>NC_056742.1:83314703-83323504 GCF_019279795.1 Protopterus annectens
TTCAAGCCAGGAGCCTTATCAGCCCTTAGCTCAATAATCCATCTGGCTTCATTATATTCAGTCAAATTTACAATGTCACCCCCCCCCCCCTTAGTGTTCAAATTCACAACCTGCAACACCATAAAATTGAATACGTCTTTAATTGCTTTTAATGTTTTGACATAAGGCATTATGAGCATCACCCAAACAGCTTGCTGAAAAATGCTTTAAAATCCTGTCTTTTAACTGACGGTTGGTCTTTCCAACATAAAAAGAGCAAAATGATGTGCACTGAGCTAAATAAATAACATTCTTAGTCTGGCAGTCAGCATAATGAGTAAAAGAACGTGTTGCGGTGTATAAAAATGTTTTGCCTCATAATGTAAGTACAAGCCTTATAATGTCTGCATGGAAAAGTACCCATACATTGATGGGAAATTGTCATAGCAGACTTCATTACCATGCCTTTGTCTCTACATAAGAAATCCTTCAAGTTATTATCACGCCTAAAACTAAAAGAAGGATTTCTCTGTATAACATTTCTAAGTTTATCATCTGTTAACAAAATTTTCCAGTTATTGCGTATGATCGGGCATATAACATCTATATTATTACTATACCATAAAACCACTTGTGGCACATCTGCTTGAGTGGCTCTGTCACTGGAGGTCTGTTGTCCCAATGTAACATCTGAGAACCAGGGTTTCGCTTTTGTGGCTCTCTCCATCCTGCTGGCCTCAACAGCCTTCTGAACAGTCTTCTGGTTATAACCTCTATTAACAAAATTAGTGACCAACTGATCAGACTCCTTATTAAATTGTTCTTCTGTACATAATCTAGATGGTCTATATGCCTGACCTTTTGGAACATACTAAAAGTACTACCTCTAGAAGAAGCCATAATCCATTTCAATAACACTTTACTAGAAATCCAAAATGCCCACGCTCCAGCCTGGACCACTAAACTCAAAATGAAAACAGTCCCCTGGCTTTCCAAAGAGACTAAAATAGAATATCAGAAAGGAATAAAGCCTGGTATCACTGGAGAGCCGCAAAAACCTCAGGTGCTAAGGAACAATTCAAAAAACTTAAGAATAAGACAAAAATAAAAGTAGTTCTCCTAAATAAAAATAATTATTTCTTACAGTTACAAAATAAGCATCACAACAACCCAAGAAATTCTGGGCACGAATAAATAAGCTACTCCACCCTGGTAGACCCTCCACCCCACCTCCAACCTCCACTAGTGAAATCACAAATATACCAGACACATTTAACAAATACTTCATAGAAACTATTCCTAATCTTGTTGAAAAACAACCCACATCTACCACCACTAATTACCCAGAACCTATAGATAGACACAAAACAACCTTCCAATTTCATCCCATCCCTATCAACTATGTCAAAAGGTTGCTATCCAAACTTAAACCTACTACACTAGCAGCTGATGGGATACCTGCTGAATACCTTCAGTTGGCTTCCAATGAACTTGCCTTCCCTATACCCTATATCCATCCTTCTAAACAGATCTATCTCAGAAAGATCAATATCACTCATCTGGGAGACATCCTATATTATCCCCCCTCCATAAAGGCAGTACCTCCACCAACCTCACCAACTATTGCCCCACAGCCATCTTGCCTCCACTAGCTAAAATACTTGAGAAATGCATACACCACCAACTTATGTCATACCTGATTAACAACCAACTTCTCTCTCCTACCCAACATGGATTTCGGCTTTCTCATACCACAACCACCGCCCTACTCTCTTTTACAAAACTCATTAACCAAAACAAACACACAGGCAATATAACCTCTGCCATATTCTTGGACCTATTAAAGGCCTTTGATATGGTCAAGCATCTTAAACTAGTACAAGCCCTTACTGACCTTGGTCTTAAAACCAAGAATTAGCTTGGTTTCAGAAGTATTTACAAGGAAAACTACAAACAGTTCGGTGGGACAACAATCTATCCACACTGCTACCCATCACCACAGGAGTCCCACAAGGTTCCTTTTTAAGTCCCCTCCTATTCTCCATTTTCACCAATAACTTCCACAGCATCTGTCAAGATGTAACAGTTATACAATACGCTGACAACTCAAATACTTGTCTGTTCAGCCAGTGATCCACAGACACTCCTCTCTATAACCCAAAAAGCCTTCCATACCACTGAAAACTGGTTTCTTAACAAAAACCTAATATTAAATCCCCAGAAAAAACAAACTGTTGCTATTTACACATAACAAATCTTCCACAATACCCAGCCTATTTAATATTGTGTCCAGGGATGGGAGTGTCATCTCCCCTGACACTCGCACTAAATTGCTAGGAGTGACCATTGATAATAACCTCAAATTTGATAAGCATATAAATCAAACCATTAAAAATATCCACAAAAACTGGGCAGTCTATATAAAAATAAACCATTTCTAACACAACCTGCTAGGATTACAATTGCTCAAACTCACCTCCTTTCCACACTATTTTATACCTCACCCATTCTCACCAGCTTACTCAAACTGAAATTGTCAAACAACACCTATTACAATCAAATTGCAAAATTTGCTACCGGTGCCCCCTACCGAGCCCATCACCGCCATTCCCTAAAACATATTTTCTGGCTTGAATTCCCTAATCTCCTAAATTATTATCGTTTCCTTTGCCCAAAATCTCCTGCTACTCCCAGACAAAACTCCAGCTCTGACCAATCTACTAGAACTACAAGTTAAAACTAGACAACTTCGCTCTAGCAAAAAAAATTAATCAAGTCACCAAGACCAACAACACAGCAGGCCCTGTTCCCTAACTACATAGGCAACATTTGGAACACCCTCAGCAGGCTCAAAGATTAAATTTAAAAGACTTCTGAAAGAACACCTAAAGCACACATTGATATGCACATGTTCCCCACCTGGCTGACCCCCCCCCCCCACCCTCTCCCATTACTCTTGCCCTTTGACTTCAGCTTTATCATCAAAAGAATGCAACTTCTCTAGCTTCATTCCAGTTCCACCTCTAATTCTAACCCCTTAGTCAATACCAATAGGTCACTGCTAGGACACGTTATCTATCCATTACAGTTTTCTCTTAACACCTCTACTCTTACTCTATAATTAAGCTACTTACTCTTCCTACTTTTTTTTACTTAATCTGTTATCCAGCTTCCCATCTCTCTCTTCTGCTACTATACTCCCTACTAGGTCTAATCTTAGCTCCTTTTGTTGCTATACTCCCTTACTCTGGCTAACTTGTTCACAAGTCCACTGTCTAAAGCACAAATGCAACCCCTACTAACAATGTTCACCAGTGTGTAATGACTCAACCTAAAATTGTAAAATATGTGTTCAGTTTCTGTAAATATGTTAAATCTTAAGCTTCAGTGCTATGCTACTAGTCAATGTTAAGTTTGGTACTATGTAAATTTGAATGCTTCTGTACACACCTTATATTTTGTTTAAAATTTAACTGTAGAGCTTTTCTCCCAGGGCCTTTGCTGAAAATGGACATGCATCCAATTTGACTTTCTTGGTCAACAAATGTAAAATAAAAAAAATAAAATAAATGCCTAGGGTGCAGGCTATCAAAAGCTAAATAATTATTCCTCCAACAATCCTTCCTGTACATAGAATTCTGAATGGTACCATCGGACGCTCTTTTCAGTTGCACATCCAAATAATCAATCTCAAAATCTGAACAAGACATACTAACGCTTAGAAAATCAGTAGTAGATTCTAGAGAGACAATAAATTAATGTAGTTCATCCGGTGTGCCTCTCCATAAAACAAACACATTATCCACAAATCTTACATTGTAAACCAAGTGTGCCTTTCATGCATGTTCATGTTGAAAATCACCTTATTTTTCCCACTATGCTAAAACCAGGTTAGCATAGGAGTTCGCACAAAGCGTCCCAATCGCTATACCCTTCTTCTGTTGATAATGGCGACCTGAGTATAAAAAGATGTTATTCTGCAATATAAGCCAAAGCAAACACCTACAGTTATCCTGGTAATGTCACCTAATACTCCATTACAACTTAACAAGGACTCTATGGAAGCTAGGCCATGTTCTTCAGAGATCACAGTAAATAGATTATTTATATCTAAAGTGACAAAAAGATGACTGCCAATATTGGGCGCAGTCGAAGTATAAGTATGCAGGGAAGACAGAAAATGGGCAGTGTCCTTCAAGATCCTGGGTACGGAGGCTGTCACTGACTTTAATTTCGATTCTACCCAAATACAAGCATTCTCCAACACCCATCTTCTGCCTGACGCTATGGGGTGGATTAGTGGGGTCCTTATGTATCTTAGGTAATGCCTTAAACACAAGTACCATTGGGTGATCTATTAACACAAATTTATATACATCCTCATTGATGAGCCCATTCAATTTGTGCCTAGTTAACTCACGTTTCACATTATCTACGAAAATGTTAACTTCTAGGAGAGAGAGTTTCCTATATGTCAAATGGTCATTTAGCATGTCCATGACCTTATGATAAAATTGCTGGTTCATCACCACAACTGCTACCCCTTTATCGGCAGGTTTGAGTATAATATTATCATCCTGCATTAATGACTTCAAAGCATCTCTCTGTCTTGTTTTTAAATTATGATACACATGCCCTTCTTTACATGTTAAATGCATCAAAATCTCTTCCTCAAAGTTCTTAAAAAAGTGGCAGCTGTTGAATTGTATGGTGGAATAAAGCACTAGGTTGTCCTAATGTGTTGTTATTAATTACATTATCAGTGGCAGCAAACATTTGTTTTAATACCAATCCCCAACCAAATAAATGTAGGTCAAGCATAACCTCACTAAAGTTCGAACCCACAAAGGGACAAAAACTTAAACTCTAGTTTAAAACTTGTAATTGCTCCTCACTTAACCTGACATGAGATAAATTATAAACATTAGATATAGCATAAGTGATATAGTCACCATGAGCAGTCAGAATGAAGTTTTCCACCATTTCACACTCCTTTGTTGCGAACAACCTCTTTTCTGTTCATGTTTCTTCCTGACCGCAACTGGGAGTTTCAGAAAAGATGAACCAGTAAGAGACTTAACTCCCAGGCCCTGTAAACTTGTGGTCAAAATTGCACTCTATGTACCCATTTGTGCTTGTAAAACAAAAGGTGATGAAAACAAAGTTTTCATTCTAGCTCCTAGGCCCTTAGAATCAGTAGCAGCAGTATCAGTAGCATTAGTGGGACCTGCTGCTGCAGAACCCAACAGTTCCAGACTCCCAATGGGCAAATTCTGCACAGTAAATGCGACATCCTGGTTCCTCCTACATCCAGATAATGTGCAGATTAATCTGTTGTCAATGTTTCAATGTGCTAGCAGTTCCGGATAAACTTCTCCATACGCGCGCATACATAAGACCCGAAGCCCTCTTAGAACCACCTTCTGGTGGACACAAGCCTCAAGGTGAAGTCTCTGCCATTGCAGGTGTTTCAGTTTGTACAAATAATTCCCCAAGACTGTCATAAATTCAGAGAACCTAAGGTCCTCGCTTTCTCTTAAGACGTTCTTAGTAGAGTTATCTGCCATAGAGGCTAAGTTCATCATTATAAGAGGGTTATGCCCACATATTGTAATTTTCCTTATACTCACAGTAACCATTACAGAGTTAGAAAGATGAGGACGATAATCCAATTCAAGATCCTCAGACTGTCCTTCAGCCATGTGTGAGGAAATACAACAAACCAAAAAGTAACAAATAACAGCACACCATGTTCTCCTCAGCAAAAGTCAAGTTTGCTGAACCACAGAAATCTAAATAAAAAGCAACGGACCATCAGGCTGATAGATAAAATAACAGATTCTTTAATAAAAGAACAGAAACAGCAGGTAAAAGCCTTCATCAGACAATTAACAAAGCATCAAGATCAGCATTTAAAAAACAGCAACAACCAATAGAATCTCAGTAGTGAACTCTCCGCCTCTTCAGGGTGGGTTTGAGAGGTACAACACCATTCAAGCCAGAAGCCTTATCAGCCCTTAGCTCAATAATCCATTTGACTTCATTATATTCAGTCAAATTCACAATGTCAACACCCCCCACACAGTGTTTAACTTCACAACCTGCAACACCATAAAACTGAATACATGTCATTTATTGCTTTTAATGTGTTGGCATAAGGCATTATAAGCAGCACCCAAACATATTGCTGAAAAATGCTTTAAAATCCTGTCTTTTTTATGGGAAGTACCTAAACTAATATGGCAGATGGTTTGTGCATTCCCAGCAGTAGTGGCAGTGTGTAGAGTACTGTAAGGCAAGTAAAAGCCTTTTTGCCACTGTTGTGCAATCCTGGAGTTCGTATATATAGTTAGGAGGGATGTAGCCCCCCCCCACTTAGTTTGGTTTTATAATGTCCAGTTTCTGTTAAGAGGGTAAGTAAGTAGTTTTTAAATTTCTAGAAAGAGGTAGATATTAGTGTTGCAAATGTGTCTATGGTACAACGTTTAGTCTTTTGAAATTTAGCACTGTAAGCGTTCAGTCAAATGAGATAAAATCAAATGAGTTTTCAGTACTTTGAATTTAGGTGATTTGGTCTCAGTGAAATGAAAGTCAGTCAAATGGGGTTTAGGTGATGTGAAGCAGACCCATTCATATATATATATATATATATATATATATATATATATATATATATGTATATATATATATATATATATATACACACATATATATATATATATATATATACATATATATACATACACATATATATATATATACACATATATATACAGCAAACGTGAGCGCTTTCGCGGTACTGCCGCTTCTTCAGACGAAACAAAAGCAATTGCCAAAATTGATTTAAATACAAATTTTAAAAAACATCACTTCCTTTCTCAGTGAAGTCACATCCTTAACAGAACTAACTAATACAATCACAAAATAATTCAGAACAGCAAGTAAAAGCATACATCAAAAATTACCTAATAGGTCTAGCTTTCAATGATGGTCTCAATGGGACACATTCATTGAGACCTCTATCTCGATGTGCTGCTAACCGGAGAATCCACTTGGTCTCTGCAGCTTCAGTGTAATTAACTAAGTCACCGCCCCTCAAACTGATGGGCTGGACATGCAGGACCTGAAATAGAAAGGTATGGTTAGCAAATAAAAGCATGTGTTTCACTATGGTGCTACAAGAATCAGATCTAGCATAACAATATAAATGGTCCCTAACCCGTTCCCTAAGGGATCTATTATATGAAATTTCATCAACAACAGAAGCTGACTTTATGGGTTTACTTCTTGAAAGAGTGTTAGAGAATAATTTTTTCATTTTTCTGGACAAGGTTTATAAGCAATCCACTGGCGTAGCTATGGGCACTAGTTGTGCCAACTCCTACGCCAATCTTGTCATGGTGGCATGGGAGAGAGAGGTAATTTTGACCTGTCCACAAGTCGTCTTTTATAGACGATTTGTGGATGACCTCTTTCTCCTTTGGCGTGGCACTAGTGACTCTCTCTTACAGTTTTTCGAACACATTAACAGCTTGGATGGATTTTTGAAGTTCACAATAGAACATTCAATGGTAGCGATTAACTATCTAGATGTCACAGTTTATAGGGAAGGTGGAGCTTTTAAAACAAAAGTCTTTAGGAAACCTTGTTATACAGCTTCATACTTGTCTTTTGACAGTATGCATCATCCTAGGATATTTGGCAATATTATCAAAGGACAGGCACTCAGAGTCTCGCGCCTTTGCTCAGAAGATACATTGTTTCAATCTGAGCTACTTAATTTAAAGAGCCAGTTTCAAGATCGGGGCTACTGCCACGATCAAATTAACTCTATCTGTAAAGATGTTACTAGACTTAGATCTAATGTTGGTAGACCGTATTATTCCAACTATCATCGCAATCATCCCACTTATAAGCAATTGGGAGATACACAACAAATACCAATCGTATTGCCTTTTGCTAAGAATATGCCTCTGGTTCAGAAGGTTATATTTGATAACTGGAATATTCTAACTGTAGACAGGGATACTCAAGCCATTGCAGGCAATTGTCCACGTTATGTCTTCAGTAATTCCAAGAATCTAAAGCAACAGTTGTGCTTTCCCAATCTAACCACAGGGGATAGTCTGGGTGTTCAGATTTTTGATTATGGTACCAAGAAATGTGGTTCTTGCCCACAATGTATCCACATAGATACATCGAGATTTTTCCGTAACCCCAATGATGGTAGGCTATGGGAGATCAGGTGTCACACTGACTGCAACACTCGTAATATAGTCTATGTAGCTTGCTGTCAGTCTTGTTTTATGTTTTATGTAGGTAAATCTAATAGATCCCTTAGGGAACAGGTTAGGGACCATTTATATTGTTATGCTAGATCGGATTCTTGTGGCGCCATAGCGAAACACATGCTTTTATTTGCTAACCATACCTTTCTATTTCAGCTCCTGTATGTCCAGCCCGTCAGTTTGAGGGGCACTGACTTAGTTAATTACACTGAAGCTGCAGAGACCAAGTGGATTCTCCGGTTAGCAGCACATCGAGATAGAGTTTTCAATGAATGTGTCCCATTGAGACCATCATTGAAAGCTAGACCTATTTGGTAATTTTTGATGTATGCTTTTACTTGCTGTTCTGAATTATTTTGTGATTGTATTAGTTAGTTCTGTTAAGGATGTGACTTCACTGAGACAGGAAGTGATGTTTTTTAAAATTTGTATTTAAATCAATTTTGGCAATTGCTTTTGTTTCTGGGCAAACGAGTTGTTTTTTTTATGGCATCGTTTTACAGGGTTTTTTTTGTTCAAAATTTTTCTCCATCT
>NC_056742.1:83388071-83490571 GCF_019279795.1 Protopterus annectens
TGAAAATAAGCTCTTTGATTACACTAGAGGTCTTGGGCTTGTGTAACAAATAAATTTATAACACTGAATATTGTGTATTGACCTACTATAGCTGTAGGAACAGTTCATAATGTGTCAGGGGAGTCCCTATATTTGTGTAGTACATTCACAGTCAGTAGACAAGTGGTTGGTAACCTGAAGATTATACAGCATTTTGTCGCAATTTAAATGAGCCTGTAGCATGTGTGCAAGTGTGTGAGAAAGTTATACACAAGTATACCATAATGACATGACTGGTGTACAATAGTGGCCATCAGATATGTGACAATATCCACACTACATCGAATTCTGAACTATTCATGCATACCATTCCTTGTATGCACCTCACACTAAGTTTATACTTTCTGTATGGAGTCACTATCCTACCATGTTCCAGCTCCCTAATGTGCTGTGCAAATGCCTACAGAGGACATGTTGGTCGTAATTCAAAAGTACATCTTGTCACCTTGCTTTACATGGTCTGCAATATCCATGTGCATATTTCTCTCGGGCTGGTTACAGAAATGTACTGGTGCTTTATTCAAGCTTATGTGCATATGGATCTTAAGCTACTTGCCCGCTTTGTGAGCAACAGTTGCCAAGGGTTCCAGTTCACTAATGTTTGTGAACTGCATTTGTGAGTGTCTTGCCTTTTCTTTGTGCAATAACCATTTCTAGGATTCCTGTCCAAATAGAGTAGTGAGTCTATGAACTGTAAATATGATCCAACATAGGAATGTAGCTGATTCATGTCACAACATTTAAAATCTCTGTGCATATGAAAAAATGAAATGCTGGAGACAGCATTCAGAAAAAGAGGATATTTCCCAAGAATGACATGACATAATGCATTACGTGTACCCCACTCATATGTATGACATCATAAGACAAATGTGAACCCTCAGTTTCTTCCACATATTCACCAAGTAGACAACACAGTATCCCCTCATATATGTAGTGCCTACAATACCCAATTTCTCAGTACTCCACCCCACACCCCACCAGCAACTTACAGTGATTCTGAATCAACATTTTTGGTACCACAAAAAAAAAATTCCATCTGCTGCACTTGTTTTGGAAAGGGCAGCACTTACAGTACAGGTAACTGT
This sequence comes from Protopterus annectens, assembly GCF_019279795.1. Taxonomy (NCBI): domain Eukaryota; kingdom Metazoa; phylum Chordata; order Ceratodontiformes; family Protopteridae; genus Protopterus; species Protopterus annectens. Next base: position 83,389,199 of record NC_056742.1, read on the forward strand.
TCATGCTCCTTCTTAAATACTCTATTTAAAGTCTGCCTGTTAGGGTAACACATTATAGGTACTTGTCCTACATTCACTGATACCAATGTGTTTTATTTTACTTATTTTTGTTATGATGCTGCAATTCATATCTATACTTTCAGTTAATACACATTCTAGACATTGTAGTAAAAGATGCAATGTCTTACAAAATATTTTTCTTTTTAATTTGCTTTCAGTACACTTGTGATCTGTTCTGACTTTGAAGAAAAACATGTGAAACTCAGGTTAGCTTACCATGGCATGTAGATTCTGATGAGTAAGCAGGACACCTTTTGGTCTTCCTGTTGTTCCACTGGTGTACAAGATCATAGCCCCTCTGCATGCCCAGTCAGAAACTAAGCTGTGGAGGTCACTGGCAGAATCAGTCAGTTTTTCATTCTTCTGCTGTCTGTTGGACACTTCCTTTGAAATCTGGAGGCAGTGTGTGCTTAGCTTCTCAGCTAAGGGTTTTAGTGTTTCTGCGTACTCTTCTTCTACAATTACTAAAGCACTCTGTGAATCATGGATTACATACTCCAACTCAGATGCTGGATGTTTTCTGAACAGTGGAACAGCAATACCACCACAAATCCATGAAGCCCACTGGGCGACCAAGTAAGTAGCATCATTTGGGCACAAAAAGGAAATCCGCTTCTCTTTAATGTCTCCATTAGAACATCCCAAGATACTGCAGATCTGTTGTGACAACAACATGCTGCGTCTGTAGAGTTCTCCATATGTGTGTTGGCCATTTTGATCTATAATTGCAAGTCTGTCCTCATAATGCAGTGCTTTGCTAAAAACTGGTATTGCCTTACCAAATGATGATGAAGTCATAAGACAGCATCTTCTCCACCTGTGTGTGCTCTGCAGTCTGAATATATTCCCCCTCAAACAGACAGAACTCACGTGAGAGTATACACCACTAACACCTACACGAGGAATTGGAAAGTAAAGAAGCATTCTGTCCTCTGGGGAATCTGAAGCACCTCCAGACAACTACAGGAAGCCAGACTGTAAACATAAACAGAAGTCTTATATGAAGAAAAACTGTTTCATCCTCTGATTTACTTTTACAGTACCTGTTAAAGCCTAACAAAATAATTTTAAAGACACATTTATCTGCCAATATAAACATGTAAGATGTATGCTTTTAAAACAGAATATAAATGAGTTCTTATCCAAACACACCCAAAGCGAGGTAGACACAAGTAAAATGAAAACCACACCCAAAGCTGAAGGTAGCTGGAATAAATGCTGCCAATCCAGATGAATAAAATCCAAAAGCTTTTATTGCAGGTAAGTGAGCACTTTTGCAATGATCAACATTGCTTCATCAGACAACATACCCTCAAACAACTGCTATATATATATATATATATATATATATATATATATATATATATATATGTAGATATATATATATATATATATATATCCATATGACAAAATTTAAAATAACCAATCTGTTCTCAGAACAAATTAAGCATCAATCATCCCATCCTAAAGGTACAGATACATAAAAAATGTAGTGTTGCTGAAAGTAATAAAACATTCACAGTACACTAAATATAGTACAATAGTTCATACAATGACCAAACAAAAACATAACATAACATGAAATATTTATTTCAACTCTCTAACATTTGGTAATAACATGAAAGAGGAAAAAAAGAGAAAAAAAGGAGGAGGGGCAAAAACTGTCAGACCTGGATTGTACTAATAACACAAAGTCAATATTGGGACTTCAGTTTTCTAGATTTCAAACTGGTTTAGGGGGACAGAATCATTCAAGCCTAGCCCCCTGTGTGCACCTAGCCTCAGGATCCACTGAACCTCCAAAGACTCTGTCTGGTTTATAAGGTCACCTAGCCTGCTATTCACTTCCTGAACATGCAGTACTTGAAACAAGAAGGTATGCTCCTCATTTGTGGATAAAGTGTGTTCGCTAAAGTACTATATTCTAAATCTCTCCTAGTGCAATATCTGATCCTTTCCCTGAGACGACGGTTAGTCTTTCCAATGTAAAATCGGAAACATACCTTACAATGTGCAACATATATCACATTGACAGTCTTACATTCTACCTTGACCTTAAGTTCCCAAAAATGTCCTGTGTCAGGGTGTTTGAAAAATCTAGATTCATCCACGTAGGCACAATATGCACATACTTATATGTCCCATTCATAACACTGGCTTCATGTTTCTTCTTCCTGGGATAACACAGTTGTTGCTTCAAGTTTTGCTTATTCATATATATATATATATATATATATATATATATATATAAACCGTGGTCTATCTCCCACCACACTAGTACTTTCTTCATCTACTAGAAGAATGTACCAGTAGTCCTGTATAATCCTAGTAAACTTACTCACATCTTTAGTGTACGGTAGGACTAAAGGGGTCTGGGAGAAAGCTTTGCATTCTTCCCCCTGCTGTTTTACTTCTCTGATAATGGTAATAAGGTTTAGCTTTACCTCTTCTCTCCTTCTGCACTTATTAGCCATATCTACCTCTTGGGCTGGATACCCTCTAATCAAAAAACCTTTTAAATTCCTCAATTCTGTTTGATATATTTCATCCTGACAACAAAGGCAGGAAAGCCTCATTGCCTGCCCTTTCACAATGTTGGGAAAGATGTGTTCCTTGTGCATACTGTCATAATGCAGGAATGCTGGACAGTAACACTTCTTCCTATGTAACTTGGTGCACCACCCCTTCTCAATTTTGAATATGGTGACGTCTAAAATATCTATACTGGTGCTGGAATGATTCATAGTGAATTTCAAAAAATCACACGTGTTGTCCATAATACAGTCGAATAGGTTCACACTAATCTCATCCCCTTTCCAACCTGAAAAAATGTCACACACAAATTGTCTATAAAAGACGATATCACAATCTTCAACAGATGTGATTGCTCCCAATCCATCATCACGAAGTTTGCATATGCATTGGCACAACTTTTGCCCATGGCAACATCTGATGTCTGCCAATAGCATACATCATTAAACATGAAGACATTGTGTTCCAAAACTATCTTCAACATACATAGAAAGTCTATTCGTTGAACAGTTAGTTTCCCATTTCTCAGAAGTATTGACCTCACCATATTAATGCCTTGTTCATTACGTATACTTGTAAACAATGACACCACATCCAGGGTGACTATTGGGTTCATCCCCATGAATCCGTCCGTCTCCACCTCACTGTATAAGTCACTTAAAAAATGTTCTGTAGCTCTAAGGACATGAGGCAAGTCTTTAAGTACATCTCTCAGTTCACCATCCGGGTAAATAGAAATGGGCTCTGTTAGCCACCCTGCCCCTGCTACAATGGGTCTAAACTTAGGGTACCTGGGGTCCTTCTGTATTTTAGGGAGGCCATGCACTCGTGGAATCATTTTTTCTACTATGAAGTATTGGAACAATTCCTTGTCCAGCATCCCCATACACACACATTCCTGAAGGGTGTTGACAATGTGTCGACATTCACTACATTCATAGATACAATCTTATATACTTTTGAGTCTGCTAACATTTCTGTCATTCTCTCAAAATAAAATGTTGAATTCAGCACTACAACAGGTCCCCCTTTGTCAGAGGGACATATAACTATACTATCATTATTTTTTAACTTGTGTAATACCTGTCTTTCTGCAGTTGACAGGTTATCACCCTTTCTATCTCTAACATTGCTAACAGTACCATCACAAATAGCATTCTCACATGCTTTTAAAAATGTTTCCACATTGGGTGATAAACTAGGTACAAAAGTGCTATTCCTTTTATATTTCAAACAGTGTACATTTTCAACAGTTTTAAATTGTAATTTTAATGTTACATTTCGTTTAAACAAATGCAGACATAATAACAAGTCACTAATGTTCATATTGCTGGTAGGTATAAAACTCAAACCTTTACTTAGTAGGGAAGTTTCCGCTGGTGTCAGTTCATAGTCCGACAGGTTCCACAGGTTCCACACTAGGTTTCCTGCCCATAGCCCCACATCTTCTTGAGTGTGTGTGTCTGTATCTGCCCTGGCGCCTCCTTCCACTTCTGCCCTCCTCTCTCTATGTCCTGTTCCAACTAACCCCTTCTCCCTGTACGAAAGGGCAACAGAAGCGTTGGAAAAACCTGTTGCTTTAAGTCCATATTAATTTTGCATCTCACTACTGTTGCCGATGTCATCGCTGGTTGTATCACCTCCACTTCTAATGGATTAGGTGGAGTATCCATCGGTGTCAAATAGACAGAAGCAACAGATTCTGGTTAGAGGGAACTCCCACCTGTCCGTCGATTGGTTGTCATCTCACCATCATGCTGCTCATTAGTCACTCACTCAGACTGCTGGTGACCCTCCTCTTTCAGACCATCTCACTGTTCAACTAGGGTGACACCCCCCCTCTCTTGTTGAATGGTTCCTCCTACTTCCTCACCCAGTTGATTGGTCATTCTACGAAATTGTGACTGGCGATTGGTGGGGCAATGTTCTCCCTGCATTGTAGCCCTCGGCCAAGTAAATACGTGCTGATTTGAAAAATCAGTCACATCTCTGTATAACAAATTTTTTTTGCTCTAATAACCTTGCCTCATAACGAAGCACTTTGTCAATCAGTCCATTTAAAAACAGTTCTGTAACATCTTCACTGTACAACAAATGCAACTCCTGTTGCTGCTGGCAAATCTTAGCATTCAAATCATGCTCTAGCGGCTGAAAAAAATATATCAGCAGCTTAATATAAGCTTTACTTGTGTCTAAATTAATCTTTTGCCAATGTGTTAGCAAATCAGGGTAGGTATTGCCATAAGTAGGCATATTCAGTATACGAAGGCCCCTAGATATAACTTGCATCTTCAAACAAGCTTTGAAATTGTAACACTGACACTGGAGCTGTTTAAATCTATACAGATCATTCTACAAGCTCCTTTTTATCATTCGCATGCTGCTATCATTATCAGTAGAAAGTACAGTATCTGGTTCAAGTTCAGCAGCACCAAGTGTTAATAGTGGATTATGTTCAACAGTTAAAAAGTCCACAAATCGATTGTCTTTAGCCGTACTGGTCCCTTCTTTTGCAAAAGAATTCACAGCACCTTCCGCCATCCTCACAGAAAACACAGCTTAAAGTTCTTATCCAAACACACCCAAAGTGAGGTAGACACAAGTAAAGTAAAATGAAAACCACACCCAAAGCTGAAGGCAGCTGGAATAAATGCTGCCAATCCAGATAAATAAAATCCAAAAGCTTTATGAGAAAAATGTGCCCTAATAGTGAAAGCCACAATGTAAAGTACATCATGAAAGTAAACTCTCCTTCCTATTATAACTTACTTTATTTTTATAACACAATCCATATTTTGTGACAATTCATAGGATCATAGAAGGTTGCTAGGCTATCGACCCAGAGGTCACTTCAAGCCTAGCTGTTTCATCCCAATGTAATACCATAAATACTCTAGTCAATACCCAGGATTGTATTTGGCAATGACTGCCCATGTCCAGGAGGGTTGTGGGTGTTATCGCTGGTATGAAAGTACAGTGCCCCATCCACTAGTCCAGGTTCCTTTTAAACAGGTTCATAGAGGTGCTCTACTTCACATAAATTGGCAGCCTATTCCAAAGATGTGGCAGTCACTGGGAGACAAATATTTCCCTACAGCAGGTTGTATTAATTATGGGCCTGATTAGAGAAGAGTATAGAAGGGTTATAACCTCCTTTGCTAATAAAGTGTGGTACGAAGTAAGTCTTCCTTACTACAGCAGTAGACACATGGTAGTCAAAGTTAAGACTGCAGTCCACTTGTGACCCCAGATCCCTTACCACTTCATACGTACATAAGGTATTGTTCTTAATTTGATAGTGTGAAGGAACATTGTTTTTACTGAAGGGAATGATGATGCATTTCTTTGCATTTAGTTTGAGATCGTGACTAAGACACCAGTCGTTGGTCTTTGTAAGACTTTCCTGAAGTATACTGACATCATTTGGGGATTCGATAATTGCACCTAGTTTGTAGTCATGTGCAAACATGGTCAGCCACAGCCCCTTAGTTTGGTATACACTTCTCAGAGGTTCAGGCCAAAACAGTAGGGGACCCAGCGCTGACCCTTGTGACACCCTGCTGGTGACAGGTCTGCTGGTTGATGTGAAGTCAACCACTTTGATAGTGTGTGACTGGTTTATGAGCTAGTTGGCAACCCATCTTACAACAAAGGGGTTTACAGTTTGCTAAGTTTATCACTAATGCCGGAGTGTGGTATTGTGTCGAAGGCCAAATCGAGGTATACTGTGAAGAAATTCACCAGGTTTAACAGGCAGTATCTGTCCTTGACAAAGCCGAATTGGTTCAGATCCAGTGTTTGGAGGTTGCCTATGTCAATTTATGAGGTCCATGATGATACATTCCCTGGCCTTACAGATGAGGCTGGTCAGACTTATGGGTCTATAATTCCCTGGTCTGTTGCTAAGCCACCTTTGTAGAGGGGAACAATTGTTGCTGTTTTCCATTCTGCAGGAACATAACCTGAGTTTAGGCTGTGATTGAATAGGGTACTTAATGGTGATACTAGTTCATGTTTTAGTTCTTATTATATTTATTTACTTTACTTGAATCTTTAACATCTGTAAACGTGACTGGCACTCCTCCATTCAAATATAACTAAAAATTGGTATATGCTTACCATGAATTCACAGAGATGTATGTATTCAGTTTATCAAATGATGTTATAATTGGCCCTCTATAGTTAAAACAGTACCCAGGTGCATTCTTTGTGTGTAACCCTCATGCAGTCATTCTCAAAACCATAAGTTTCCATTAAAAAAAAAAAAATAATAATATATATATATATATATATATATATATATATATATATATATATACATACATACATACATACATATACACACACACACACACACACACACATATTTCTTTTCTGTAGTACTGTCTACATTGGAAGATTTCTGGAGTAAAGATGATAACTTTTGTTACAGTGAGTTGAGTTTACATATCTCTTCCTCAGAAGAGTATTCAATATGAGCAGAGAAGAGGAGTACTAAAACAGTTGTGTAAATGACCATCCTGTCTTCTAGGACAAATTCATGGCACAGCAGTACTCTGTATTTGTGGTTAACTGTCCTTTTCACAGTTGAACATGGTTCACAGTTAAGTACCAGGTTAGCTACCCTTGCAGGCGACTTTCAGCCAAGCCAACTCCCCTCTAAGGTGAGAATCAAACACTGCACCTTGTGTATCCCTCTTAGGCAGGCAGCATGAGGATGAGTCCTCCTTCCCCACAAGGGCATGGACACCATCCTCCGCCTGCAACAAAAGCTTGGCTCAAGGACGGACTTTCTTTTGTTGGAGCTGTTTGCTACTCTGCTATGTAGAAACCCCTGACAAAGATTCAAGTCATCTATGAATGATCTGGCACCCAGTTCAACATAAACATACGGTGCACTGCACTGCTGGAGAGCGCTAGCCTTCTTCCATCCTTGTGCCAACTCAGTGAGGAGCGGCACTTCTTACCTAGCTTGAGAATGGCTATTTTTGACCAACTTTAGATCTGCAGCACTGTGGCATAATTATATTTAGGCAGGATTCTGACTTTGAGGTGTTCAGTCATAATTCCACAGATGGTAGCTTCTCACCATTGGCTCCTCAGCCAAGCAAATATAACAAATGCCTGAACAGGATTACCACTGCAACAACAGACGATCAGTAGGGTTAAGCTAACCCATCTCATGACCATCTAAACCCATCTCACGTTCCCTATTAGTGGCTGAGTAATCAAATACTTGGTGAATTCCACTTCACAGTAAAAAGAAGAGCAGAAAATGAATGCTCAAAATGCATTGCGACTGTAAACCCTTGCTGCCACAAGCAAGTTATCCCTCTAGCAACTTTTCTGACACTTCCAGCTTAAAACAACCAGAAGGATCATGAGATCCCTGCTTTCATGGTCTGTAGTCACACTGAAAATCAAGACCAAGTGAGCTTCTGCCCTTTTGCTCCACAGGAGGTTTCTCTCCTCCCTGAGCTCAGCTTGCATTACTCTATAACAGGTGTACCACCCCAGTCAAATGTTCTGCCTGACACTGTCCCTCGAACGGGTCATGCTCGGATGCCCGGTTGCTTGAAGCCAAAAGCAAACCTGGTGCCCCTCCCCCCCAACAAAGTAAGTAAAAAACAATTGAACCTAATGGACCAACAGAAATAAGTTGGTTATATTGGTACCTAAGAAATCTTACTATCTTAAACTTCATATTATACAAGCAATTAGGAAGACAAAGGCAGTGCATGTATATCCAGTAAGCAATGGGTGGAGTTGGGGCACATCACAGATTTCATTTTCTCAGATTTGAACAACTGTTCTAAGACCTTCTTACTGCATTAACATCTGCTTCATTTTTTGTATTTAGTAGCTTACCACAGTATAGACTAAACAAAGACGTAATCTTTAACAGTGAACAAAGAACTACCAGATATATCTAGTCAAACCAAGAGAATTCCAGACAGTAAGTTGCAAATGTGTGCATTATAAAACATATTGACTGAACAGTTGCAAAACTCCACAAATGTTTCCTACTGAGAAATTACAAAGGTGCAGTATAGCTACAATGTACAATGTTCACTGATGCACTCATTTATTCATTCTCTAGTAATCCACTTAATCTAATTCAGAGTAATGGGGAAATTAACTGGTACTCAGTAAACACAAGCCAGTGAATGTAAACTTGAACGTCAGTGCTAAAATATACAAGTAAACACCAGTCACACACTGTATACACTCTTATTTGCAACATGGAAGAGAACCAATTTACATAGGCATGTCTTTGAGATGTGAGCACCCAGCAAAAATCCAAACAAGCACAAGGAAGATTTGCGCACTCTTCACTGAAGGCACCCAAGCTGAGAAATGAACAGGAGGAACTAGCACTTTTGAGGCAACAATGCTAAAGTACAGTTGTTTAAGTTGTACTTACCACCGACTGTTCACATTTCTCACTGCTACAGTAGCCTGGACTGTTTGGGTTGGATACAAAAACTGGTCAGCTTCACAAAGTTCTGGCTCCATACCACACCTGCATTTTGATTGGTGATTGCTAGCCAATCAGAGTGTACACAATTGCATGACTTTATTGCCTACACAGAAAGAAAGATAGAACTTACTCATATTGAACCTCTATAAGATATAAACAATAACAAACAACTTTATATACCAACTACTTACTATATGCAGTCTGCATAAATCAGAAGTAGTGGAATGGAGGGGGTGTGGCTACTGCAGCAGTGAGGAATTTGAAAATCTACTTGCATGGTAGGAACAATTTGCACATCTGTACTATGCTCATTCTCACTGCTGCAGTATCCTTTGGCTATATGGATTGATTACCAAGGCTTATCCAACCTGGGAGAAGAAAGGATAAGAGTTCAAGTGCGCCTGGAAAATTATCCTAGCAAAGCCAGTCTTGGACCTGGAAAAGGAATCCAGTTTGTAATGCTTTGTAAAAGTATTAACAGAGGACCGTGCTGCTGCCACTAGAATGCTTCTAGATTCTACTCTTTTTCCAGTTAGCCATCACAGAAGCCAAGACTCTAGTAAATGATACTGGCTGGAATAGATTTGCTATAGTGGGAATAACAAAAGGCAATAATGGAGTACGACCATTAAGAAATACTCTGTTTTAACAGACACATGCTGTTCTTTCTTTGTCCCATCACAAGAAATAAACAGCTGATATGTTTTTCTAAAGTTCTTCATTAGTACTTGATTTGCCCATGCTTGTCCATGGTATCTAGAATCCTTTCTCCTTCGTTTTGAGGATTGGGATAGAACATGTGGACACTGATGGCTTTTATTCAAAGTAAACTCGGAAACAACTTAAGGCATAAAAGGATGATTTGTTCTTAATGTGACCCTATCAATAAGGAAGACCAAATAGGGTTCACCCACCATGAGAGCTTGCAACTCAGATACAGCCAAGGAAGTAAATTGTTCCACTGTATTCAGCATTCATCAGACCGATTACAGAGCATAATCCCCCCTTTGGTATGTACCTAACCAGGCATATCCAGTAACTGGAACATCCACATAGGTTCCTCATTAAAAGAATACAGGCCATATGTAGCATGTCCTAAGCAGACTGCCTCAAGACCCTATCCCTGTACTGTGTTTCCTACAGGCTGTTGAGGGAAGATCTATGCCTCGCATAGAAGGCACTGTCAGACCCCACTCTGATGGAGCTGCTGCATATCGACAAAACAAACAGCATCAGAAGTAACAATTCTAAAGACTTAAACTTTGTCTATGATATAAATAGGACCTGCTGGACAAACAGGTATATATCATAGAGGTTATCACTTCTCTGGAACAGGCCATCGATGTGAAGCAGATTTCTTCCCTAACCCAATTCAAGTGCAACTTGGATAACTGGATGGGGAATGGGAAATTCATTCCTGGTTTGGCACCTATGTCTCTAATGGACACAGGCAGCCTATAGATGGTTCATCTCCCAGTCCCCCACTTGTAAATGTTTCACCTCCCAAGCCCTTGCTTACACTTAACCAAGGGTACCAGAACTTGTCAGAGATTTGGGAAGCATGGCTAGGTTTAAAAAGATTTGTTAGCCTAGTAAACACCTATGAACCTAATATACTCTTCTTACAGATGTCAGAGCAATAAGAAGTATAGACTTCCATGTGATGAACCTTAAATCAGCCAGACATACTGGTTAAAAGGGAGGCATAGCTAACATTTCAGCACAAAGTTAAGATGTCAAGAACGACTTATCTATTCTCCAGATAGCCTAAGATGCAAAACTCCCTTCAGAAACTGTTTTACAAAAAAAAAAAAAAAAAAAAAAACAGATGAAAGGGGAGGATTTATAGACAGACATTAAAATGGCTGCTAAATAAACTTTGATAGAAGAATAAGAAAGGCCAAAGGAAAGCAACTCACAGAAATATTTACGAACTTTGGTATATAATCTGACAGAATAAGAAAGGCCACAGGAAAGTAACTCACACAAATATTTAAGGACCTGTGGCATTTACAAAAAAAAAAAAAAAAAAAAAAAAAACAGATGAAAGGGGAGGATTCATAGACAGACATTAAAATGGCTGCTAAATAAACTTTGATAGAAGAATAAGAAAGGCCAAAGGAAAGCAACTCACAGAAATATTTACGAACTTTGGTATATAATCTGACAGAATAAGAAAGGCCAAAGGAAAGCAACTCACAGAAATATTTACGAACTTTGGTATATAATCTGACAGAATAAGAAAGGCCAGAGGAAAGTAACTCACATAAATATTTAAGGACCTGTGGCATACAATCCCTGGAAGGGCTAGGCACCCACTAAAAACTTTTTTTCCACTTGCCAACATAAAACATCTTAGTAGCGTTTTTTTTCGCCTCTTTCATTAACTGCCATATATCCTTACTAAAGAGGTGTCTGAAAGTATCCAAACTGAATCATCCAGGCAGTTGAATTAAGTTGTTTGAGACTGGGATGCATCACACTTTTCTCGTCTTGTGTAAGTAGGTCCTGTTTGTGACTAAGCTTGTGGTAATTGCTCTTGGCCAATTCTATAATTGGGGAAAAAACAGTGTTGCCTGGGCCAAATGGAAGTCACTACAATGAATTTTGGAGAGTCCATCTGAATCTTTGGAATTACCCTGGAAATCAGTGGAAAGCATGGAAATGAGTAAAAGACCACCATTGATCATGGGAATGAGAATGCATCACATTTCCAGACCTATCTGAAAGGATTCCTGGTGAATAATTTGTTTTGTCTGTTTTTAAAGGAGGCAAACAGATCTGTTTGAGGTATTTCCCATAACTGGATCAATTCCTGAAAGACCCCTTCATTAAAGTTCCATTTTTTGAGGGTCTGTTCTGGTCCTGCTCACCTTGTCTGCCACTATTTTTTGCTTTGATAGAATGTAAGATGCATAGACGATTAAACCATGTTGAAGAGCTACCACCCAAGCCATCACAGCCAGCCTGCACAGAGGATAAGGACTAGTACCCCATGTTAATGTGCTACATCATGGAGGTGTTGTCTGTAAAACCACAGATGACACAGAGATTTTATGGCATGGATCACAGCTAACACTTCTTTGACATTTGTGTGTTTTGGTCTGCATGAAGATTTCCACACTGAAAATGTTCCCCAAGCAAAATCTGAGATATCTGTTTTTACAGCTTGATTTGGGACAGGAGGAGAAAGAGGAAGACCTAGATTTTGAGAGAGTTGCTATCTCCATCAGTGCAGTGCCTTTTCGAAGGAGCCCACCATTTGGAATCCAAAATTGCAAAGAATGAGAATGTTGGGTTCAAGTTTTTTTTTTTTTTTTTTTTTTTTTTTTTAATTTAGTGAATTGAAAGGCACTGCTTCTATGACTCCCAGGGTCACCAAGTTTTGAAAAACCTAAGGAAAAAACTTTGTTTGGTTTGTAGGGTGGGAGGGAATTCCCCCAAAATAAGTTATGTGTATCCAGTGCTAGCTGTAATCCTTCTGAACCACTTTAATTACCCTAGTGTCTGATACAATCTGCTGCTAAATGAGAATATCAAGTGCCAGTTTCTGGGACAGATTTGGAGAGAATGAGGCAGGAAGGAAAGGGAAAGAGAAAAGACTGCCCCTTTTCCTGAAAGGATTCCTGTTCTTTTTTTTTTTTTTTTTACGGTCCCCTCCTGCCACCTTTTTTATCCCTTGCTTGCCAGGGGATGGCTTAGACTGCTTACTCTGGCTTTTAAAGGCAGTCAAAGATTTGTAACAGGGTACTTGAAAATATCATATCCTAGACACTCCCTGAATTTCCTTCTTTCATCAAATTGTTTGAGGCCTGAGTAGCAGAAGGGACAAACAAAACTCCTTAACTAAGAGTTTAAAATCTCAGACTTCATCAACAAATGTTTGGTTACATACCTAGGCATACCTTGTAAAACTCTAGCAGCAGCAATAACCCTAGACATGGTATCTGCACAATCATACATTTTTCAAAGTATGTTCAGATACTCACGCCATATTAAAAACAATAGAATTGAGATAGGAGCCATGTTCTGATAGTGGCAAAGCTTTGGTTTTGTAGTAGGGGAATCTGAAATATAAATGTGTGTATGGGTGCTTGTGCGTGTGCACATTTACACATAACCATATGTGCGCAAGTGTGGTAATGTGGCAGCAAAATGAATAATCCTTACAGTGACCAATAGTGTTTCAGATAAATAAAAAAAATAAACATTGTACAATCAGATGCAGGGAAGTGTTATCTGATAAAACTGAGGATGATGATGCTGTATTGGAGAGGTTAAAGTACTGACTGTGGAATATAAGGTTTGAGAGGATGATGGGATTTGGGCTGTAACTGTTTTCTATCATGTTTAGATGCATTACTTGTTTTTGTTGCTTTTTTAAACAACAAAATTAATGCTATAGTACTGGTGTGCATAGAATCAAAAGATATCTTTTCAAAAAAAGTTATTAAAGTAAAATAATAGCAATAACCTTTAAAACTTATATAAGCAACCATTTTGACATCTCCCTAAATAAAATACTTGTTCCTGTGAGTTGAGAGGTGTTAGAGGGTTAGATATTGAAAAAGGAGGAATTTATATAAACAGAGGGCCTAAAGCAGTTATTGTGGGAAGCATTAGCTGTTATTCCCTAAACATACCATAAAAGAAGAAATTTTTTTGCTGACTGCTGTGAACTCTCTTTTTAGCATTATGGAACTACAATCTTAAAACAGCCTATATTCCATCATGACTTATTTTTCTGATCCATCAAGAGACTATTTAAGCTAAGGCACTGGGTATAATTCCATAATCAAAACACTACAAAGAACATTCTACAAATATGTAATTTCAGTTTTTAAGCATCAAACTTCCATCTAATAAACTTGCTTATATTTGAAATATGCCACTCAAATAAGTAAATTCATTCATCATTACCAGTACATAAACAGCAAAAGCAAAATTTACTTCCTAAAGTTAAAGCAATGCACAAAGAGTTAAAGATGTACTTAAGGGGAAGAAAACTAAAAATAATAAAATCCCTTACTATTGCAACATATCATAACTACTTCTGGCAATGAAAGCACAGCGACCAGGTGAGAATTTACACAGGATTTCTATCCTCCCCCCAAGGTGCTGAAAAGTGGAGAATGAAGGTGTTGGGAGTTGTCTCCAAGAGTACAATCACCTTACAATATTAGCAGCCATTATAGTTTGGGCTCCTAGTACCACACAGTATGTTGCTTACTGTCAATGGGCTTTCATGTACTACATGCACTATACATATTCACACCTCTTTGGTTTTATTGCGATTTGCATTTATTTTTAAGCCAACGATGAACAAAAGTAGCTAGTCAATAGACTGCAGATGACAGTGGTTTACATTTCATGACCACATACCTTTTTGATCAATGAAGGTAGACAGAAAAAGAAATAAATGAAGTTGCTGCTGCAATGACAACAGCTTAGTATCCCTAATTAAAACAAGTGAAATCAGACAAGGCCATAACTACTTCAATTTGAAAATACTACCAATTTTAACAAAACAATAATGAAAACACTTGTTTGGTATCTAGCAGACTAAGTTGGTTTTAAATACATTAGAATTAATATGAATCCAGGGCAGCTGTACTTCAAAGAGCACAGGAAATGTCTTGAATTTGTAGTTTTAGCCTGATTATCCACCTCTTCCACAGCCACTTCATTTTACTGTGAATTCTTGCATATTCATCTAGGCGTAGACATACGGACTACCCGACCAGAAAAGGTTGTTAATTATGTGTGACCCAGACAGCACACCCATTTGTCTGTGTGTGTGTGTGTGCGTATGCTATGCATGGAACAAGATCAAAGGCAGAATGTACATAATAAATGCAGTGTCACTGCTCCTCCATTCATTTCCTGGGTTGCTTTACTGTCATTATAAATGAAGTTAATATCTCCTGGCTTTGGTTCAATTCAATGGCTACTTTATCTGCTTATATTTGCAGCCGGATGCTGTAAGATACAATGTTTCCAATCCTTCACTTGCAGCATATTTTATTTTTCAATTGTAGCATGTAAATGCACTACTTTTCCTAATTATAGAGGTATTTGCAAATTAAAAAGTAAAATGTTAAAAGCTTTCTATACTTTGGAAGTTTGTAGATTTTCAAAATCTTTTTTTATTTTTCAAATACATTTGAATGAATTCCATGGTATTTATACATAATATCTTAAATAACTATGTACACTATTTACATTAGCCTGACACTACAAAAGATCTTAATTTATACAGTTACTTTATAAGTATGTCCAATCAATTATCAGAGTGTCTGATCAATTATTATATAGTGTCAATCAACAATAAGACCCCCCCCCCAAGGGTTGTTGATACATGGTTTGGATAAATTCTTAGTTCTTTGATTTTCATTTCCAATAATGCTGTGGTCTTCAGTAGGCTGTAGAAGTCCTCCAAAGTTGGTACAGTGTTTGTATTCCATCTTTTTGTTATACACTTCCTTGAAATTGCAAGTATAGTCCATACTGGATGCATCTTTCACCTATTCAAATGAGGACCTTCGTTCACATTTAATAATACAAGAGCTTTAGTTAAACAAAATGATTAATTAAATAAAGCTTGTAGAACGTTATTAATACCATTCCAAAATGGCTTAATTTTAACACTGTCAAAGAAAATGTGGCTCCAATCTGCATTGTGTACTTGCCCACATCTCCAACATATTCTTTTTATGGAAGAACTAATTTTACTGACTCTGTCTGGGGTTAAGAATGCTCTCTGCAAGTATTTCCAATTAAAAACTTCCCAGTATTGTGTAAAGGATGTATATTTTATCGATAATAAGATACTTGTTTTAATATCTTCAGTCAACTGTATTGAGTGTCCTTTTGTTATACATTTCCAATATGAAGTTTTGGGTGCTGTTTTTTACTTTATCAATATTTTGTAAAATTTTGAAATACTGTTTCCCATGTCGAAGTCATTGTATATGATTTCATATATGTAATCTGTAAATTTAGGTATTTCTTTAAATGAAGAATGGTTAATTATTCTACTTGAAGTTTGTAGATTTCTATGCCCGTTAAGGTTTTGCATTCAAATGCCAAAAATAAAAATGAATTGTTGCTTTACTGCAAACTGCATAAAGTTTTTTGTTAAAATGCAGAATGGTATCCCAATTTGTAATGAATGTAGGAGGCATGTGTGAGTATTTGCTTTTTTGTTAACTTTAATATGCAATAACTGAGTAATTCACCAGGAGCTGTGCAATATCCCATCCCTTCCTCTTTTCATTCCCAACAGATTGCAAGTCAAAACAGGTGGAGAGTTAAAGTGGATTATCTAACTCAACTGAGAAAGGGATCTATCTTACAACATGACTCTATGACTTGAGAACAACAAAGGGCAGTAAAAACTAACAGCAAACTTCATCTGAGTAGTGATTACAAGAAAACAATGCCCATTTTAACAAATAAACCACAAAGAGAAAACGAGTAGGTCATAATAACTTAATTAATAATTAATTAAATTAAAAAAATAATCAAAACAGACTCAACACTACATCTGTACTTAAAATTCTGATAGAAAAATCCATATAAAATCTGATTACAAAATAATATATTACAATAGTGAAAACTAAATAAAATGTAAATACTAAGAAATAAAACAAATTTACAAACTACAAATCTTGTTGTCACAAATTGGAGGCTCTCATTCTAAGTACACTGCTAATAGATATAGATATAAGATGGTTTAACCCTGGTAGTACAGAAGAATTTAATGTTAACTGCCAGTTTAAAAAATGACAAAAGAGGCAATACCACAGCAGCACCACAGCTTGTTTTAAAAGTTTAATGTAGACAAATTCCAAATAGAGAGTGCTGTCACATTTCAAAGAACGTTTCATCAAACTTTAATACAGCATTCATCTTCCATCTGAATTAAAAAGTATCATTACCAATACAACCTACAAATCACATTCTAAAATTAATTGTGACATCACAAAAACAATTACATCCTAAAATCCATCATTAAATATCTGAAGAACACTAAAAATCAGTTATAAATTCAGTTATAAAAACATCTAACTATATCTATAATTCAGTACTCTTAACAAATCTAGCTGAATAACATAATTTAACTCATTTAATACTTAATGCGCAAAAGGCAACTATATATTAAAACTAAATACCATAAAATTCATCCTAGAGCGCAAGATACAGCATAAATAAGTTACAAACAATACAAAAATAAGACTGTAATTCAGCCTAACACAAATAAAGTACTTAATGTGCATAGGATCTTGCCGCTAGAAAAGGTTTCAAAGTGGTCTTATCATTCAGACCAAATGCTCGATGAGCTTGTAAACATATTATCCATCTATTTTCCTGATGTTCGGTATAATTCTTGAAGTCTCCTAGTCTACCAGTCTTCTTAATTAATTCTAAGACTCTAAACTTAAATTTATGTATCATACCATGGGTCATCACATGCCTAGCTAGTGCAGTGCCTTCATCCTCTCTATTTATGGCATATATGTGTTCTCTGACACGTTCCCTAAGGGTTCTATTTGTCTTGCCCACAAAGATTTTCATACCTGACATTGTGCCAGATGTATCAAATCCCTAGTCTTGCAATCAGCATAATGTTTAAAAATATATTCTTGTCCAGTATTTGGATGTACAAATTTATTATCACCTGCCATGTACATGCACTGATTACAACTTCAGAGGAGAGGCACGAACTTCAAAAGAAAGTGCTTCGACCTACACAATGGACTTGGTGATTAATATTTCCAGGTATGTGTTAACCAACAGTGAGAGGTCTTTACTGAATAACCTTTAAGAACTACAGATATAACGGATGTTATATTAGACATTAAAATGTTTACTAGGAACATTCATTTAAAAATTTTGTTTGGACAGTCAAACCGTGATACTGGAAATATTTTAAAGAAACCTTTAACATATGTACCACAAATGCATCCATTATTGGATGCATTTGAGAAGGCCTGTGAATATGATTGGTACAGTTTTCTGTGTCAAGCTAAACCACATTTCTACAACCTGAGTTGTGGTGAAAATGAAGCCTTGAAAAAGTTACAAGAGAATAATGAGATTGTGATTAGACAGGCTGATAAGGGTGGTGCTGTCATTGTTTTAGATCATGAAATGTATATTAGGAAAATGCAGATGTTATTAGCTGATAGTGAAACATATAAGATTTTGGATGTGACATCATTAGATAGAATTACTAAAAATGTGCATAGTGATTTGTATGATCTGCTGTTATGTGGTATGATTGATGCTGATATGTATAAATATCTCCTAGTGAAGAAACCCGTGATCCCCGTTTTTAGGGGACTACCGAAAGTACACAAGACTTTGATGGACCCACCGCCGAGACCAACAGTCTCAGGAGGGGGCTGGCTTACTGAGCCTTTATCCATTTATTTGGAGAAACATTTTAGACCCAAAGATACCAAACAGTTTCTAGAAAGTTATGCACACTATGTTTATTCTGAAAATGACAATCACTAGTGATCTATTAGTCACATTGGATGTAGTTTCTCTGTTCACTTCCATACCTAATACAACAGGGATAGACTATGTGCAGTTGTTATTAATAGACAAAGGGGTTCCCAGGGACCTGATTATGAGATGTATGCTGCTATTGGATATAGTTTTGAGCAATAACATGCTTATGTATGACAAGAAATACTATCTACAAACTAAGGGGGTCGCCATGGGGACTCAGTGCGCAAACTGATATGCTAACCTGGTTATGGCATACTGGGAGGGTACTTTTGTGTTAAGAGATACACCGTTCAGTGACTATATAAAATATTACAAACGTTTTGTTGATGATATTTTTCTTGTGTGGAGAGGAACCAAGCAACAACTACATGATTTTGTTTTATATATAAATGGGACTACAGATTTTTTATCTTTTGAGAGCAATAGCTCTTTTGAACAGATTGGATGTATAGCTGACCAAGATGGGTAATGATATACACACAGACTTCTACAGGAAATCTTGCTGGAAGAATAGTTTGTTACATCGCAACAGCATGCATCCTGCACATATTTATCCAAATATAATAACGGGTCAAGCACTTAGGATATCAAGATAAACTAGCCATGATGATGCCTTCCATGAGAAACAAAGGGTTTTGGCTGATAATTTTCTATAAAGAGGATATCATGATGATGAGGTAGAAAGGTTATTAAATGAAAGCACAACACAGAGGACGAGCAAAGGGAAGCCATGTCTTCGTAGGACTAGGGATATTGGTAAGAAAATACAGAAGGAAACATCAGGACATAATATCACTAGAGTAGTAATTCTATTTACGAATAAGAATATGAGAATCAAATAAATAATTAATAACTGGAAATTATTAAGTACAAATGATAGGATATCAGCAATAGTAGGGACTAAACCTAGTTTTACATATAGAAACACTAAATCATTGAAAGGATTATTGGGTTATGAAGACGACAGTAAAAAGGAGATATGTTCTCAAAGACAAGGAACGTTCTCCTGCAGAAGTTGTAATCAGTGCATGTACATGGCAGGTGATAATAAATTTGTATATCCGAACACTGGACAAGAATATATTTTTAAACATTATGCTAATTGCAAGACTAGAGATTTGATATATCTAGCACAATGTCAAGTATGTAAATCTTTCTATGTGGGCAAGACAAATAGAACCCTTAGGGAACGTGTCAGAGAACACATATATGCTATAAATAGAGAGGATGAAGGCAATCCGCTAGCTAGAAATGTGATGTCCCATGGTATGATACATAAATGTAAGTTTTGAGTCTTATAATTAATTAAGAAGACTGGTAGACTAGGAGACGTCAAGAGCAGGAAAATAGATGGATAATACGTTTACAAGCTCATCAAACATGTGGTCCGAATGATAACACCACTTTAAAACCTTTCCTAGTGGCAAAGTCCCATGCACATTAAGCACTTTATTTGTATTAGGCTGAATTACAGTCTTATTTTTGTATTCTTGTATTGCTTGCAACTTATTTATGCTGTATCTTGTGCTCTAGGATGAGTTTTATGCTATTTAGTTTTAATATATAGTTGCCTTTTGCACGTTAACTATTAACCGAGTTAAATTATGTTATTCAGCTAGATTTATTAAGAGTACTGAATTATAGATATAGTTAGATGTTTTTATAACTGATTTTTAGCCTTCTTCAGATATTTAATGATGGATTTTAGGATGTAATTGTTTTTGTGATGTCACAATTAATTTTAGAATGTGATTGGAGGTTGTATTGGTAATGATACTTTTTAATTCAGATGGAAGATGAATGCTGTATTAAAGTCTGATGAAATGTTTTTTGAAACATGAAAGCGCTCATTATTTGGAATTTGTCTACATTAACCTTTTACAACGAACTGTGGTGCTGCTGTGGTGTTGCCTCTTTTGTCATTTTTTGGATTTACATTGCTGCTTCTGAGGGGCACTTTATCCAGGACTGCTTTGGTTTTGCTTCCTTAATTGCCAGTTTAATTCATGAAGTTTCAATACAGTTTTAAATCACCCCCCCCCCGGATTATATTGCACATGATCCACAATGAAAAAACATTTTTTTTTAAATCCCAGCAATCCAGGGTATATTTACAAAGCATATTAGACATTTTCCTCTTTTTTTCAAACATCTATTAAATTTTCGGGTTCAGGCACCTAGGCAGCGAGACATTTCCCTGTGGTACATTTGGCTGGGGACACACATGGCTGAAGTGACATTCAGTTGCGGAGAAATATGACTGTTTGCAAATTCCCTGTGGGCAAAGAGAAACACAGACTGCCATGCTCACAGCTTTAATAACCAAATGCATCAAGGTAGAAGAAGTAATGATGGTTGTGCTCAGTGTACAGTACATTTTTATGTAACTACAACATGTAGAAGTGTGCATGGATGAAATCCTGCAGGTTACTGTAGTCACATTTATGCTCCAGTATACATTTTAGGTAATGTTCCTGAGACACTATGAAAGGGGTAGTGGCCCACACACACCCATTATAAAGGCACTGCCCATTATGCACTGCATTTTTACTGCCACTGACATGTCTTCTGGCCAGCCTGCTGCTGATGCCTGCCATATTGCCTGCTGTCTCATGTTCCCTTGGGGACCATGGACATTGTTTTCCCCCTGTGCATTTGGTTATTGAAGTTGTGGGCATGGCAGCACACTCTTTGCCCACAGGGAATTTGCAAACAGCCATATTTCTCTGCAGCTGACTGTCACTTCAGCCATGTGTCTCCAGTCAAATGTACCACAGGGACATGTCTCACTGCCTAGCTGCCTGAACCCATTAAAAACGCTACCAGTACTGGTCTTTCTTTCTCTTTGCCTATACTCTGATATCAGTCCTTGACAGGGGAGGCAATCTATGACCTGCAGTCCAGATAAACTCTTGGCCTCTTCCCATTCTATTACCTTTCCCTTTCTAGTTATTTGCTCCCAATACCTTGGTTCCTTTGCCAGTTAGACATTTTTCCTCTTTTGATATCATAACATTATCGAATCCTGTCCCTCAGTTTCCTAGTAGTTTTCCCCTATATAGAAAGTGAGGCAGGAAGCTCAGATAGCTATATGAACTGCCATGGAAGAATCAAAGAATCACAATTCCCCCTAACAGGATAAGTAATAGTTCTGTCAAAGCGTGCTACAGAAATATATGGTCCTTCATGCAGAAAAACACTGTGTACAACAGCCGCACTTGGTCATACAACTGTGTTTGACAGTAAAAGTGGCAGTTCACCTTCAAACAAATTTTTTAGATTTCTTCCTTTGCTAAAAACAACCTTAAGGTCATTATATAGCTTAACTTTCAACTCTTGAGAGAATACCAAGTTCCAATTGTCCCGTGCAGATTTGACGTACTTATAAATATCAGAGGCAAAGGGACACAAACAATAAACTACCCTTGTTTTCCTTAGAAGTGGGTTCACTAATAATTGGACCCATTGAATCAACAGTGTTGTCATCTTTCCACAAAACAGAACAACACCTGACATGTCTCCCTTTGATCACTTCTTTGATATCAGCTAGGAAATAGGATAGTCATGTGCTCTAAACAAGCTGATCAAAAAGTCCAACTATATATAAAATTTCTCTTCCACATCTGTTCACATAGACAAATGAACCATTTGGCCTTTTACAATCCCTTTTTTTGTAAAAAAAGGGTGATAACTGTCAAAATGTAAATACGTTTGAAATTGTTTTTTTTTTCCAATAAATGGTGGACGAGTACCTCTGTCATTGAAGATCTTTATCAACAGACACATCTAAGTAGTTTTTACTGTTAAAACTCAAATGATGAGTAAAAAACAGAACTCAGAGGAAGAATCAAAAACCTTTTCAAATCCAGCCACTGTTCCACAGTCCCTTTGCAGATTATAAGGATGTCATCCAGGAATCAAAAGTATGCTTCAACTAAAACAAACCATTCAGAAGTAAAAATGAAGTTTTCCTCCCAAAATGTCGTGTAAATCGGGGCACAAGATGCACCCATTACAAAACCTGAAACTTGTTGAAAAACTCACCCTCGAATTAAACAAAATTGTTGTTCAGGACCAGATCTAGCAGGACCTCAATCAATTTAATCTGCAAAGTGGAAAAGGAATGGTCATTGTTATTACTGGGTATAAAATATTCAATAACTATTGAATGAGGGATGACTGTATACAAATTAATAACATCCTCTGTGATAAAACAAAATTTGTTATCAAAAGGTACATAATTTAACTTTTCCAAAAGGTGCCACAAATCTCTAAGTATATGGCTCTTAGAAATTAACAACTTTTTACAAATCAAATCTATGTAACCGACCAATGGTTCAGTTTTAGACCTTCTAGCTGCTACATTGGGTCAAAATGGTGGATTGATAGGATTTTTATAAATTTTGGGGATCCCAAATAATGACAGAATAACGGGGTTAACTACATTAAGGCAGTTGTAAGTGTCCACATTGAGCAATCCCTTTAACAATAAGTCAAAGTAACTACTTTTTTTCTATAAGAAATGTTCACTTCATTTCTAGACACTCTCCTGTAAGTAGATTGATCAGCCAATACTTCTGACATTCTCAAAGTGTAGCCAATAGAGCCCATAATGACCATTCCTCCTCCCTTGTCGGGTCTCATAATCCTCAGGGACTTATCACTCCTTATAGCTAAAAGTGCCTACCTTTCAGAAACAGACAAGTTGGAAGGTAGTGGCATAGAATTAGAATAAATTTTCTTAAACTCATGTTCACATAACTCTCATATGCAGCTGCCATAGGGTTGGCAGGAGATATAAAGATACTCTTCTGTTTAATGGTCAGATTAATCTCAACAAGTGGTAAGGAGTTACCAAAAACCAGATGAAAATTAAGCAAATAACTTAACAATGTCCAAGTGATATGAAGGTACAAAAGTGAACCCGCTCTTGAAAAGTAAAGTCGCAGTGAATCAGAGAAACGTCTCTCTGTAAAATTGAAAATCAAAAAGCAATCAGAAGATCTGGTACCAGAAACAGTGGGGGATGAAGGGGGATACAAAACATTGATTTCCTCAATCACCTCTTCCCTTTGTTGCACATTTTTTTGTTTTTGTTGAAAGATCTGTTGTTCCTGTAATGGAATTTTCCATATAACCAACCAGTCTGTCTGTGAAAGGCTATCCTCTCCGATCATCTCAATAAAAGGTTAACCGACATGTTGACATTACTTTCAACAGATTGACCCTCAGGCACACTGTCACCATCAGCTTGAAAGTTTTAAACATATCCATTATTTCCCAGAGTCAAGTCCAAACCCCTTTCTACACTGTTAGGCAGTTTAAGATAAGCCCTCTCTAAATGATATTGTTGGTCTCTTTCAAGCTTGTGCTGCTTAGATTGCCTGTTAATTTGAATAAGTTTATCAATCTCTACAAAAAACTTGTTAAATGTGTTAATGTACATTGAACACATTAAATTGAAAGGAATTGTACAATTCTCAATCTCCTTGTTCAAGTCGGACAGCTTCATTTTCATTGTCGGTGACTATAAGTTCTAACATCTTGATTCCTGTAGTGTTGAACAAGGTAAGCTACACTTTATGTTAAATGTAGTTGTAAAGTAGTCCATTTGGGTATGTCAAAACTCGAAGACCCTTAAGTACGGTCATTTTACACACACATTCAGTTCAATAGCGGTTCTAAACATGAAGAAGCTTAATTTTCTTTAATTTCAGCTCAAAGACATACAGCTGTGTTTTTAAAGAACTAGACGCAATGTTGTTAGTACATGTGGACCCAAAAGTCTCATCTGTGTTAAGCCAAGATTCAAAGTGTCCAGATGCATCAGGTGCGGAGTTAAAATTGTGAAACAGAACTTTTCGTGTCAGATTACCAAGATGGGAATCACTATCCAAAGCAGTCTCTGACTGCAATATTCTCTTGTTTGGAGGTCCAGTGTCGTGTAGTGATGCAAGGACATGATACAAGGACATTAGTATTTGGGTCTTTGTCTCTAGAAGTGCAAGCAGCAGAAGAGAGAAAAACAAAAAGCATTAACTGCTGGATAAGACAAGTTAACTCCCCCAGTAAGGACTGACTAATGTTCAAGGCAGGCATATGTTGAGTTAAAGAAGATTCAAATGGTGGTTCAGGAGGGTTCCTATTACCTTATCGAAGTTCTGAAACTTCGAACACCATAAGGTCGCAACCTTATGTTCGAAGTTTCAGAACTTCGATAACGTAAAAAAAAAAGAAAAAAGAAAAGAAACTGTTGCAAGCAGGGGGAGTAAGCCCCCCTACACACCCCCATACCCCCCGCTCTTTAAATATACCAACTCCGTGATCACACTACAGTGCAGTAAAGGGAAATCTGCTTGTGCTGGGCTGATGAAGTCATAACAAGGCCAAAATATGCATATCCACAGCTAGTGGTGGTTGGCTTTATTGGCCTGAAATTGTCCATTGAAATGACTTGAAAAGAAATACGTCATGAGCATTCAGAATCACCACATAGCTTCATAATGGTCATTTGCATATATCCCAAGTGCCTCTGATACTAGAGGTTTGAGAGGTCACTCAGTGGAAGTTCTAGCTTGGCTGGAGTTTATTTAGTTTTTGTTTTTAGTTTTTTTTTTTAGTTTAGTTCAGCATACCGGCGTCCCCTCACACTACATCCCTGCCTTCTGAAGGAAGTGTGGCAGAGTATTCCCTCAAACAGTCTATACAACTAAGAATAAATTTCCACCTTTAAAAGCTTCAGGTGTTTAAAGTCTCTGAATAGCCCGTTTTAAATAGTACACAGTTTGAAATGTGTGTTTTAGGAGAGTTTGCTTTTATAATTCTCATTATTTTGCTTTTTGGTAACAGCAACCTATTCTTGCCTACACTAAACCCTTCACATTTTATGGCAGTCTGTTCCCTACGCCCATCTTTCTTATGATTAATGCAAATCCACTTATACAGCGGTTGGTGCTCTCTCTCTTTTTTCATTTTGTGCCTCCTGCATATCTATGATCACTTATGAGGTATTCTAGACAGTCAAGAAACAAGCAGAAGACAGCGGGTAAACATAAGCAAGGTTGTCAGTTTCTGTTACACAATACTGCAAAAAGCACTGCAGTGAATAATGTGACAATTAAAACAATAAAGAAAAAACATATGCAAAACTATACTGACCGCACAGAAGATCTAGGTAAAGTGCAATGTTACAATTTAGCCTTGTCATACTAGTCCTCCCAAAAGTCAGTTGTTCTTCTGTAGCAAGTTTATAAAATTTCAGCTTTCTTGGTAGCACATTTGCTTTTCTACAGAGTGCAAAACAGTGAGCATAACATGCTTTTTGTGTCCATGTACTGTGTGTATAATTATAAAAATCTGATGCAAATCCTAAATCTTAATGTTAACGCATTGGGACATCAGCTGTTGCTGATCAGAATTATTTTTATAGGTTCATTGGTTCATAGGTTAGTACTTTGCTACCTGCTCTTAGGTTCATAGGTTCATACTAGGCTATCTGCCCTGGGGCAATTATAAGCCTAGCCCGATTTTGTTTGGCTTACGCCACCCCTTGATTTGAGTATACTGTGCCCTTTTTATGGTTTAGTTTACTGTGCCTCTGTCTAATAGTGACATGGAAGTAATCCCTGGAACAAACCTACGATCCCCCATCCACTCATCAAGATTCTTTTTGAAGAGATTCAATGAGGTACTCTGCCTAACATGAATTGGAATTCTATTCCAGAGCGAAGGGAGCCTCTGGGTTATGAATCTGTCCATCCAGCAAGTCCTATATATTTCTGTGCTGAGGTTCAAGTCCCTCGAGCGTGTGGCTCTAAGGGATTTAGATTTACTGAGGTGAAGCATGTCCATTAATTCTGGATTGGACATAGCTTTATATGTCAGGCATAGATCGCCTCGAAGCAGGCGGTATGCAACTGAGTAGAGCTGGAGTTTTTTTAACCAAGCAGCATATGGCATCTGTTTGAGTCCCTTGATCCTCTTGGCGAGGTACTTTTGGGGTCTTTCTAATTGCTGCAGGTGTCGGGTAAGGTACATCCCAAAAGGGGCATTGTATTCTATGATGGGCCTGATGAGGGACGAATAAAGGGGCACGATTACCTCTCTTGATCTAGATGTGAATCCTTTCATGATGAGGTGGGCCATGTAGAAGGTCTTTCTAACCACTTTGGCAAGGTGGTTGTCAAAGGAGAGATTGCTATCAACTTGGGTTCCCAGATCCCTAATTACTTTCTCTGTACTTAATGGTTTACTGCCTATGTGGTAGTTTGTGGGCACATTGTTTTTGCCAAAGGGTATGACTATACACTTTTTGGCATTTAGCTTTAGACCATGGCTCTGGCACCAGTTATCCATCTCTGTGAGACCTTTTTGAAGGATGTTTGTGTCAGCTGGAGAGTCGATTATGGCGCCCAGTTTACAGTCATCTGCGAACTTGATGAGCCATAGTCCTCCCACGTTGGCCTGTACCTCGGAAAAGTATACACCGAACAAGAGCGGTCCCAGGACAGAACCTTGTGGGACACCACTTGTGACTGGTTTCGAGTCTGACATGGCTCCAGCAACTCTCACTCTGTGGGTTCTGTCTTTGAGCCAGTTTGCGACCCATCTTGTGACATAGGGGTTTATATTTAAGCTGGATAGCTTATCTATGATGCCCGCATGGGGTATTGTGTCAAATGCCTTTGCTAGGTCTAGATAGGCTGTGTGGACTATCTTCCCTTCATCTATCGCTTTGGTGACTGTTTCAAAGAAGTCAACCAGGTTCAACAGGCAGGATCTGCCCTTAACGAAGCCGAATTGGGTAGGATCTAGTGTCTGTAGGTCCCCGATGTCTTTGTTTATGAGCTCCATGATGATCCTCTCCATAGCCTTGCAGACTACGCTAGTCAGGCTTATGGGGCGATAGTTTCCAGGGTCCATGGAGGCTCCACCTTTGTGGAGTGGGACCACTGTTGCTGTACGCCATTCTGTGGGCACATATCCTGTAGTGAGGCTGAGATTTTACAGCTGTTTTATTTGAGGGATTAGTTCTTCTTGGAGTTCATGTAGGATGCAACTCGGGACGCCATCTGGTCCCATGGAAGCAGTGTTTTTTGCTTTGGAGAGGGCAGCCTTCACCTGAGCATTAGAGATGTTTGGGAGGTAGCCCCCTGCCGGGATAGACACTTGCTCTTTTGGGGGGGAGGGGGTGGAGAAGTTTGCACTGAACCTGTCTGCCAGGATATTGGTGATGTCTGTGGGTTCAGTGTATTTTTTGTCGTTTAGAATCAACTCAGAACAAGTCTGGGAGTTGCATCCCAGGTTCCTAACATAACTGAAAAAAGCCTTATGATTGTCTTCAGTGTCCTGTGCAATACTGTAAGATATTTTAAGCCTTGCCAATTTTCCCAAAGATGAGAATCAATTGCGGTACCTTGTGTATATTAGGTAAACACCTTAACCATTATGTCAGTCCTTAACACCTTTTCTGATTATTCTACTGCATAACAAATGATGCCTGAAATGTAGTACATATTTGAGTGCATTAAAAACTACAAAGGAAAATAAGGAAAAGTAAAAAAAAAAAAAAATACAATTATCTATCAAGTAGTGGTGGATTAAAATAGCAGAGCTACAGATGGCCACCCAGGACTCACATCTTTGGGGGGGGGGGGCATGACTAGCCAATAAAACCATCGTGCCTATAGTGCAAACTGAAAAGTCTCTCTTTCTTCCAGCATGTACAGCCCCCCCCCCCACAAAAGTGCAGTAGAGGAATGAAGATCAACCATTCAGTAGCAGAGCGCAGAAGTACCACTAACAGTGTATGAGAATGGCTTCATTGAATTGCTGCTTGCTGCCACTGAATGGAAGAATTAACTATGAATTGCTGCTTGCTGCTATTCTGCTTGCAATGTTGGGGAAAAGCTTTGCATCACTATCTGCTTGCTGTCACACCACTGCATGGAGTTATCACTGGACAGCTTTGAATCACTGCTACTGAATGGATAGGGAAACTGCTGCTTTGAAGTGTTGCCACTCTACTGAAAAGGGAAAGAATGGTTGCTTTGGACAGATACTTGCTGCCCCACCACTGAATGTTAGGGTGTGTGTGTGTGTGTGTGTGTGTGTGTGTGTGTGTGTGTGTGTGTGTGTGTGTGTGTGTGTGTGTGTGTGTGTGTGATGACATAATTAATTGTTTTTCTTAGCTAGATGAAATACCCCAGTTAAGTTATCTAGAAGCTCATTAAAAGCTTCAGGCCTAACTGCCAAAGACACACTTCTTAATTTTCTGTTAAAAATCAATGAAAGTCAAAAGTCACTCAGCAGTCATTCAATAATTCCACTCATTAGATTTCTGTGCAATATTAATGTAATGCTTCATTTAGTCAAAAGTACAGGGTTTGAACTTCACCACCATTTGCCTACTTTCTGACTTTGATCAGGTGTAACTTATGGGCACATCTGTGTGTGTGTGTGTGTGTGTGTGTGCGTGCCTATATTGTTTCCTGTATCCCACTATTTCATTTGTAAATTACAAATTAGAGTAGCACGTTAATGATGCTATTTCCTGTGTCAAGGGTATGGAATTAGAACCCTTCTCCTCTATCTTCAGTTTAGACTGGCATTTGGCACAAAGGTTTAAGACTGAGAGCTATAGTTCCTGTGGTACAGGGATTTCCTCACCCTTTATTGACTTACTGTAAGACCTTGAGTAAGTCACTTAACCAGACAAGTCATTTGGGACAACTGAAAATTTGGGCTAGCAACTATATATGAGCCAGAATAGTTATGGTGGAAAAGAAGGAATTTGCTTGTAGTGAACAGAAGCATCATCATATGATCCTTGATTTTCTTTTTATGTTGACAATGTGTTTCTTATTTAGCTGTGAATTTACTGGACAGCATGAAGTCTGAGTTTAAAGTTAATATTTTAATTATGAATACATTTTTAATTTAGCTTAATTCTTGCAAGCAAACAGGTGTGAAATGCACTGTGTTTGGGTTACAACAGTTTGCTAGCACTCGGTGTAGATGAGTAAGTCTGTGAGCCATTAAAACAGTTGCTTCCCAAAGTACAGGACTTAATGCTCTCAGTCCTTGTTTGCCTTCTGTGTTACTCTAACAAAGTTATTTCACCACACTGTACTCCTGGGCTATTCCTGAAAAGAAACACTGGTGTCCAGTGGGTGGTCTCAAGTTGTTAGCAAACATGTTACATATTTGTCTTTTGAATTCTTGCACCCTTTGCATTGCTGCTAACCAATGAGTCACTAAATGCTATTTGATTATGAATTCTGTCTCATCTCTTGTGGTTTAATTGGTTGACAGATGCTTTTGTACTCAACGTGAGTTTCAAGGGAAGAAAAGCTTACTGTTTTTCATGTTAAAATGTCTGTTTTCAATTCGAGAATGTTTTGCTTAGAAAAAAAGTATATCATTGTTTTTGCTATAAAATTTGAAATAAAAGTTTTAAATGAAATCTAAATTTCTGCAATAATTGTAAAAGGAAAGAAAAGCAGTATGCACACTGATAGGTTTGAACTATGTTTTATGGTAATTTGAGAGAGACAGCCAAATAATGGGATATTGGTAAGGCTGGCAGGGGGGTTGGTTCATTACCCTGCAAAGGGCCCCCATTTGACCACAATCAGATTCTCTTGATTCTGGAGTTGTATGCTGTAGCAATATAGACATATCAAACATATTCAGTTCTGTACTGAGTGATGTCAGAGGGAATAGCTATTCCTGATGACAGGGTAGACATCAGGAGGTGTAAAATGAGGTGTAGGTGTCCTGTAAGCATGTCACCCCTCTTCCAAAAAACAGTATGCAGTAATATTTCGATTTTGGGGTTTTCAAATAAAAGCTGCAGCAGCATGTGCATTGTCTTTAATTATTTTGTGTTAGTCACTGCACTAAAGAAAAATTAATTCATTAACAAGCCTGCATTGTGCAATATAGACTAAACATGTTGCATTTTAGTAATATAACTTTACATTACCTTCTTTACAGCTTCCAGCAACTGTAAAAGAGGTTGACATTGTCAGGTCATACAGTCTGCATTATTTGGAGTGATGATCAAAACTGTCTGATCTTCAGGATCCATTACACAGTCCTTGTTGCATGTTACTGTGGTAGTCTTCTGTACAAGATCAGATTGTAAATGATTTCTTAATTTAGTTAAAAAATATACTCTGTCTAGCAGTTAGTTTAGAGGACTAAAGCTCTGACTTGCTCATGAGCCAAGTGTGCATGGTCTGAATCTTTCCATTTTCAGCCAAGTGTGCATGGTCTGAATCTTTCCATTTTCATTTACCCAATGTGTCACCATGAACAAGTCCCTTAACCAAACAGTGTTTTGGGGCAACTGGAAATTTGGACTAAGCTCCTTAAAGGTCTCCTGGACTGCATGCTTAGTATCTAACTATGAATCAGTGGTTGTTGTCTTGCCAGCCATTCCCTATGGCAAAACTTATCTGGTTTAGAAAATGTTATGGCAATATCAACGCACC
Source organism: Protopterus annectens (assembly GCF_019279795.1). Classification (NCBI taxonomy): domain Eukaryota; kingdom Metazoa; phylum Chordata; order Ceratodontiformes; family Protopteridae; genus Protopterus; species Protopterus annectens. Next base: position 83,420,288 of record NC_056742.1, read on the forward strand.
AATTTTTTAATGCAGCATATACCATTTATTCTTCAAGGTTAGAAGGCACTCCATCTGTAAATGAAGCACTGAAATGCAAAGCTGTTTGACAACAGCAACATCTGCATTAGTAATAGCTGTTGTTGAGTCTTTCGGCTATTCCCGGTTAGGGGTCGCCACAGCGGAACTCCAGTCCGCTAATGATTGGTAGTTGATTTTTACGTGCCAAGTTACCAGCCCTGACGCACAACCTTCAATGAAGATACGCCCATTCACACATGTCTCCACGCAGAAGACGCTCTAGTTGAGAATCAAACCGGACAGCGTCTTACTGTGAGGGGACAACGCTATATCTAATGTGAAATAATTCAGATGATGTTCACTTCTGCAGATATTGTGCATATTAACTTATCAAATGTTACCAGGTGGTTAATATCTCTTATGCTCTCATCATAAACACTTTTATATTTAAATTGTGCTACACATGGCTGGATCTTATAGTGTTGTGCTAATGAGCTTTATACAATTTCACACAGTTCATCCAATGCTACCAAAACAGTACATGGAATTTAGGTCTTGCTACCAATAAAGTACACATAATTTATTTCTTCACAATAATAAGGGGTGCACAACAAAGTCACCATGACTGCTAATGGAGCTAGGGGAAATATTTGTGGATGAAAGTACCTTATGGTCTTACCATTTTTAAACAGACTTTAATCTGGATTTGCAGGACTAGTGTGCATAAATGTACGAATAAAGCTGGAATACTTTACTATGGCTACTGTGTGTTTGTGTAAAACAAATTTGAATATGTTATTTTGGTCATTATTATTGTTATTTTTTATACATAAACACCTGGGAAGGATACAGTCAATGTAGCTATAATTGCTGGGTTTGGGGTATGTCAGGGCATAAAAATGACGGACCCTGCTGAGTTGATAAAGTTAAAAAGTCATTAGACAGTCTCTGAAAGAAGAATGTTTACATGCCTAAATCAAATAGGAATACTTTACTGAGGCCATTTCTATAATAATCAGACATGTAATTTGTGCACAGTCAATAATGTGGCTGTGATTTAGGAGTGTGAATACTGGTGGATTATGACAGCAGTCTGAGTTGTCTTTTATGGTTGAATTGTTCTAAAACTGGCACTTGTCATTATTGTCTAATACATTCATTTTTACTGCTTACTGGAAAGATTTTCAATACTACAAATAAAAAAAAAAAAATCACAACAATCAGCAAGGCGAAACCAAAAACACATGCATTTATGCATGGTCCTAAAAATGTGTGCAGATGGGACCATGGTTTGAAAACATCCCAAGGCCCAAGGTACACTTTAAAACACCACTGGTCTCATGCATAACATTTGAGTCCCATGGTCCCTTTCAGGATACCTGTGCAAGATAAAAGGTCAGCAATGGCTGTATGATACCTAACACAGAAGCAACTAATATCCAGATCAAAAAGTTGCCTAACAATGGCAAAAAGCCAAAGATTGACAAAAAATGGCAACCACAATTGAAGTTTTTAAATACACATAAAGAACTTATGCATTTTCTGTTGTAATACACACATTGAAATGAATATTCCAGGCCATTATTAAAAGATGTCTTACATTATTTAAGTGAAAGTAATGGCTAAGACACTGTCTAGGCAAACAGGCAAGCCCTGAGCTGCAGACTGGAGTCCTTGATCAGGGAAGAATGAGTAAAGGAGCTAATTCAGGGGCTCCATATAACTATGGAATTCAGAACCAAAAATAATGCTTTTTTAATGCAAGCTACTATCACAATAAGTGTGGGACATACCCAAACAGTCCACTTTCTGAAGGCATAGGAGCAGTAGAAAGGAGGTACTGCATATACCAACAGGCCCTTCCACAAAATGGAAAACATGCCTATTATCAGACTGTTCATTGTTCTCTCTTCTGCTGTTCTCACATATATACATGCATGTTTGCATGCACTATCTATCTACCAATATGTGTGTGTGTGTGTGTGTGTGTGTGTGTGTGTGTGTGTGTGTGTGTGTACAATGTAAACACATATGTGTATAAGCATACGCTGCAAAATCAAAATGTACAAGAGTCAAAACATAGGTGACTAATGCCAGCATTTTAAAAATCAACCAAAAAAAAAAAGATCAGCAAAGTAAAACAAACCCCTGCGACAGCTCACTAATGGATCCTAACCCCAACCCTACACCTTACCCTAGAAAAAGCATTTCCATAACATTTTGACTACAAAAAACAGACATCATGTACTGCAATGCATGTGCATGAAGCTAAATCTATCTCCTTCTCTAGTCTTTACTCTTAACCCTAAGCTGTAAACACTTGCACAAACACTCCTACACCCATGTCAAAACTTTTGGTATACCTAAAAGTTTTTGCAATAAAATCCCAAACCCACATTTACTTTATGAGCACACATGCACAAGATCTTCATTCATCTGTAGCACTCAATCATGAGGGCTCTCAACAAATTTTTCACACAGTTCACGGTCAGTGCCCTGACAATTTGACAGAGAAGTGTACCAATATGTGTGTACACACACACACACACACACACACAAACACACACACACACACAGTGTAATTAACACAAGTGTTTCCTCAGTCAAAAAAAACTATTTAACTCTATGAAATAAACACAATGAGAGAGATTTTTAAATCTGCCGAGAGAAATCTAAGGTCCAAAGTTGGTTCTAGATGTTGCTACAAGCTGTGTGTAAGATGTTGAGTCAAGCTGCGTGTACCATGTTTTTCCTTCCCTGTAATGTAAATAAAGGCTACTGACAAGTTGCTGGCCAGCATCTAGTAACTGATCCAAAGAAATTTCCCCAACAAGAAGCACAACTAACTCCTGCCCTATATTTTGGGTGCTTCTTTACCAACAGGTTGTTATAACTAATCAGCAGTAGTCTGAGCTACAGATTAATTTCTAAAGCTTGAAAGGGATATTAAAAGTTACTCTTGGAGCCAAGCAGGCAATCTGTAACTCTTTCCTTTCAAGACTCCAGGAATTCTGAGAGCTCAGCCAGCTACAAAATTTTCTAAGTAGGCATTTGCTGTTTGAGGCTCCATGAAAAGACTTTCATGTTCAGGACTGTAATAATAAGAGAGCAAAATTACTGAATGGTACCATTCATATTCAAAAATCTGATTTGCCCTCACTACCACACTCTTGACATATATGAACTTTAAGGCTCCATCATCTCAGGGAAATGAGAAAAAACAAGAACACTGTAAACATGATCTTTTGGGGAAAATGCTGGTAGTTGCAAAACTAATGATCCCATATACAATCAATAGTGTTGCAAAAATAAGCTCATCTCTCACATTTTGGATGGGCCAGAATGCAGAAAACAGAAAATGCCTCTGAATAAGATAGGCAAGTCCACCAGGGAAGGGACTGTTAGCAAATATAGGACACTAGAAGAACTCCACATAAACTATGATAATTCCACACCCACTAGCAATGGAGATTCCAGTGCAGTATACTCATGCATGCAGCATTATACGAAACTGTGAAATTGTATACTGCATTAGCCTCCAACAGACACACAAGTATAATTGATTGGACTTTGGATAGTAGGAAACCCAGTACACCATGTGTATGTGTGGGTACACATATGTGTATGCACATATAATATGCACACACATTCTCTCTCTATAAACATGCACGTATATATGTACAGTAAACTCTCAGTTAACTGGAACTCAAGCAACCAGAAAAAAAAAAAAATCGAGGAAATACAGTACACCTTTCGTGTGTTGCAGTTTCTGTTCTCCCCCACAAAAACATGCCTTATGTTTTTAGAGTTTTAGTGTTTTAAAAAGGAAGAGGAGAATAAATTCCCTCTCTACACTACCTGAGAACAAGTCAAATCAAACAAATAATATAGGGTACAGTATTACTCAGGCCTGTTTTTAATAGTAAATGTCAAGCAAACAGAAACTACAATTATCTGGCATCTACCAATTCCCATGGGTACCGGTTAACTGAGAGTTTACTGTTTTGGATGCAGAGAGTTAATTTTGGCAAGTGTTGCTTGATTGTTTGATCTATTAGTTGGAGGCAATGGTGAAGCAGAGCAAATAGAAATCTCAAGAAAGTTCCAGAAGTTACGTATGTAGGACATTTTGTTTACAAGTACAGGCTTGAGACCTGACACAACCAAGCAAGCAGCTATTCTAAAGATATCAGCGCCAGACAATGTACAAGGTTTACAGTGTTTTCTGGGCATGGTCAACTATTTAAGCAAATTTATACCAGACTTCAGTGAGTTGACAGCAACATTAGCAACATTAAGAGAGCTAACACGCAAAAATGTTACATGGTCATGGCTGGAACTTCATCAGAAGGCATTTGAAGACCTTAAGCAGTAAATTCCCACCCAACCTACGTTAAGATATTATGATGTCAACAGACCAATTATTCTTTCCTATGATGCTTCAAATTTCAGCCTCGGCATAGTTATACTTCAAGAGGGCAGACCAGTAGCTTATGCATCTAGAACATTTACCCAAACTGAGATGCAGTATGCTCAAATTGAGAAAGAGCTTTTGGATATAGTATTTGCATGCTCCACGTTTCATGATTATATTTATGGTCGAGCGATTCAGAGTGAAACTGATCATCAACCTCTATTTACTATTCTAAAGAAGCCTATGCATTCTCCTCCAGCGAGATTAAAAGAATGATGCTCAAATCACAAAACTACAGTTTCAAATTGGTCTACACTAAAGGCAAATTGCTCTGTCTGACTGATATCCCGATCACCTAGAAATACAACAGAACAGCTTGATGCAGAGACTTTTGACTTTGATGTGATGTCAGTGCATGATATTTCCACCACTATACTAGATGAGTTAAGAGAGCACACTCAGACTGATCCAATTTCACAGAAGCTCACTCACTTACTATATTCATGTCAGATGGCCGTCAAAGCAATCTAGTGCATCACCTGAGGTGCAAGCATATTTTCCTTACAGAGATGAATTATGATGGAAGATGGTATTATTTTCAAAGGTCCTAAAATTGTTGTTCCTGCTTCCTTACAACAAGGGGTATATTCAGATGTTGCACCGTGGTCACCCAGGATCCACATCCACTAAGAGAAGAGCAAGAGAATTAGTTTTTTGGCCTTCATTATCAAAATACACATTGATAAGAGTTCTTTCTTCTTGCTCAGCATGCAATAGTACTAGACTGCATTTGAAAAGAGAACCACTTCAGCTAATTCCAATTGCTGAACTACCTTGGTCTACTGTAGCAACTGATATCTTTGAGTGGAACAATCAGCACTACTTGGTTTTGGTAGACTCTTATTAGAATTGGTTTGAGATTGATCTACAACCAAACTTAACCTTAACTACTGTTACTGCTAAGTTGAAATGTCATTTCTCAGTTCATAGTAGTCCACACAAACGTTTCTCTGACAATGGTACTTAATTCACTAGCCAGTTCTTTCAGAAATTTGCAAAAGCATGGGACTTTGTATATATCCCTAGTAGTCATGAATATCCTCAGTCCTTAAACTACTGGACTGAGGATATTCATTGTACAGAGTGCAAAACAATTATTTGAAAAATCAAAGCATGACAACACCACTGTATTTTTGAATTTGCTTAATCTCAGAAACATATCCCATGATGATATTCTTAGCTCGCCTGCTAAAAGACTACTTTTCAGGCAAACTAGAACTACGCTACATATTTCTTACAGTTTGTTGCAGCCTAAATCCAAGGACAATAAAACCATTAAGGATCAATTGTTTAAGAAGTGTACTATCCAGAAATCTAGTTATGACAGATTGAGCAGATTACTTCACCAGTTGAGGGAAGGAAAGATGGTACGAATCCAGACAACAAAAGGTTTTGATCAAATAGAACAGATTACAGGCATTTGTGCCAAGCCGAGATCCTATTTGGTAGATTCCAAGGGTATGGAGTATAGGAGGAATAGCAGATATCTTCTTCATGTACCAGAGTCATCATCATTGCAATCACAACATTGCATCTGTGATGCAAACTCAAAGTCAAAGAATAAGTCAGACACTATTTCTAGACCAGAATCTGTTCAAAAGTCTGACTCCGTTCCAGAAAGTGATTTGAACATTCCACAGGTCAACCATTTTGCAGAAACTGTCCCAATTGCTAAATCTAAATTCTCAGTTTTACGTCATACAATATGGTTGAGTTTCTAATCCTAGTGTGAAATACGCAGCAACATGGACTTGACTGTATATACATGTGTATTTAGTGTTGAATAATGCATGTTTATAGATTACCTGTGATTTCCTCATGACAAATAATCTCACGACAAATTGTATGATCTATTTCTCAAAGAGGGAGGATGTAGATCAGAGTGTAAAGTGTGTGTGCTTTATCTTTAAGAAGCATGCAAGGCTGTATGTGTGCATATAAATTCCAAACATGTGTAATCCCTAGTGCCATTCTGTAGAAGCAGCCAGAGAGAGTAAGCATGCATGATCGCAGTTGTTAGTTTGTATACAAGTTACTTAGTCATAGTCAATAAGCCTCTACAATGATGTGTTTGTATGAAATAAAGCTGCTTGAACTGAACCCACGTAGACTCGTTTATTCGTGTCCTAACACAAAAGTGACAGTAAAGAACCTTGTCCGTGCTGACTTGGACATGGATGAACTCCAGGGCATCATTCTGTTTAATCAACCCAGAGCTGTACTTGTTGCTAATGTAGACGGAGACACCTCCACCTTTAGCCCATGTCTGTGAAGTTCTTGATCTACATGTGTGGAAAGCACTGTAGCCTTGCACTGCTGGAGTACGTTGTGCAGCTTTAAACCAAGTATTGGTAACATCACAGATGTCTACATTCTCCACAGTGAGGAGAGCTTGCATGGTGTGGAATTTCTCGTTTAGGCTCCTAGCATTGAGCAATAACATCTCATCATTTCCTTTAATTTTTTATTTTTTTTTGCTATGTTGGTATTTTTGTCATTTTGACATTGTCTAAAAAGACTCTAAGGGGGTGGACAAAGTTTTAGCCAACATCTGAAAGCGAAGAAGGGACAGATGCAAACCATCCTAAGCAAACCAATGTGGTCTGTTAAATACGTTCTCATATACTTTTAGATACTGGATTCCCAGTGACACCAGAAATGAAGCCAATTATTAAAATCAATAATTTTCTGTTCATACTGAGGCATCATCCCTGGTTAAGGTAGAATGCTGCTCAATGCAAGGCACATACCTGTTTGACACATACTCCAAGAGATCCATACGGTCTCTTTTCATATAGTCCGGTGAGGTACATCTCAGGTCATTTGTACCCACATGAACTATGACAGAATCATATTGGTACCTGTGGTGCAGTGACTTAAGTGTTTGCATGATATTTAGGATCTTAGCTCCAGATAGGCAACTAACCATGATCCTTGTCCAGCCTGGTGAGAGGGGGATGTGTGTCATACAACAGAATCTCCTATGACAAGAGTGCTGGGTAAAGTGTCTGCTTGCGTTATGGACTTATGTGTGGTATTGGGTGATGCTTTTGGTGTGTACTTTAATAACTGCTGAAGGTAGGTGTTGAAGTTTGCCAACTTAGAAGGTCTTTGAATTATAGAAAAGATTCTTCCAAGTGGTTCAGCATAAGAAGGTCTATGTGGGTGATAAGAGGTGTGAGTGAAGGATATAGTATGTCTATTCTTGACAACTTTGTAAGCAAGAATTTTGCCTTCAAGGAAGTTATGTATGTACACCTCTCGCATAATGTATCAGTTTCTTTAAGGATTAAAAGGTTGTCTGAATACATGCGATAATTGCTACATTGTCTCAGGATGCCCATATATACCAAGATGGCCACAGAGACATTAGAAAATTGCAAATCCATGTTGTCAGGACATGTACTAGGGTTGGGCTATTATGATTTAGAGACCTGGTTTTTCACAGGTCACCCAAGTGGTGTCTAGGTTTAAGGCTAGATGTTGGATATCAACATAACAACATTCAACATAGCAACATTTCTGCATTCTGCCTTACTGTTTACATTCCTGTATTTTTTGTTTTGTGAAATGTTTTGTATTTTTCCTGGGCTCATCCTGAAATTGCTCAATATTGATCAGTGCATTACCCTGGTAAACAAATATCAATCAATAAATAGGCTGTGCTATGATTTGATATTAGTGCTGTTTGACATACTAACTACCTGCCCTAAACTTGGCACCAAGCAAATCCTTACTATTTCAGGTTAAAGTCCTAAGTACAAGCTTTATAAGTTTGCTGCTATACAGAGTACTGCTAACTGCCATTGTGCTGTGAACAGCTCGTGCAAATGTACCTAAATTATACCAGACAGAAAATAAAATGAATAACTCCCGTGCCCTCTGGCCAATAAATTACTACACTTTCAGCTCCCTGGAGTGCTTCTCAACTCAGAAAGACCAGGTGAACACCTTCTGCCACAATATGGATGATCTTGGAACTTCTTAATGGAAAAGCATAGCAAAAGTAGTTCTCAAGTGCAGACTAACAGTAAACAACTAAGTCCCTAAAGAGCCCTCTGGCTCATGAAACAATCTCACTTTTAGCCTCCCTGCATGTTTCCCAGCTCGGACAGACCAGGCTACCTTTCTACTGCAACTAGAATTGCAGGCCCAGTAAAAACACATTTCAGTTAGTCATAACTGAAAAAGTATGAGGAGCAAATGTAACAACTAGCTACAAGCAATTACAAGAAATTACAAGTAGATTCAAAGGCAGACAAGCCAGCAATAAGTAACACATAAAATTGGAGGCAATTTCAAAGTATGTTAACAGTCTAAGGGGATGGCCTTCCCAGTTTCTTCCATTAGTAACCAGTAAGATGAGCACAGAAGATAAGACTTTGAGGACCTTCTAGAGGCAGATATGCAGAAGATGATATGGGAGGAGCTTACAAGGGGTCTATATCATAACCGTGAAAGCCCATTTCAGCGAATATGTAAACGTCGACACATATTGCACGAACCGCTAATATACCGAATGCCCTAAACCACGAAATTCAAAATCTCAAACCGGCATAGTTGGCCAACCCCACCGCTCGCTACATACCACCCACCCAAACAAAATAAATAAACCACATACATACACTAACTGAAACCCTACTTCTAACCCTACACTAAACCTTACATACATTACTATCTATGCACTTACCTTAACCTGCACCCTAACCCTAAGGTCCGTAACTATCGCACACTTACCTTACAGAGCTATACCGCACAAGGGCCAACTATGCCGATTCGAGATTTTGAATTTCGTTGTTTAGGGAGGTGTATTTGCGGTTCGCGCAATATGTGTTGAAGTTTACGTATTCGCTGAAACGGGCTTTCGCGGTTATAATATAGACCCGCTTACAAGGCCAGATATACAGTAGAGGAGGGCAAATAAAAAAGTGTCTAAGTTTCAAAGCACAACAGGAGGGTAAAAATGTAATAAAATGAGGGCCCACTCAAAGCACCTAAGCCTAGTACAGAAACTACTTGAAAAGCACTGCAGACTATAAAATGCCTTCAGATAAAAAGAAAAACCACAACACAAAAAACTGATTTAAATGGTAAGACAACTGCAGTATTTTAAATTTAGTTTAAATGTACTTCCCTTGATGCAAAATGTACTCCAGTTGCCAAGTCCAAGCTTCCAGCAGTCCCAAGACGAAGACAGCTGACTACTTGTGTAATACAAAATACCACTGGGGGGGGGGGTTAATTACTACAAGGTCCTGTTACAACTCACACAACTACCAAAGCTAGCTTTTTGTATTAAGTTTGAAAAGTAACTACAACACAGAATTAGATGAGCAATGCTAATAATCCAATTAACAGATCAGAAAAATAATGGATATTGTCTGAAAAGTGAGCATAACACAGAAATAGATGAGCAATGCCAATAATACACTGAAGAGCTCAGAGAAATAACAATGGATACTGTAAAACCCAAATCAGGAGAGTTGTTCTTTCTGATTTTGCCCATGACTTTTTTCTTTTGAAATACATCCTGTTAAGTTAAGGATTTCACCAATGAAGTTCGTTTTCGGTGTTAGATTTGGGCTTACTTCTAGTAAGCATGCCAGCCTCAATGCAGCCATTTACAGGTTTATACAAGATTTCTTTAAATAATTCTGTATAGGTAATGCGGATTATAAGGGAAAGATTACCTCCTTAGACCTTGATGATATTCCTTTGGCAATTGGCTGGATTAAATAAAAGGATTTCTTGACAACTGTTACATGATGGTCAAAAGAGAAACAGCTATCAACCTAAGTACCTAGGTTACTAACTACATTTTCTTTTTTGTAGAGGAGTGCTGTCTAGACAGTATGAAGAGAGGAGGGGTTTCTACCAAAAGTTATAATACTACAGTTTTTAACATTTAATTTAAGCCCATTTTTAGTACACCAAGAGTTATTAAGCAACTTAATTCTGGAGGGTTTGGGTGTCATATGGTGACTAAACAACAACCCTGAATTTGCAGTTGTCTGCAAACTACAGGAGGTCTTGGCTGTCCGCTTGGAGATCTGAAAAGCAAATACCAAAGCCAGCACCAAATGCTGAAGAACACCATTGGTCACACTCATACTTTGCTGAGGTGGCATTTGCAACTCGCACTTGTGTGGGTTCTATCTTTTTTTGCCAGTTTGCTACCCATTTTACCACATAAACAGAACATGCCGGAGGGATAGATTCCTGTCCCAGAGACTTCCCATACTCTGGAATAAACTACCTATCTATATCAAACAAAGCTCCTCATTAGCACTCTTCAAGAAAAAACTTGATGATTGGATGGGAAATAGGAAATTCACCCTGAGGATCACCTCTGTGGCTCTGCTTGACAGTGGCACAGGAAAATAATTTTCTTGGGTGGCAAAAGCCAGGGTACCTTTTTGGCTGGGCTTGTATAGGCCCCAGGGCCGACAGCGTAGTACCTACCTATGAACCTATATGGGCATACCACTCAATTGTCCAGATTTTTGCAGAATGTCCAGATTTTTGACTCACATTTTTGGTCTGGTTATCATAAAATTTGGGGAGTTTCTGGCAAATCACAGAGGATTGAAATCACTAAATAAAGACCTACATTTCAGCTTCATACTTTATATACATCAGAAAATGTATGCTGACACAAACTTTGTTATTCTAGCAACTTTCTACGTTTCTAAGAGTAATATTTAAAATTTGTCCCTATTCTGGGAGCCTTTGTCCCAGTATTATTTTAGGCTTTGTCCAGATTTCTTGCACTAAGAGGTTGAGAGGTATGGGTCAACTTTTAAGATATTTAGCTTTTGTAAGATGCCAGCATGGGGAATGGTGTCAAAAGTCTTAGCCAGATCAAGGTATGCAGAATACATTGCATGGCATTCATCTACAACCGCCATAACCATTTTGAAGAAATTTTCCAGAGACAGTATCTACCCTTCACAAAACCAAATTGTTGGAGGTCAAGTCTAACAAGATTCTTGATATTACAGTTTATGAGGTAAGTTAGACTAAGTTCCATGGCTTTACAGATGAAATGCCACCCTTATGGTGGGTATCACCACTGTTATGCACCATTCAACAGGGACAACATCAGTAGCTAAACTTAGGTTAAACAGTTTGAGAAGTGTCTACAAGGGCATGTTTAACACTGTTAATTAAGCAACCAGGTATACTGTCAAGTCCCATGGAGAAAGTATTTTTGTTCTTGGTTGGCATTCAGTAAACGATCCAGAGGAATAATTGTGGGAGGAAGGGATTCAGATATTTTTGCGGATTAGAATAGAAGTCTAAGGGGTGAGGGCAGCAGTAAATTTGTTTGTAAGTATAATGCCAATGTCAGTTGCGTCAGACTAGGATGCCCCATTATGACAATTCTGAGCAATGCAGGGTACTGTTTTTTTTCAACACAGCTGAAGATGGATTTATAACCATCTTTGGCTTTAGAGGCCAGTCTAAGTTCACAGGCATATTAAGTGTATCTGGCAGTGTTCTTCATGTTTTTGTCATGTTTTTGACATTATCCTTGAGAATATGGGTTTTGGATTTACTTAATAATTTAAGGAGTTTCTTTCTTTTGTTGTATAGTTTATTTACAGTGGCAGATCATCAGGGTGGACTGATTTTGAATTTCCCATGATACTTACTTCCAGCAGGGATGGCTAGCTCAACACATTTTAGCAAAATGGGTATAGAAATCCTTAGTGAATTTTTCCTCTGTAGTATGGTCTGGGGAGGTGAAGTTTGAACTGAATTTAAACATCTCACCACATAACAGCTTGAGGTTAGCATGTCTGTAGCTTTTAAATTCAGTGGGGTTTGTTGTAGTAGCTTTTGGGATTTTAAAGAAGTAGTGCAAGAGGCAGACATATTTTTAAGAATCAAGACAAAAATGTTCCGCTTCTAGTTGGATTATTTACCAGATGCTTAAGGGAATTTTTGTTTGTTACATCTAGAAATTTTTGGGTATATCCTACACTCGAGGTATAGGTATCCCAGTTTCCCATCTGAGCAAAGCAGTCTCCCAGTGAGACTACAGAACTGATAGGTGGCACCCTCCTGAGCAACTTGACAATCTTCCTACAGATGGGTAAATACTCTGTACAGCTGTCAGAAACATAAGCACAACAAATGTCAACATTTTCCTTTCTGAGACACAGTGTCAGGCTGAATCAACCTTCCTGCCCACAGCAAAATACTTCAGAATAGACCATTTTTTGTGTGAAAAAAAACACAATGAGCTGTGAGTATCTAAGCATTGCCCAGGACCTCTCAAAAGAAAATGCAGACTGAGACAGACTACTTTATGACCAAGATGCCCGATTCTGGAACCCACTCTGTATAGAGAGATCAATTTGACTGCATCTAGCTGGCACTCCACCAGCTCAGGGTCCATCTACATCAGTTTTTTTCTGACAGAATATAGGCAGACTGAAGCAATCTTGCTCATGACAGACACTCATTTAGCAATGTATTAATCCCCCTCCTCACTTCAAACTGCAAACAGTAAGTCCACAACATAGCTCCACATTTTAGGTTGTGTCAGCTAGCTTATATTGTCTGCCCAATCACAATATTTTCACATGAGACATCAGCTCCCCCACAAACCTGATTCCAGTGAATGGCTTCAAAAACCTAATCAGGGCAACAACCTCTTATAATGATTTTTTTTATATGAAGATCCCCCAAGAAAGTGTAGACATTGGGCTGATTGTCATTCTAACTTGCAAAGTCATGTGATACAGTATTTAACTTGCACGCTCAGAAATCAGTACTTTGTTTTACACCATCCCCCATCTTGTACTTGTAATACTACACAAGTGTACCTGAAACATATATCTAGACAAATTACTACAATGACTGTTCTATGACAGAGGATGGAGCTTAAATACATAACTATATATTAAAAGAGGCAAACACCACCAACACCCATAAATCAATTTCATGCAGATTGATGGGTGGTTGCAGTAATTGATGGCCGGAATGTGACCAGTACTCTAATGACAGTACAGAGCAGTTTAATTGCACTTATTGAAACATTTTCAGCAACCTTTAAAGTATGATCACATCTCCATGTACTTCTATGATGGTGGGAACCATCTCCCCATAACCACTTCTTCCATTTTAAAATGTAACCATAAAACAGTTTCACTACTAATCATTCATACTGGAAGAAGGGACTGCCACCCCATTCCATTTAAACCTTAACCCAAAACAATGGCATTAATAGTTGTACTATCACATTTCCAAACTCATCTACTGGCTTGCCACCTATCGGTGAAATGTTTTCAGAATTTGATTAATTGCTAATCGTAACTTTTTCATATGCATGGGATTATACTGTGAATGTGTATCTGAGATGATGTTGAAGAATGGTAGGTCACAGCTTGACTCTCCATCTTATGGATGACATTACAGACTCAACACAAATCATTTTAACTAAATGTGCATTATGGAGGATAGTGTACACTTAAAACAAAGCATAATTAAGGAAAAATCTTCTATACAGTCTTTTAATCAAAAAGTGATTGTAAACAAAAATTCTTGTAAGCGGTTATTTTAAATCACTGCAAGTAAGCCTGAAAGTATCTATTAAACAAATAATTCTCTTCTCAGTTGCTTGTCACTAACTCTACTACAACTGAGAAAGACAGCCTTTAAATCACTGCCTAATCATACAAGTTGGAAAGCACAGTCTGCCACACAGTTGACTTCACTAGATTATCTTCTGGCATTGCTGTAATACATCATGCAAGTGTAACTTGTATAGTAGTACTCCCAAAATATATGCAAGAAGAGGTACACCAACACTTCAACATCTAGGATTAGACAATGTGCAATGAGGACAATAAAAATGATGTGAGAACATTTTCTTTACAGAAATAGTAGGTAAGCACAATCCCTTACTAAAGGGAGCAGTAAAGGCTGAAATAGTCAAGGGCTTAGCTCCATGGGATCTAGAGATCACTGGTAAAGGGTAATATATTTCAACAAAAATAGTAAATTCTCAGCCAAAATAGGTATATACTCACAGTGTGGAAATAATTAATGTTTGAGGAATGTATAACATGAAACTGTAACAAAATAAGACAAACCACAAACAGAAGGATGCTAAATTCATGAACATTTATAGGTTGGCAATATCTCTTCAATCCAGGCACCTACCACTTATCAACAACATAAATATATACACACATGACAACAATGAAACAAATAACTTAATGCAAGTGGGTAAACAAAAAATGGAGTCCTAAATGCTGTACTATGGGATGAATGTAGCTTTTTTTCAATAAGGTATTTGTTGAACAAGCAATTGGAGCAATGTTTTTTAGTACAACAAAAGATAATTATTCTGGATATGAAAAAGAAAATATAGTACTAGTCTAATCAAAGGGAAATAAAACCATTACAATTGGACTGCACTGTTTGCACCAGGTCATCCAATTCATTTTCTAGTTAAGACATTACTACCATACCTATCAACTTCTCAGTGCAAGAAATCTGGACAAAGCCAGAAATAATGGGAATACAATGGTCCCAAAATAGGGACAGATTATAAATATTGTTCCTATAAAACTTAGAAAGTTGCTAGAATAACAGATTTTGAATTTTTACCTAGTTTTCTGAAGGATATGAAGTCTGAAACTCAAATATCTCTCATTATTTAGTATTATTTTAGTCACTTCAATCCTAAATGATTTGCCAGAAAACTGCAAATTTTATGAGAAACAAACCAAAAATATGAGGCAAAAATCTGGACATTCTACAAAAATCTGAGCAGTTGAGAGGTATTACTAGAGGCTTTTCAAGCAGATTAAAATAATTTATTCTGTTACTGTAAAAGTGGCAATAATGTCACACTAACAGAATGATATATATAAGCAATAACCAATGACGTCTGTGTGGTATATTGAAGATTTACCCACGGTTGGCGTGGTTTAATCATGAGGGCAAAGCCCGATTGATTAAATAAAGCCAACTGTGGGTAAATCTTCAATATACCCCACCACGGATTTGGTTATTGCTATTATGCAATGTCATTATTTAAGGGAAAAAAATGTATTTTTCTTAAATACTGCGTTTGTATAATGCCTCCATGGTACACTTCCGCATTGTTCCTGGGGCTTTTTCTGATGTACTGCGCATGCGTACGGGACTTGTGTTCCCATGCTTACACAGTGCTATGCAAAGGTAGCAACGGAGAAAAGAAGATCTCCGTTTTTTTTTTTTTTTTTTTTTTTGCTTGTTTGACTTGTTTTTTTATTTATTAAAAAGAAAAAAAAGAAACCAGGAGACTTTTTACATTCGGGAGAGCCGGGACAGACAAAAATAAAATAATAATCAGGTAAGTTTCTTACCTGATCATCCTGTTATTTTTGTCTATGCAGTCTCCCTCATTCTTTTGAGGTCTTCTGCAAAGAAAGAAAAGTAAAAAAAATTACTAGCTATATGAATGGAAAAAAGTCCGGGTGACTGGACCTTTTTCCATTGGTATATTCTTGAATTTACAATGGGCACTCTGGTTGGGTTGACCAATCAGTGTGTTCGTTTTTGAATATTAAAATCGCCAGTCATTGTATAATTATCATTTTAGAATTGTCAGGGCAAGCTGCATATGTATTCATTTTCTGATTTTGTTAGTAAGGAATGAAGAGCTGCAAAAATGCCTCCCATTTTAAAAACTGGGGGTACAAGTAAAAAACAAAAAGTCTGGAGACTAAAGTGTTCCACAGAAAAAATCCCAATGCAGCAAGAATGAAAACAGGAAACACATCAACTGTCAAAAATTTAATAGCAGCAATACACAATAAAAAACAGCAAAACTTTCCAGCAAAGCTCTTTTTCAATGCATAAAAAATACTGTAGCAAACATATTTTATACTATCTGTCAGTCTATCAGAAACTAAAGTCACATGACAGAACATTATTAAAACATCTTAAGGTGCAATATACAATGCATAAAAACCTAAATTTATACCCAAATAAAAAGTGTACTGCAGAAACAGTGTAAAAATATGTACAAAATATATAATACAATACAAGTGACCTCATAAGCCATCATGCCTATTTTTAAGTATAGATTTAATACTATTCTGATAATTAAGGCCAGGATTACCATCTGCTCGAAAGTAGTTTATCCATCAATACTCGGCCATTTTTTTTGTACATATGTTTACACTACTTCAACAGTATAATTTAATACATATCCAAATAAAAAGAAAGATTTTATGTACTGTATATTGCACATTAAGATGTTTTAATAGTATTCTATCATGTAACTCAGTTTTAGTTTCTGATAGGCTGGCTGTCAGTATAAAATGTGTTTGCTACAGAGTTTTTTATACATTGAAAAATAGCTTTGATAGAAAGCGTTGCTGCTTATTATTGTATACTGCTGCTATTAAATAACTGACAGCTGACGGTGTGTTTCCTGTTTTAATTCTTGCTTAAGAACTTTGGGTAAATGGTAAAGTAACCATTTGGAGCAGAACATGTTCAATGATGTGTATCCTAACATAAATGCAAAAAAGCCTTTAAAACAGAAATTAGATTTTACTTAATTGAAAACATTAACAATCAATTAGGTCAAGAGATTAATTTTTTGTTTTAATGTTGGTCATATAGGTGTCTCCTTGAAAGGTGGTCAAGTGTACTTTTATTTTGTACTGACATTTTTTCAGCATTTTACAGAAAGGTACAATGACAAATCTGTAATCGCTACTGAAATAAGTCCAGCTCTTAAACGATAAGTTCTCTTAAACTAAGAAAATAACTATGCACATCAAATCGTACAGCTCCAGAAATGACAAGAGTTCAACAGCAAAAAAAAATGCATTCAGCATTATATTCTACATACAGAAACATGAATTCTTTCATCTGTTTACTTTTGAAGAGTTGTCTACAATTTACATAGAGCTCTGCGCCTTACTTGCAGTTGCATCAAAAAAGAAGCAGAGTAGAATATATGATCACAGGTAAGAAGTGAATTCCCTGCTGCTTTTCTCTTCTACCTACCTGGATTCAGCTCACTGATTTTGTTAACAGCAAATTACTTTGGAATTTGCTAGCCATACTGTAACAGCTTTCTCTCAGACTAAACCACTCTGTGCAAACTAAAAGGGCAGCGACACTCACAAAGGTCAACAAAATGCTGGGACACTTTTTCCAGGGATGTGAATTCTAAAGGTGCAAGTGTGATCCTCTGACAGCATGGAATGTATTTGATGCTTCATCCGGAATACAGTGTCCATCTCTCTAGGTTGTACTGATGCAATGGAGGGATACTAACCTGTAATAAATATGGTCAACACGGTGCTTGATGGAAGGCTCAGAGTATAAACAGTAAATTAAGTGGAGAAATATTAAAGGGAAGATGCAATACAGATTCTCTGAATAAAAGATGGAAAGAAGGTGGAAGCATAGGTATTAACTGAAAAAGGGAAGATTTATGCAAAATGTCAATAAATTTTGTATCACAGAGAGTGTAGTGATATTTGGAAGACAATGGCCGAGATGACATAAGGAATGTAAATCTGCACATGGGCTAAAGATAGAATTTATAGTACATAAGGGAAAGGGCAGCTGCATAACGATAAATCCATCACTGACAAATATGATGGGGATAAAGATGGTCTTTTACCAGCAATATCATATGTATATAAGGACTTATCACACACTGATGAACACATATCTATTGCTAGACTGAGAATGACTCATACTGATTATTTAAAACAGAAATAGAAAATTCACCAAATGGTTAGGTTAAACATGGAAGAATGGATAGTGAATGAAAACATTGCTATTTTACCCGTGGCCTTTCCTTTTCATGACTAAGAAATATTGCAGACTTCCATTTTTTTCATACATACCAGGAAACAAGCTCAGAAAGGACAGCATACAAGGAAGCACTTCCAAATACTGTACCTAACAATAAAAATCAGACAGACATACAGGGGTCAACAACAAACTCATACAGTAAATTACTGGTGACTGGGAGTCAAATATAGGTCTCCACATATGCAGCTCTGTGATCCAGCTACCAGAATAAATAGACACTTAAAAGAATTAACAAACAGATATCACATTAAATCCCTTTCAGATGCTGTAGTGGAATTTTAAACAGTTACTAAAGCTTGCAAGCATCTTGCCTGCTAATGAAGCATTCCACAGTAACTCTTCTGTACTCTAAAAGGCAATCCTTTGGAGACTAACCTCTGCAAATCATAATAAAGCAGACAGCCTCACATTCTGAGAACAAACTCAAGCTGCAGACAGCTGCCAACATTAAGCTCATGAAACAGATATTAAACCTTCCCCAAGCAATGCCCTGGAGGCATTTTTGAAGCTTGAAACACCATAACATGACATGGGTTGTCAATTGTTGACAGTCTCAGCTAAGGTTAAGGGTCAGGTACTTTGAATTTCCACTGACCAAATTGCCCGTGTTTATGCACAAAGAGCTATACTCGCTTGGTCCTATGAGCCAATGCACACAATATTTTTTTTAAAGTTACAAATGGATGAATCACTGCACTTTTTAAATGATTCACTAGTGATGTTATTGAGGTGAATACAAGGCCACTTCATCATTCTTATATTTTTAATGAATACCAATATTCCTCCCACTATTTCCAAATGACAAACCACACAAAACAGCGTTTCAAAGCATTTTTGGTTATTGAGATAACCCACTTATTTATTTCTAGACCACCGAACAGTCAATCATATTGATTTTGAAAACACAAGTACAAATTATATTCTATCTGCCTGCAATTAAAGTCGTGCTACACAGTTCATTAAAGTTCAGCCTTCAAATGATGGCATTTTAAGGACATTTTGATCTGCTTTATAAGACAGCATTTTAGGTGCAGAGTGAAAGGTGAAGAAAATGGTATATACTAAATTGCTCAGATTCTCATGTCTCCCTTTTTTTTTTTTTATTTTACTAACCTATTATACTAGAAACCAGAATTCCTTTTACAGAACAGACAGAAAGAAGTAAAAGCCTTCAAATAACGTATCAACATGTATATTATAAATGTTGTGTCACATTAACAAAGGATTGAATGACTGTGACAAATGAAACAGAACTACAAAGGCATCCCAGACAAAACCAGTCTCTCAGTTAAAGTACAGCATTACAGCATGTTTACAGAATAGCATGTTTATTTATTAAATACATTAAGATGCTGAAATCTAAACATCTTACAATAATACAACAAGATGATGAGACAACAGATTTAAGTAAGCTTCCAGAAAAATATTAATCAGATTAAAATAAATAACCATTCAAAATAGTTCTGTGTATGGACAAATACAGGGCATACAAAAGCAAACTACCAGAAATGAGATAACAGAGAAAATAATGTCAGATAAAGACTGACTGATCCACCCAATGTTCAGTGACCATCTCATGAACAAACTAAAGTTATAGGACTTACTACTTGCACACAAAGCCTTCCCATGCTATCCATCCCTGCTCCCTGCTCCAATAGTACATGCTCAGTGAATCCCACTCTGGATCAAGCAAAAGATAAATATGGAGGCAAAAGATGCATGTGTGTGTGTGTGTGTGTGGGGGGGGGTTAAATGAAATAGTTCCTACAGCTGGAATTCCACCCACAGTTCTAGTGTTAAGGTAAGTGCCCATAACATGTGCATGAGATTTCATAGCACTACAGTTTTGAGAACAATTAGGACAAAGACTCCAGCTCAGCTCAGTCCTCTAGAGGGAGTTTGTTCTGTTGAAGTATTTTCCTGATAACCATGGCCTCAAAGGAAAACCAGGGCTTAGGGGTCATACCCAGTTTGCAATGCCTGGAAAAAAAAAAAAAAGTTTCCAAGGATAAACAGGCAGCAGTACAAATGCCCAAAGAGGAGTTATGAAAAGCTGTAGACATGGTTGTGAAGATAACTCTGGTGGATTATTCTTATATGATATTCCTGCAGAGATTGTCCAGGTTTCAAAACAGAGGGCAATGCAATTAAAAATATATTTGGATATGCATTGTTTAGTAACCTGTCTGCCTTCTTTTAGGAAAGGAAACAAAATGTTAATCATCTTAAAGTTTTTATCTTGTCTAAGTAATACATAATCTGTCCTTGTATATACATGCAGTGAAAGAAATATTCTTACCCGGTGACAGGACTGTGAAAAGAAAATTAATGAATAAACTGTCTGGCTTAAATTAGACTCTGTATCCACTTTAGCCCTGAAAGAAGAACTGATACGCAAATAAACTTTTCCTTTACAAAAATAAAGAGGGTCACACAAGGCTTGTAGCTCAAAGATTCACCTAGCTGAATTAAGCAATGCCTTTTAAGGGAAGAACATTAACTCCTTAGAAACTGTTTTCCAGGCAGAAGCTCAATAGGAAAGAGAATGAGCTTTTCTAGGATAGAATACCTATTTCAAGGGAAGGGGACTGGTACCTACAAACTGGTCACAGATGGAGAGCCACAAATAAAGGCTTTGGGGCTTGCAGTCCTCATCTGTATGAAAGTCTGAAATATCAACAAGGCAGAGCTTGTTGGGTGAGCAATTAGGGCCCACATCTGACACTCCTGAAATGTACTGAAGGACAAATATTTTGGTGTGGAAAAAGGAAGTGTTCTTGTAATTATTCTGAGTTGAAGTCTGCTGAGGGGACTTGATGACTGAAATCACACAGGCAGAGAATTCTTCATACCTTGCGATTACCAAAACTGAAGCACCCAAGCTGATAACAGAAGACAACCTGAAGAACTATAGCTCCAAACAGACATTCCCGGAGGGGTGATTCAACTAGCATATGTGTGAGGGGAGACAAAGAAAAAAGGTGAAAGGAAACTGCTGAAGCATAGATAACCATATCAGTTAGACCAATATGGAGTAATCAGAGTTACTGTCACTTCTTATTCTTTATGCATTATTAGTGAAAGCAGAGAAAAGACATAACTGCATTTTATCTTGTTGTTGAAGTGGGGGTGATAAGACAAAAGTATTTCAAAAACTGATGTTCACTAAGTAAACAAGACTTCCAAACTTCCCGAGTACTTTTTCTACTGACAAATAGTTCAGGGACTATTTGTGGAACGTTAGAATGCACTTGCTCAATCCATTTGTCTGTCGATCTGTCAGGCAGTTGGCTTCTGTGGAATATGAACTAAAGATAAAAATGTAATTTGCTTAAAGACTCAATTCCATACTCTGATATCCTCCATGCAGAGGGATATTAGTGCCTCTTTTCAGATGCAACATACTACTGCCACGTTGTCTAACTGGAATGAGATGTGGCCTGGTGGTATCCAGTATTGCAAAACTTGGACAGAAAGTATACTCCCATCAACTTTAGGACACAGATGTGTAACCCGGACTCCTGATAGTACCCAAGCTCTTGAGCCACATGGCCGGATGATGTATTTTTCCATCTCCAGCAGACTGCATCTACTGTATTAATTTAGCAGACGGTGTGCTGCCCCACCTCTGGGCCAGTAATGAAGAAGCCTCAATCCTCACCACTGGCACCAATGTGAGATGTTCATTGGAAGAATAATGGGTACACACACAGTATGTCCAGATGCAGCTCTCTGCATCAAGCACACTCAAGCATAATTTCCCTTAAGAACACACTGGGGCTGGTTTCTCCCTCTTTCTCCAGATCCCCAGTAAGACTCCCCACTGGCACAGCTATATAGTTGAGATCTCAGCTGAATGTGCAAGCCAATGTCCAACCAATGCTTCATGTCCCTGCCCAAGTAGCTGACACCCACACTTTTTGAGGTTTGATAGCTCACACACACACACACACACACACACACACACACACACACACACACACACACACACACACACACACACACACACACACACACCTGGGAAAGGCTGGCACATGTTTACTAGCTATGCCCCTTTCTGCCCACACTATAAGGTAGTTATGACTGCCACCAGACACTCCTGCCAGCTACCTTAAGGGTCTTCCAAGGGTACACAATATACTGAGTGAAACTAATATTAATACAAATGGCAGTTTGTCCAAGAGCAATGCTATTAGAAGTGGCCCACACATTGTCACCAAAAATAAATATGCAAATACTCTCAAAACTTAAATATCTCTACAAAGATCAGCCACAATGAAAGGTAAATATATTTAATTATAAATAGTAAAAGAACAAGAAAATACTAAGTATAAATTCACAGTGACATCGCAGTTCACATCACAGGAAATATTTAAAATAACAGTTAAGGAGAGGCTCAGACAAATAAAGAAAAACAATATCTAAACTAAGCTTCACTATATTCCTAACTGAATCCAAGAGAACTATACTGTTCACTACTTACTTAACAGAGCAAGGCAGACAATGTGGTGAATGGTCCTTCTTGTTGTCAGGCCCAAAACAGAATACAGAATTATATTACTTCTGGAATAGCTTGCAGAATGACATCACTTCAGGTCATCTGACTTCTAGTTCCCATGCATACTCCCATTGTTGGAAGCTGGCAGGATTTAGCACCTACCTGTAAAAATACAAACAAGGGCTTTTGCTCAAATCTTCTGCAGGTGCTGGAAGACATGAAACAATTTCATATCTCCATACTTCCAGAGTAGTAATTGGTTCACTTCAAATACAATACAGAAAGCTTCCTAGTATAGACTTTGTGTCTCTGGCTGACCTGTGAGATAAGATTTTTATGGCCTAGCCTGTAAACTGATTTAATTTCAGATATATTTTAAAGTTTTCTGGACTG
The DNA here is from genome assembly GCF_019279795.1 of Protopterus annectens. NCBI lineage: Eukaryota > Metazoa > Chordata > Ceratodontiformes > Protopteridae > Protopterus > Protopterus annectens. The sequence continues at coordinate 83,443,498 of NC_056742.1, forward strand.
AGATTAACCTCCCAGATTCCTCTTAAAGCATATACATTTAAACAGTTACAATAGTACACATACATGTCTGTTCTCTCCAGTAGGGCACACTGTGGATACATTTCCAACACAAACACTTTACAAATACCCTTTTCAACACAAACATCTGTACCAATCAATTTGATACAAAGATGACATACAATTCTAATACATTTGAAATACAAGCATCTTGTATAAATCAATTTTATATTCAAAAATAACATATAATTATTTACAAAATTCCAGCTAGCTGTGCTGGCAGTACCTCCTATCATCACAGATGGCTCCAAAAAGAGTGTGCCTATTAAGAGGCTGGTTGAGGTCATGTACTAGGTAACAGATTTCTTGTGATGCAGAAATCTTCACCGGGGCACCATAAGTTCTGAGCCCCGAGACCGCTGGTCTTTGAAGGTCTACTGTGGTATATTCATGTGACACCAGACATGTAGCATATCAACATAATGGCTTCTTTAATTACCAGAGCCCTGAGAAACAGTCAAGCCAAACAGGTGGTTCATCAGACAGAAGAAAGGGAATTGTGGGCAAGATGTTGGAGATTCTTTCCAATGACAAAAATGCAAAGCATGTCCTAGGGATTATATAACAATCTATGAAAGTCAGAAGTTGTACTGGGGTTAGTGAGACTCTGCATTGCTCATAATTACTAAAGTTGTGGCATAACTATAGTATAGAAATTTGGTGCCCTGGGCAGCACAACCATTTGACACCCACCTCTCCCTCAGTGTCTATAAGCAATTCTAATGGCAATCGTTTGCAAACTGTCAAACTTTTTTAAAGAATTTAATAGTTTACAAGTTGTTATTAAGCAACTGCAACTGGGATTTACAAACCGCTTGTAAACCATGTGACTATCTGTTTTTAAAAGATAGTTTAACTACCTTTAAACAAAAGGACATTTAGTTTGCAAGCAGCCCATTAAGGAATTACAACTGTGATCATTTAACTAACAGCTTATCATCTGTCAAGCTCTACCTACAAATTGGCATAGTGAGCACATGCCCTGTTCACCCCATTCTCAGTTGCAAGCAACCAACTATCAAAAGATATCAAACATTCGTGGTCACCCTATTTAAATTCTAACATTTTCTGAGTATCAAAAGAGATCAAATATTCATTTGTGTAAGCAATAGGAAACATAATTATTAATACATTCTTAATTAATTAGAAATCATAAGTTTTTTTAAACAACAGCAATATTTGGTGTATAAGAGGTGTTAGAACAAGTTTTGACATTTCACTTTGGATGTATATTTTCAAACTCCATATAAATATGTTTGTATGTATTTGAGAATATGGTTCAAGCAATATCATATTACTATTAAGAAGCAAGGTTTCATGTATTGATTTCCAATATGATTTATAAGAAGCATTATCCCAAAGCAACACTATGTTAATAAATGCAGAGTTTAAGTAAAAATCAATATTTGGAAACAGTATTCCTCCTTCACTCCAGCTTGTGGTGTACCACAGAAGATAAATTCTTGTTTTTTTGGGGGGGATACCAAAGGAAGGTGAGTAATACATTATTAATTTTCTGTTTAATTTTGACAGGTGGGTAAATTATTAGAGCTTGGCCAATAAATAAGATTTTAGGTAATAGTATCATTTTGATTAAAGTTAGTCTGTCTTCAAATGTGAAGAAGAGTCTGTTCCAACTGTCAATTAGACTTGTAATTGAGTTTATAAGTTGTTGATAATTAGATGTCAGTGATTTTTTTATAATTGGATTCAACAATGATACCTAGATATTCACAGCAATAGCTATGAGATTAAAAACCTCAAGGACAAACATGGCTACATTGTTGGCTGCAATGAAAAAAATCAAGTTTGCAATATGTCAGGTTTGTTATTTCCTCCTATTTCCCATATGCTACCTCCTTTTCTTCCCCTCTGTAACAACGTTACATTATTTTAATGTTGGATAAACTAAATACCACTGTTGAAGATCTTTGTATTAATATCATGTTTCCTTAGAACTTGATATATTAGACCATTACTCAGTGCTGTTTTCATTCTTAATGTAGTGTTTCATTAGCACTCTACATATTAGACCATTATTGTATGTTGCCTCTGTTTTTATTGTAATGTTTTTCATACAACACTACCTGTGAAGGCTGCCAGCCCAGCCAGCTAGAATTTTGTAAATAATTATGTGCTATTAAGAAAACTACATGTTTTGTACGAGAGCTTCATACTGTAACCGCAGCAAAAGTTAGTCTCAGCTAATAGACAGAATGTCTGCAGCTATAATGTAATCTGAGATAACCCAGCAGAAATGGTTTGATAGTAATTTAAGAACTCTCTCTCAGAGAAAGTCTGTGCATTTTGTATCTTGTCTTAGACCTGTAAACATGCCACTCTTCAGCACTTGTATCTGCCTGGCTCTAAGTAAAACTTAGATCATAGAGATAAGACAGAAATATAGCAAGATTAGTCTAGATGTTTTCTGTATTTATGTCAGACTGTCCTGCAATGTTGTTTTAAAGTATTTCCTGTGATTCTGAACTCTGTTTTCACTGTGTTGAGTTAATGAGTATGGTCTTGTGCTTTTATTATTTATTATTAAATATATTTAAACCTTTTAATTATAGCTGGTTTTGTTTAGAGATATTTAAGCTCTGAGATACTTGCATGTATTTGGTAACAATGTACAGGCCACTCTTAAATAGCCTTAAAGTCTTGGACACACTTACCATTTGGATAATAGTAACATTACACAGTGGAATTGGTCACCCTTTGTAAGGGGATTATAGTAGCTGATAAGTAGTGGTTGGTGGCAGTGATAACTACCTTATAGTATATATTATGGGTATAATAAGGGGCACAGCTAGTGAACCTGTGCCAGCCTTCCCCAGGTGTCTGTGTGTTTGACTATGTGCCAGCTACTTGGGTAGGGACACAGAGTAATGGCTGAACAGAGAGGGTGCTGGAGGTTTTGGCTTGACCACTCGGCTAAGATCTGAACCCTATAGCTGTGCCAGTGGGGAGTCTTATTGGGGATCTGGAGAGAGAGGGAGAAACCAGCTCCAGACTGACTGTGATCTCTGTGTGCTCTTAAGAGAAATTGTACTTTATTGTGTGTGTACTTGTCATCCTCCCAATGTACATGTCCCTCACTGGTGTTACTGGTGAGGATTGAGGCTCCTTGATTACTAAGTCAGTGCAGGGGCGTCATACTACCACATGTATTTTTATTCATATTGCTTGGAATTTTGCACCGCACCTCCACTGAAAAAGGGACTTCTCTTACCTGGGAGGACTATCCCGGTCAACAGCAAAAATGAATAATGAAATAAATAAATGTGTGGTGATTATTCACAAAGTGTGGGATATACACTATACTAAATCTGCTCCTAGTGCAGAACCATTTTCAAACCTGTTGGGGCCTGCTGATACATATATGTAATACCAGTAAAAGTACAACTGTGTATACTTAATTTTTTCTGATTCTGGCAGAGCAGTGTAAGCAATCAGAAGATGTGAAAAGCTGCATACATTTAATTCATGGCTGCCATTTTGCATAACAAAGTAGTACACAGGTTTATAGCCTCAAATATTTGAGGCAATTGCAAAGGTTACAGCCTCAAATATTTGAGCTAGTTGCATCTGAGGCTATAGTATAAAACCTTTAGGCGCAGCAGTATGTTTACCCTAAGTCTGTAGATTTTATTAATATTCTTTGCAACGGTGCAGATATTCACAATGGTTATTATTAAAAGCATATAGTAATACTCTTTACCACAGACTATACGAGTGTTATTATTTTAGATATACACTGCACAAAGTAAAAAAAAATACACTTTGTTATGGCACTGTGCCATAATTTTAAATGCTAGTTAAATTATCACTTGTGAGATATATAGAAGGCTATGTGTTGGAGATGAATTTGTGTCCTCAATTTAAGTGGAACTGATAGCATTCTAAAAGTCTGTGTGACATTCTTAACCAAACATGATTTGTAATGATGGGGTTGTTTTTAGTCTCTGTCTGCATTGCACAGATTGTGATACAGACACAGAGAGAGTACTCATCCAGTTCTATGTCAAACAGACTCAATCACCCTTATGTAGTACATTGTGGCTGTACTGATTTTGACAATGCAAAACTTTGGCATAATTAAAACTTCGCCTCACTTCAAGGCTGCACAACCTTGAACTTTATAGAGTCATGAGGGAGGGAGAGGATGAAGATCCTTTATCCCAAGCAAAAAAAAAAAAACAATTTATACTAATTTTCACATTTGTTTATTTACTAAGAATCCTTTACAACAGACTTATACAAAATAATTTCATTAGGTTTCATGCTATAACCAATGTAATACATAAAAGTTCAGGTTCTTGGGAAAACCATAAAAACACAGGGGTCATGCCTCATCTCTCAAATGAAAGCTGCAATGGTCATACATAATAGCACATCGATACAAGGTAACAAAAAAAGCTTCTCAAGCATACCAGTGGAAGACACAGCAATCAGACTATCAGTCAGGCTTCACAATACAATAAAAAAACAATGAATACTAATAGAAAGTAATGGAAGGGAACTTTTAACAGAATACTTCTACAAAATTCACCAGTTCAGTTTTGCCTCATAAATAATGAAGTTTAAGTAATTAGAAATTTTAACAAATCACCAGTTTCGCAGAATCACAGTACTACACTGAAAAATATACTTCAGAAAAGCTGTGCTGAGCAGTAATATAAACTTTATCAGTTAAGTCAATTTTACTTACTACACTATGGCAGTGCAATATAATTTAGGTTTTACTGTACTTTAATGTAAAATCACTGGTAAGCTTTCTGGGAAATACAATTACATTTTCACAGATTATAGCTGACACATCGGTCAACCTCACAGCAAAATATTAAAATGCTCCAGTCTGATGTTGCAACTAGCCATTGCTAAAATTACATCATCTGAGCTTCACAGTTCATAACCCAGGACACTGTTACAGGTAAGATAATAAAGAAAATGAAGGCCAAAAACAAAACATTGGCTGAGAAATTACTTCTAGTAAATTATTTCTTGCTACAGATAAGATGTGACACAGCAAATTGACTTTTGTGGAGTGAATATGCCACTGAATACCCCAAATAAAATTTGGATAGTTATGCCTAACAGCAGCCACACACAAGAAAAGTAAAGTAGATATTTGGAGAGAGGTCACTATAACAGTAAATAACTACATTTGGGTTTACTCACCTTCTGATGTTACTTGCTCCAGCCAGCTTTCTAAAATCACTTTTCTTCTCTGAGAAAGCAAAATTGGTCTTACTACATGCATCAGTACCTTTGCAGGTGCATCAGACTTCCACACACATTTTGCACTGGCATAGCTGCTCTGTTTCTTCAAGCTAAAAGGACCTGCAAGGAAGGTGTCCTTGTCATAAAAAATCTCCAGCACTCAGAAAATATAGGAAGATGTAAACCAAACCATAATATTATTGTAGCTTTTTAAGTTAAGTTTTCTTACCTATCATAAAAATTAAAACAGAAACTGAGGAAGGAAGCTTTATTGTTACAATGAGCTCTTCTTAAATAACTTTTACAGTAACGATTTTACACAACTTTGCTACTTTTTAAGGAAGGTCACTGTAACAGCAAATTATTTTATTCAGGAGGAATCCCAATCAATACTTTGTTGCCCCTGGCAGATTGACAGCCTGTCCTGCTTTGGAGACCCTGTTTCTTTCTAGTGTTCATGAACTTCTATACTGCGTTTCTAATTTAACTTTTTGGTGAAGGTGTGAACAGTAACCCATGTTGCAGCATGCTGCAGTTTCTAAGATCTCTTGAGCATGATACATTCCTAAAGAATGCTGTTGAGATTAACAATGCTCTCGCAGAATTTACTTCAAATGTGTATTGCAGAGATTTATTTTATTTATCCAAACAAAACTACAACAGACTAACCACCTGGATAAAAACTGTTTGGATACAGGCTGGCCTTTCTTTCCATTCTTGAATGAAATAAAAAGTTGGTCTGTTTTTTCAGAAGGATTTCTTCCTAGTGTAGTGTAGCGTTGTCGCCTTACATCAAGACATTGTCCTGTTCGATTCTCAGCTAAAGCGTCTTGTGTGTGGAGACATGCGTGAATGGGCATGCCTTCGTTGAAGGTTGTATGTCAGGGCTGGCAACTCGGTACGTAAAAATCTACTGCCAATCATTAGCGGACCGGAGTTCCACTGTGGCGACCCTTAACCGGGAAAAAGCCGAAAAATACAACAACAAGTTTCTTTGTTGTATGTGGACATTCAGTATCTGTGGTGGATGCGGTCTTTCATTGTGATTGTTTGGACAGAAAAAAGGATGCTGAAAAGACTTGGTGAGACAGACGAAAGAAACAAGCCTGAGAATGAAGAAGGGATTATTCTTCAGCAACACCCTTTTACTATAGAAAATTGTATAAGGTAGTTTGACCCTGTAGTGCAAAGGTATGGAACCCTTACTGCAACTCAAGGTCTAGGTCTTGACTAGTGGCCTTATCACTTGAGCAGCCAAGTAGGGAGGGAGGGAAAGGAGTGAAGGTTTGTGGCCTGCTTGCTTCCCCTGTGGGAGGGGGAATGCTCAGGAATACATGGAGAACAGTGATTTCTCCAACGTCAACTATGGAAACCACCTTCTGTTCTTGTGGGGAGGGGGTGGGGTTGCTTGCTTGTTGGAAATATCTCCTACAAAAGTGAGAGATGACCACTGCAGACAGACCATTACACATCCCCCTGTGGCTCCATTCACTGTGTATGCATGGAGATGGTAAGGCTACAAGAAAAATGCTTGAGCCACCACTAATGGCTCTCTAAATGATGGCCTCTGCTAGTCGACCCTCACCCCGGTGATGGGGAACAAATTGGTTCATTGGCTGGGAGGGGGTTGACAATCAAAAGGGAGCTGGAGGAAAGAGCAATTAAAATACATTGTAAAGGGTAGCTAGCATATTGGTCTGTAAGTCTGAAATCCTTCTGCCTGAGGTCACTACAATATTCATGATAGGCATTTAAATACCTTCTTAATTAGTTGGTTCAAATGGATGGAAAGCTAACTTTTTCCAAAATGATGTTCAAATTTCAAAGACAACACATATTCTCAAGAGGGCAAATGGGTGTCATTGGAAGTTTTAGATGCAAAACTTGCTTCAGGAAAGCCTTAGCAAAAAAGTTCACTGCAATCTGAGGAAAAACTGACACAAACATAGACTGCAGAAACATGGCCCTTAATACATGACAATGTTAGCTGGACTCAAACTGACGGTTAAAACAGCATAAAGTATTTGGAACTAGGCAGTTCAACAGCTCAAACCTTTAGAAGTAGTACAAGAAATAAATATTTCCATAATGAAGTTTATTGTCTGGTATTCAGTATTTTAGCTTCCTTATAGATGTATAATACTTGGCTGGAAAAGAAATCAGTGTGATGTGATGAACTAGAAACTGATCTTCCAGAATGAAAGATACAGACAACACGGACTGGAGTGCAACACTCTGACCTTTTGCCAAGATAGTAATGACTTCTTTGAAGGTAGAGACCCATGGAGAAAGGTTAAATGCTTCAAAAGAGAACATTAAAAATACATTGGACAAAAAGGAACTATGAGACTTTGCTTTGCTATGTTTTATTTTGAATCAGTGGAAAAAAGAAGAAAGGCATATCGCAAGTACTAAATCCAAGGGAATCAAAAGGAGTCCACCCTTTATAATGTCTTATGATGAATAAAGAAACAGGAGTGGATTTTTTTTTTGTCACACACAGTTTCTTACCTGATATGATCCTATATTCATAGGATTCTTCTGAAAGCATGCGAGTCCCATTTAATTCTAACACCCCCCTCCTTCTGGACAAGTCAGCATAGATACACTCTACTCATTGGCATTCCAAACAATTCCTTCATCTAATTCTCAGGAAAGATATCTTACTTCAGCAAGGAGGTTTTGGACCTATACCTTCTTTCACTACTGACCTTTTGATTCCTATCAGAATTTTTCAGCTCAATAATCAGCTAATGTCTTACAAAGAGCCAGAAAGCCTATTTTTTGAATGGAGGACAAAGTGTTCTCACAGGTGTGCGTTGGTGACAATTCACATCCTTTAGATGCAGAAGTATAAAATATTAGCTATTAAGGGTTTTCCATACATTGACATCAATACAAAAATGAATGGAAAACCCTTAATTGTTTATAGAAAGTGGGCCACACTGAAGAACATCTTGGAAAACCCCCACACACAACTATGTAACAACAAGAGCTAATACTATGCAAAAATGTGGGCATCACCACTGCTGTAAGTATATAAAAGTGGGGGAACAGGTTGAGATAAGAGAACGAACTTTTACAATGCAAGGTAAATTTACCTGCATGACAAAAGAGAATGTTTACGCAGCTGTCAGACATGCAAAAGCCTCTACAATGGGAAAACTGAACGAAAGCTCAAGGAACAAAAATACGAGCATTTATATGAGATCAGAAAGGGAACAACAACAAATGCTTTCTCCAAACATACATTAAGTTATGTATTTTATTCATACTAGGATTAAAATTTAGTTATCTGTCTCAGTCGCTTAATCTGAATGTGTGCTGTGTTTGCTATAAATGCTCAAACCATAATAGCATTACACATGTGGAGCACCTACTCTTTTTGTTTGAACATTATCATAGTCACTAGCCAATATTCATTTCAATGCAACATGTCCCAGTTTGCTTAACTTTAGTCAGCTAATTAATTTTTGACTGCTCATTCCAATTAACACTGTGCATTAGGAAGTTATTAATCACATTTTACCTATCTGTGCTTTGTTTTGTGATATTATGGTATTTGATAGAGTTTAACTTAATTTCATCTGAGCTGCTATATCCATTTCATTTTGCAACTTTAACTGTGTATGTTAAAACTGTCTCTTGACTCTTTTACTGCCTGCTTCATTACATTTTTCTCTCTCCTTGCATGTTCCAGCTTGTGTTCCTGCCTATCCTGCTCTAACCTCCTGAATGTACCCTACCAGAAGTCCATGCTAAGAACCTACAAACAAGGAAATTTTAAATCAAAAATTAAAATCCCATCTGCTCCCAGCAAGGAATTTTCAGTGAAAGTATGTGTACTGCTTTAACCATTTTGTAATATTTAAGGGTAGTACATAATTTCTAGTAGGTCGCAGCACGCTTCCCTTCCAGGTTAGCCAGCAGCCAAAACTTCCCCTTTTCTTGTCTCTTAAATAACCCTACTCTCCCTATTATATCTATACCCCTATTCTGACTTACAATAGCTCCTTCCTTCCCCTAACCTGATATTCCCCTACAGGGGACTTTGTTGCACCAAACTGACTGCCCACTAGGTGGCGCTCCTCTACCATCTTGCTGTTTCTACTACTTTTCCCACTCTTTACCTTATCTCACCTGCTTAGTTCCTAGACATCTCTTCTACTGCTCTCTCCCTCACTATTGTCCCTGGATTACCTATCCACATTTCACTCTACAAACACCCCATCCCTATCCCTCATAAAGCATCTTACCTTCTTCTACTGTCATTCTTCTATATATCTACCTACAACTCTACTTCTCTGTCAGTCTTTTAACTTACTACACATCAATGCAAACTTACCTTCTGGCTCTCACACTCTACTGATTGTTTTCCTCTCATTCTCCTTCCTTTGGCTCTTCCTGCTCCGTTCGCCCTGCGGGCTCACTCCGCTCCCCTACCCTTCCCCCAAATCCTACCCACCCCAGCACCTCCTCACATACCCCTCCCACCTATACCAATTAACTAATCATAGTCCTCTCCTTTTTACCGCTCCACTCTTACTCATCCCACTCCACTATACTACACTCCTCTCTACACTTAGTCTCTTTCTCTCCCCCTGTACATCATTATAACCCCATCTACTTCTTTAGCTCTCCTCCTCAATTAGCCTATTCACTTCCACTACATTTCTCCCTTCAATACCCCCATTCTAAACATGCCCTCCCAAATCCTTTATACTATCCATGTCCCTTGCTCCCTTCTTGTACTACTACTTCCTCTTTATTATGCTACTTCTTACTCTTCCAAAACACCCCTCTGCCTACCTTCTACTCAAACTATCCCTTGCACTCACCTGCAACCATTTCTGTCCACTCACTTCCACAACATATCTTCCTCTCTTATTCCTCCTAACCTGCTGTACCTATTCCATCCCAAACACTTCTCCACCACAACAAAAACTTTCACTCATAAACTACTGCTAGCCCCAAACAGCTTCCTACTACACAAACCTAAAAGACTAAAAGTTATTCCCTGTAATGACCTAGCCTTATCTGGAGATATCCATCCCAACCCTGGCCCTTGCCTCATTACTAACAACTCCTTCCCCCCACCCCCTACTTCTCCCTCTGCACACAACCCCCCCCCCCACTTCTTCTGCTTCCTCTCTTAACACCCTTAAGTTCTTCACTATCAATGCCCAGAGCCCTAATAACAAAATATACCAAGTACAAGCTTGGATTTGCCACAACCAACCTGACATCTTAGCCATCTTTGAAACCTGGCTAAAACCCCATATTGCTGACTCTGAAATCTTACCTCCTGGTTTCCATATCCACAGAAATGACCGATTAAATAAAAAAGGAGGAGGCTCTGCCCTAATCTACTCTAACCTTCTTTCCTTAATCCCTCTACAAATCCCAACTCCACAATTCAAAAATTCTGAACTAACAGCTAGTCTCCTATGCTTAAATAAACATAGGAATATCTGCATTATCTCCCAATATATCTCCCCAGGTGACATTTCTACCCTTAAAAATATTCTTTACTGGGCCTCAACTGAAATAAAATTTGAAACTTACATTCTAGGCGATGTTAATATTGATTGGAATAAAATCAACTCGCCTTCCCCCTCCCTATTCATTAACCTTTACAACTTCACCCAAGTAATCCACTCAACCACTCGTCCTAACAAAAACCACCCCCCCCCAGGATCCATCATTGACTGGATCCTAGTCTCCCAAAATAATTCTCTCTGGCACTACCACAGACACCTTTAGTGACAATCTCCCCACTTTCATTCATCGCTCAGCTAACTCCACCCAATATCAACACCATTATATCCACACTCGTAATCTTAACAACTTCAACCCCACAATTTTCTCAAACATTTTTAAACATATTAACTGGCAAAACCTAAACACTCTTCCCCTTGACAATGCTGTAGAACATTTTAACTCTATCTTCCTAAATACTCTTAACTCCCAAGCCCCTCCAAGAAACAAATGAGTCAAAGCTAATTCTGCTCCTTGGCTGTCCAAAGAAACAAAACAAATCATGCATCACAGGGACAAATCCTGGAAGCTTTACTAGAAAAATAAAATGTCTTCTACCTTGCTCCAATACACCCAACTCCACACACCCAACTCCACAACCAAGTAAAAAAACTAATCACCTTGGACAAAAAAAAACTACTACAATAAACTTCAGTCCAACAATAACAAGAACCCAAAACAATTCTGGAAATCAGTTAATTCCCTACTCCATCCAGGGTCCAGGAATAATCCCTGCCCTGACCCTAGTATAACTGACACAGAACTGAACTCTCACTTCAACACAGAATCCATAGCTAAGCTAACCAAATCTTTCCCAAACAATAATCCATCCAACTCTTTTTCCTCAACACCAAACAACCCTAATAACTGTTATCTTAATTTCCAGCTCAAACCTGTTTCAACCACTTTTATAAAAAGGCTCTTATCCAAACTAAAGCCATGCTCTAATGCCCCTGACAACATACCCTCCTCCTTCCTCAAATGTGCTGCTGAAGGCATTGCTCTCCCAATCAGCACCCTAATTAAAAGATTCTTAAAAGAGTCATATGTACCCAAACTTTGGCGTTCAGCCTACATTCTACCTCTTCACAAAGGAAGCAAAAACACCAATATTTCCAATTTCCGCCCTATTGCCCTACTCTCGCCAATATCAAAAATTCTAGAAAAATTTGTCCACCACCAACTTCTGCCTTTCTCAACTCAGAACCACCTCCTAACACCCGCCCAACATGGCTTCTGCCCTGGCCACAGCACCATTACTGCCTTACTATCCTTCTTAGAAACAGTCAATCGAGCCCGAGATTCTGGACTACTAGTATCCACAGTACTGCTAGATCTTTCTAAAGCTTTTGACACCATCTTCCATAAACACCTTCGCTTTCATCTCACCAACCTTTATCTCTCCCCTAATACTCTATCCTTGTTCTCCATTTACCTATCAGACAGATCTCAAGCTGTCAGATGGAAGAACTCTACCTCCTCCTTCTTGCCAACACCCACCGGTGTTCCCCAGGTGTCCATCCTCGGACCCATGCTTTTCAACATCTTCATAAATAACCTTCACACTGTCATCCCTGACACAACAGTTATCCAATACACTGATGATTCTACCTTAGTCTGTGCCACCTCTAACCTTCCAGAACTACTGACTAAAACCCAAATAGCTTTTTCCACTACTGAGAACTGGATGCGCCAAAACCATCTCTCTCTCTCAACTCTAATAAATCTAAAATACTTATTTTCCTTCCCTCCAGGGCTTTCTCTTTTGACAAAAATGCTTTCAAAGTCCTAAGCCAAATCAAGACTGCTATAGAAGTGGTCCCTTCTGCAAAACTCCTTGGCATTACCATAGACGAACACCTTAAATTCGATATCCACATACAACAAAACATAAAGAAAACCCACCAAAAGCTAGGTATGCTCTATAGGAATAACCGCTTTCTCTCTAACTCCTCTAGGCGTACCTTAGCAACTACCTACCTTCTACCTTCTTTACTATATGGAGCCCCTCTTCTAACTAACCTGTCTTCTTCCAACACCTCTAAACTCGAAATTTGCTATAATACGATCTCTAAATTTGCAACTAAATCCAAAACCTCTACTCACCACTGCCTTAACCCACAATCTCTGAACTGGCTAGAACTCTCTAACCACCTAGACCATCTCCAACTAACCACCGCTCACAAATTAATATTCTACCCAGATAAATGCCCAGCCTTAACAAACATCCTTCCCCCATACATCCCAAATATTTCTCTGAGATCTGAACACCAAAATTTAATCTCTATCCACAAACCCAAACGTCCTGCAGGCCAGCTCCTTCTCTCTTTCTCTGTAGAAAAGAAATGGAACTCTCTCCCTCCTTCACTTAGGACTATACCAAACTCAGAATCCTTCAAGACCCAATTTTTCTCATACCTGTCTTCTAAATGGAAATGTTCCTGCTTTCATCCTATGTAAATTCAAGGGAATTTCCCCATGGAGCTATCTATTCTCCTTGCTCCACGCTACCCTCAAACTATTATTTTCTATTCTCCTAAAACAAACTTAAGGTAACATTCTCTGATTAAGCAATTTCTCTCCCTTGACTCCAAGTATGTAAATATTGTAAATATCAAGTAACCTCAGATCCTTATATTACAGACAGTTGAAACTTGCTGCTCTGAATGGAAATACCCGTAAACTGTGTTCTCTATTATCTTTAATTGTGTTTATGATTTACATTTTATCCATTTGCATTTCCTGACTGTATGAATTTTATACATGTATTTTACCTTTAACATTACGTAACCTTTATTGTATCGTATTGCTTATGGAGCTTTTCTCCCCGGGCCTCCACTGAAAATGGGCACGTTCTGGCCCAGTGGACCTCCCCGGTAATCAAACTGAAAATAAAATAAATAAATAAAGTAAAGTTATCCCAGGCACAAGTTTATGCTTGCAGCGCTTAAATGTATACCATCAAGGAGCAGAAGGGGACCCTGGCCACTTTTTCCCGAAAGGAGAGAATTATACTGGCAGTTGTTTCTTACAGCTAATAGTTGTCCAGAACTCAATGACTACTGCTCCATACCATGTCTTTTAAAGTTAAAAGCTTTGGCCAGATGAAGTGTATATGTGTAGGCTTAACACATTTTTGTATTTTGTGTATTTAATATGCGACTTCTTAAATGAATTTGATGAGATGTAATTTTGTACTTAAAATTACTTTATTTTAAAATATTTTGACATGTTGTAAGTTTATAATTACCATTTTTAAAATTGGAAGGGTTGGTTGCTTGCTTTAAAATCAAGAGTGAAGGAACAGATAATCAGCGGATCATGTGATGCTTGGTGGGGTTATTTAAAACTTTGCAATTTACCTGATGAAGTCCTTTAGGTCAAGGGAAAAAGCATTCATCTTTTAAAATTTTAACGAATTTAAAGTCTTGTAATAGCTCTTCTTTGTGGTTTCTGGTGTTTTTGTTTTTTTTTACTGTTTGTGTCTTATTGCTTTGCTGTTTGTTTGACAATTCTGAGTCCATTTATTATTAAAACTATAGGTAATCATATTGGCTAATCTGAGTAGAAGAATGCCTAGCTTCAGCTGAGTATCACTGTAGAGTGACAATGCCATAAAAGCTAAACTGAGCAGAAGAAGGCCTAGCTTCAGCCGAGTATCACTGTAGAGTGACAATGCCATGAAATTAGTGTATTTCTTAAATTTGAGTTTGAACTAGAGTGAACTACTTGAAAATATCTTGTATGATAATACCATTCCTAACAGTCTTTATCCGACCACACCCTTTATGCCCTCTGCTCTAGGGTACCTTCTTCACACCACTTAAATGCCTCCCATTTTCTCGTTTTTTTTTTTTTTTTTTTTTTTTTTTTTTACAGTTAAAACAAGCATTTGTGTGTGCAGCTTCCCTCCAGTAAGAATGGACATTCCTTCTACAGCCTGTCCAACCCCCTGTGAATTTTAAACATAATGACAGAGTATGTTCCCACCTTTGTAAAGCAAAGCTTTCTAATAATTTTGATTAATATAGCCTCCTGTTTATTTTATTGATTAAGGAGCACACGAGCGGGCTTCCTAAGATTCGGCCCCTCATCCCCTAAACTTTTCTCTTTCCAGATACATCTCTGCATTTCTCCAACACAATAGCAGCTCTTGAACATACAATACATTTTACTACATTAGGCAATAGTGTTGCTATTAACAATTGAGCCTTCACTAACCTTCCCTTTACCACTCCAACGGATAGTTTTTGTTTTAGATTTGGCCATTCTGATTACTGGGTTGGGCCCGCTCTGTTTGTCCTCACTACACTCAGGCTCAATCCGCTCCCCTACCCTACCCTACCCCTATTCCCACCTACTTCCACTTCAAATACATTTATCCTCTACCGTTTGAGCCACTCCCCCTATCCCTCTTAGTTTCCCTGCTACTTCCTCCAATCACATTCTCATACTCATTAACCTACTAATCCCACCCATTTCTTCACATAATTACCATTAATGACCTTCCCTACTTCATATTCTTCCTATCCTCTTACCCTATAATCTTAAGCTCTAACTTACTCAATACATACTACTTTCCATCCTTTTGTACTTTATATACCTGATCACCCTTTTTTGTCAAAATGCTACATCTATTTCTTTCTATAACACTGTATACCCTTCTATCAACCTCCACATCCTATCATCATTCACTATGAGACCTGTACCACAGCCCTACCCTTCCACACCAACATTACCATACCCCAAGACCCTACTCTTTCCCCTTATCACCCTCTCTCTTCTCTCATTACACTGCCTATCTCTACAAAATTAAATTCCCTCCTTCACATTCTTTCCACGCAAAATCTAAAATCAGACCTTTCTGTCTCAACTTTCTTCTCACCAGTTGAATTTCCTTCTTATTTAATTTGCTTCTCTCATGTGATATTCATCCCAATCCAGGCCCTGGCACTCACCCCACTCATCTCTCCATTCCTGCAACTTCTTCCTCTCCTCAAATCAACCCCCAATTATATACTACCTCAACTACTAAAAACCTTAAATTTATTGCTCTTAGTATCCGTAGTATCCTAAATAAAGTCGCTGAATTCCATTCCTGGATATCACTCCATACTCCTGATATTCTCTCCATATCTGAAACTTGGATAAAACCTCACATATCTAATAGTGAAATCTTACCCCCTGGTTACAATATCTTCCATCAAGACAGATCTACAAAAAAAGATGGAGGTATAGCTATACTACACTCTCAACACCTCTCCCTCCATCCCCTTCCTTTCACCCCTCCCAGTTTTCCCCCAGCTGAACTACTCATAGTCAACTGTAACTTAAACAATCGAAAAAAAAAAAAATATATATATATATATATATATATATATATATATATATATATACCTCCTAGTAACAACATCCCTACCCTCAAAACTCTTCCCTGCTTGGATCTCTCAACCATCTCCTATGAAACCATCATTCTAGGTGATGTTAACATTGACTGAAACATTCTGTCCTCTACCTCCCCCACTACAAGCATTAACTTATATAGTTTTTCACAACTTATAATCTCCTCCACTTGTATTAACCAACAATCTAATACCGGCTCTACTCTAGACTGGACTCTTACCTCCTGCCCCAATCACTATCATAACCTATCTATTCTACTTGATTCACTTAGTCATCTTCTCCCAACTTCCACCCAACGCCACTCCTTCCAAGCATCTAAATTACACAAATTTAGAGACTGTCGTAACCTAATTTTGACCCAGAGATACTTAATCAAATTCTCTCTTCCATCAATTGTTCTTTCCTTTTTGACCTCCCCCTCGAAGAAGCTGTCCTAAAATTTAACAGCATATTTTTCAACATTTTTAACTCCTTGGCCCCCATCAGGAAAACAAGGGTTAAAATCAACTATGCCCCCTGGATAACCAAAGACACTCTCTCCCTCATGCAGAAAAGAGACGGTGCTTGGAAATCCTAGCATAAGCATAAAACTCCTGCCAATCACCAGCTCTATAGAGAACTTCGAAATGTAACTAAAAACAAGTCAAACTAGACAAAAAGACATTTTATCTTAATCAAAAAAAAAAAACCCTCATCCCAACCCCAAAAATTCTGGACTACTATCAACAAGCTATTACACCCAGGAAACCCATCATCCCCAACCCCTCCCCTAACACCTTCCCAATCAAAACTGCCACTCTCTTGAACTCCTTTTTCATTATTAACTCCATACAGAACTTCAACAAAAGTGCAAATAGTCACACCAAGCAAACAGAAAGGGCACAAGCAGAGCAAGGGACCACAATAGTTGCTGTGACACAAATAGTCAATGCCAAACCTTTTATTCTTTTCCAAATTAAAACCACACAATAAAATAAACGCTTTCATCTCTGATCATCCAGAGACTTCCTCAGACAACCATGTCAAACATTAAAACACTTTTTATATAGTCAATTTAAGTATGTCATCAAATCAACATGACATACTTGAATTGACTATATAAAAAGTGTTTTAATGCTTGATATAGTTGTCTGAGGAAGTCCCTGAATGATCAGAGATGAAAGCGCTTCTTTTATTGTGTGGTTTTAATTTGGAAGAGAATAAACGGTTTTGCATTGACTATTTGTGTCACAGCATCTTTTGGGGTCCCTTGCTCTGCTTGTGCCCTGTTTCCTTCCATACAGAACTTACTTAAATTTAATATTTACTCTATCCCTGATACCTCTCCCCACCTTCCATTCTACTCCTTTCTCCATTAAACCAATACCCAATCACTTCTCAATAAACTTAAAACCTGCTCTCCCTCTGCCGATAACCTACAACCTCTCTACCTCAAGAGAGCAGCCTCCTCCTTTGCCTATCCAGTCTTCATACTCATCAATGGGTCAGTTCAGGAAAACCTTGTCCCGGACATCTGGAAATAATGTTATGTTATATCCCTACACAAAGGGGGAAATTCCAATGACCCCTCTAATTTTAGGCCCATTGCTATTCTATTCCCCCCTTTCTAAAATTCTTGAAAAGTGTATAAACAGTTAATTTCATAACTCACTCAAGAGAACCTCCTCACCCCCACACAACATGGTTTCCGACCTCATCACAGCACTATTACTGCACTTGCATCATTTACTCATTCTATTTCTACATCACTTGACAATAACAAATTAATCTCATGCCTGTTCCTTGACCTCTCTAAAGCCTTTGACACTGTATCCCACAACCTCTTTCTGTCCAAACTAGTATACCTCAACCTCTGTAACTCTACTCTCAGCTAGTTCTCTAGTTACCTATCTGATTGACTACAGTCTGTTAAATGGCTCTCTGCACCTTCCAAATTCCTCTCCATTCAAACTGGGGTTACCCAAAGCTCCATCCTGGTGCCCCTGTTATTAACAATCTCTACCAATCCTACCCACACTCCACTATTTGTTGACGACTCAACTATCATCTCTACATCTGACAATCTTCCTCACCTACTCACCCTCACTCAAGAATCTCTTCACTTGGTTGAAAAATGGCTCACTACCAATCAGTTACTGCTTAACTTTAACAAAACTAAATTCCTACTCTTTCTTGCTAAATCTCTCCAACACCTCAAACCATCCTTCTAGGTCTCCTCTCTAAATAACACTAATATCAAAGTTGAATCTCACACTAAACTCCTCAGGGTTACATACATAATTAACTTAAATTTGGCATCCACATCAATAATTGCATTAAAAATACACACCAAAAACTCGGACTACTGTATAGGAACAAAAATTCCTAACTCTAGAATCTAAATTGTCCTTAGCTCAAGCCTTCCTACTCCCCAAACTATTATACACCGTCCCAATATTTACCAACCTCCAAAAGAACCTTTCTACTAAACTTGAACTCACAATAAATTAGCTAGATTCACCAGTAATCCCCTTATCAAATCACACCACTGCCTTTCCTTAAAAAAAACTTCACTGGCTTGAATTTCAACATCAACTCCCCTTACCACAGCTTCACATGACCCACTCTATCCTTCACCAATCCCTAGCTTCCCCATCTCTTGCAAACCTCATCTCCCCCTATATTCCTAATCATGACCTACGTAGCTCTGACCAAATCTTCCCGCAAATTTCCAAACCCAACAAATCCATTGGCAAAATACTTTATGGTTAACTCAGTAACTACTGTTTGGAACAAACTTCCTCTCCACATCCGCTCTCTTAACAGCACAACAGTTTTAAAACAGCATTAAAGGAATTTATGCTTAACTCCTGGATCTGCTCCTGTAATGACCCCAATTGAATACTACTTCCTCTGCCTCTACCCTATATTGCTTTGTTGTTCCCTCATCTTATAGCCTGTCTATTGAGTAATGTAACCCTTTGCTCAGACTATTCCTATATCACTTACTGTCCCCCAGTCATTTCATCTCAACTTCTACCTTAGTCTACTCTTCAAAAACAAATGTATCTTGACTTATTTTATTTATTTTTCTCTAGGCTTACTTTTTTAGCTTAATAATGAGAGGACTATTAACCTGATTTCTGAGTGCTATAACTTCTCTTTAATCCATGTTGCTATGGTTATTGTTTTATGTTCTTTGTTATAACTATGTATTTCTCAAATATTCTATGATGTTTTTTGATTCCAGCCATGTACAAGACAAAAAGTTTATTCCTCCAATTGTTTAATACTCTCTGTATGTCTAACTTTTTTGTAATGGAGCTTTTCTCCTCGGGTCTCTGCTGAAAAAGGGCATGCTGCTCCACCACGCTAACCCAGTGTCAATAAATAAATAAAATGTTGGCAAGGTTAGAAGGTCAGTAAACAGATTTATTTATTTATATTTTTGTTGTCCAGGAAAGAGAGTGGAAAAACCCTTTTCAGCAGAGGCCTGGGAAGAAAAGCTTCACAAGATACAGACAGAAAGTAACAAATACATACATAGTGGAAAGAACTCATTTGAAGGTACAATACTGAGAAAAAGACAATGACTGCCTGAGCACACAACAGTAAGAAAAAAAAAACATTGACAAGATGCATAGGAATAATTAGCATACAAACATGCTATAATCGTGACACATACATTACAATGACATGGAAAATCACTCAAATTTAGATCACAACACAAGTTTAGGCTAACAAAGTTTAGATCCATAGTATTTTATAATAGTAATACAGTGGTAAAATGAACTTTCCTAACAATGCAGAGTTGAGGATAGCATGTTTGAATATATGTAGCCAAGGAGACATAATAGTACAGGGTAAGGCAGATGGATTACTGGCCAAGTAGTAATTTTAGAGCAGGGTGGGATAGCGTGGCTAAGGATAGTTTACGAGGATTAACCAGGTGTGGTGCATGAGCAAAGCCACAAGAACTTTAAGTGCGGTTTCAATGGTAGCTTGAAGGATTTCAGGTTGTTAGTCTAAGTGAGAGCAGAATGAAGTTCCACACAGAGTCAGGAGAGGAATATATGGAGTCATCCGAAGTATTTGCTTTAGGATGTGGTAACAATGTCAGCACAGCAGAGAGTCCTAGATAGGGAGTAAAGCTGGATAACTTTTTGTTTTAGTTTTTGGCATTTTCCAGTTTGGAAAATTAGACTGTGAACACTTTTTAGATGGGTGAATATTAGATAGTGAGGCAATTCTATTCAATTTATCTGTTTTAGTAACATACAGTGACTGGATCTATAAAGTATATCAGCTGAAAATGTAACTATTTTGTTGTTGCAGTTTTCAAGCATGGCTGTTTGGGTAGCTTGCAGGTTGACAAATCTAGACGCAGCATATAGGCAAGTGGCTAACAGTAGACCAGAGGTAAAGGTTTGCCTAGCATGATCAGTCACACAGGGTTTAGCTTAATACATAGTGACACTTTTTGCGCATTTTGCTGGCAGTTTGCTTTATGCGGTGGGCAAATTTCCTGTCATTATCTATAGGAGCTTGGTATGAGTTACAAGTTCAATTTTGGTTTGGTCACAAGTAATGGTGAAGAGAGGCTTGTCATTAACAGTATTATTTAGGAGAGAATAAAAAAGGTTTGGTCTTGAGAGTTATGCAGCTATGTTTCAAAAGGATTCCTTTGTTTGAGTTTGAAGTTGAATGTTTTTGGCAGTGAAGATGGGTGTAGAATCATCAGCATAATGAAGAATGGTAGCATATAGTTCATTTATGAAAACACTTAACAGCAAGGGAGAAGATAGATTCTTGAGGCATCCATATGAGCACTGAGAGAAACAGAGAGATGTCATATTCCCACTTTACATCCTGAATTGTATTTCTAACGTAGCTGTTGAACCAGGTGAGCTAGAAGTGTTGTAGTCCTAGGGAAGAGATTTTGAAGAGTAATTTTGGTGAGATATGATGTAAAAACTAAAGCTTTTGACAAATCAAGGAAAAGTGCTGCTATCAAGTTCCTTGCATTCCTGTTATTGTTGATGGTGGCAGCAAAGTTGTGTAAAGCAGTTATAAGACTATGGTATGGCTGGAAACTGTGTTGTATGGGGTTTAGTAAATTTATGGTAAAAAAATTGTGAAACGTTATTTATAATAAATGAATAATGACAGTCTCGATGGTCTTGTCTTACTAGCCTGAAGCTGCTGATTGCAGCTCTTTGTTAGTGCCTAGTAAAAATAAATGCAAAGCAGCTTTTGTGTGCCAAAACCAAAGTATCATTAGCTGTTGATTTAGTGCCTTGTAAAAACAAAGTCTGGTTAGTGCACATAAACTTTGCAGACTATTAACCTTTTTAGCAATGTATTATCTTTTTTTTGTGCAGAACTAAATAGCTTGTCTATCTAACAGACAACATGTACAATACTGTACAGTTTACAGCTTTAAGGTCTAAGTTGCTTTTCATACAACATGAAAGATGCTCTCCATTAAGCAGATCTTACAAGAAATCAGATCAGATCTCACATATATATGTACATTTTTATAAAAGCAATCTTTTGGGAACTCAAGTCTTTACTTTGGTATTTTCTGATGTCATACAGTCTGTTTATTAAACTTTTAGGGAGTCTTTACTGTTTGAGAATGTTTCTGTGTGAAAGCAGTCTTGTTTCTGTTTCAAGGTGAATTATGTAACAGTCTAGGAAGTCTATTGATTTTTGCACCTGGGTCCTTATCTGTTTCCCTTGAAGCTTGTACCACACAAATTAATGCCTCTTTTAGGAGTTATCCTTATCAGCATTTTTCAAGCTGTGCCAGACTTTTATGTTACATTTACAGACAAATGCCGTCATTTTTAGCTGAGAACAGTTTAACCCTTTAATATATGTATGCTAGCAAAAAAATATATGCATCTGTCTATATTATTCCTACATATATTATTGCAACAGAAGTGCATATGCATCTAACTAGCACACAGAAGTACATGCATTTATAAATCTCTAAATATATATCTAAAAAATTGGACACAGTTTTCTAAGACACTGGATGTGGACATAGAATGTCTACTGACCTGTAACTGGAGATAAAAGCCACCTTTGAGTAGGTGTTGGATATATTTTTCCCAAAGTTTAGGGATGTAGCTTTCTGTAATGGAGTGGTTCATTAGAATGGAAATTAGGTGTCTGCTGTAAGTTTAATATACTCTGCTGGAAGACTGTCTGGTGAAAGTGAAGCTGACTTCAGTTTGAGAAAATGTTTCCTGATGGTGGATTCAATGCTTGGCAGCTTTGTCTTTTCACCTCATAAATAAGGGTATTTCATCCAGGAACAAGGATGTCACAACATCCCTGTACTCCTCCCTTATCAGACCCATTATCAAGTACAATGCCCCCTTCGGCATGTACCTTGCCAAACACATGCAGCAGCTGGAGAGACCACAGAGGATCCTGACCAGGAAAATCCAGGGTCTCAAACATCTATCCTATACAGATAGGCTAAAAGCCCTGTCCCTCCACTCAGTCTCATACAGACTGCTCAGAGGTGACCTGTGTCTGCTTTACAAGGCCATTTCAGACCCAGGCTTGATGGAGTTGCTGCATACTCATAAGACAAACTCTACTTGTGCAACTCACACACAAGGCCTTAACCTGGTCTGTGACATTAATAGAACTTGTTAGCGGGATAGATTTCTGTCCCAAAGACTCCCTTGTCTGTGGAATAGACTCCCTCTCCATGTCAAGCAGAGTACCTCTCTAGCCCTCTTTAAAAGTAACTTAGACGACTGGCCTAGTGTGGCCAGAATGTACAAGTTTGTTGATAGAGGACCGCAAAGTTTGGGTTATTTTGCTTAGAGTACTAAAAATGTTTATAGTATATATTTATGGCAAGTTTGGTAATGTGTTTATCTGTGTCTCAAAGCTGTTTATAGTTTTGGAGGCTGGACTGAGTTTCAGTTTGTTTCCAAGTATTCCAAGCTCTAGCTATGCCTTTCACTATCATTTTGCTTTTTCTAATTAACCAGAATGCAGGGTTTACTTTTTTGTTTCTTCATTGGGCATGTTCATTTAGGATGAACAGAAATATATCATTTAAGTATGTCTCAGCATCATCTAGGGACAGTATGAAGGCAGTTCTAGTTGATGTATCTTAAGGTGCCAGGAAAACATCTTTATGGAAACGTACTAGGGTTATAGCGATGGTGTTTCATAGGGAAGTTTAGTTGCCTAATTGTAAAAGTACAGAGATGATCACTTAAGGAGTCAGGGAAGAAGCCAGAAGTAAGAATATTGCTTGAGAATTTGTGATTATCCAGTCAACAGGAGAGCATTTACTACTGATTTTATTCTATATAGAAGTGGAAATGAGTTGATTGAAGCCATATAAATTGATTATATTATTGCTTGAAGTCATTAATAATATTGAATGCAATGTAAATGAATCTTTTTTTCCTTTTGTTATTTCAATTTGTTATGTAACTTAGCAATGTGAAAATTCTATATGTTATGTAACTTGTTATGAGGAGCTTTGCAGCTTAGCAATGTGAAAATTATATATTCTATGTAACTTGTTATGTGGAGCTTTTCTCCCTGGGCCTCCACTGAAAACGGGCTCTCGAGCCTAGTGGACCTCCCTGGTCACCAAACTGGAATAAACAAATAATAATAGTTTGATAATCTATATTTCATTCCCTATTATTATAGTTTCTTGTTTGATATTTGCTGAAGCCCAAGAGAGGATTTCCTCTGAAGTATCTATGTTGCCACCCAGGGGAATATAAATAATAAGACAAGACCTTATGCATCACTGCTTAGTTAAAATGAGGAGTGGCAGTGATTTATAGCAGTGTAGAGCTCACCTATAAGTAAATATTAATATTTTTGGATATTTAACCCCTAAAAGGGGGCATATTATGGGACTGAGGTGAGATACATTTTGGTACTGAAAGAAAGATGTAACAAAAAATGAAACAAATATATGAGAAGAGGTCCTCTTTTTTTCTTGGTTTACAATAGCCAATTTGGTAAGGAGCAGGGAAAGTGGAACTTTAAGTGAGCTAAGTAATAAGAAGGTGGAGCTACAAGTTAGTATGAAAAAAAAAGTTTGGTTGGTTGGTTTTGGTTTCCTAATAGAAAAATCCTGAGACTATTGAGGGTAAGGTGGGTGCATTATGAAGCAGGAGAAGTATATTGAGGAATGTATGTCAGATAATCAGATATAAAAGTAAGGATGTCATGGGGCAACAGGGGTTGGGGAGGTTGTTTTAAAAAGTAACCAAAAATAAATGCAATAACAACAAATCAGCTATTACTACAGAAGCAGTACTATGCACAGCAATCTGCAATCTAGGCTGCCTGAGACAGAAGGAAGCCATATACACCCAAAGCAAAGCTATGAAGAATATGTGGCTAAAAGGGAGTTTCATGCATAAACCACGTATGTTGTTAAACCAGTCTACAAAAAATATATGTGTGTGTGTGTGTGTGTGTGTGTGTGTGTGTGTGTGTGTGTGTGTGTGTGTGTGTGTGTGTGTGTGTGTGCTGTAATGCTGTAAATGAAAGAATTACAGATTTTCCCTTCTGAGCTATCTTATGCAGTTCCTTTAAAGTGTCTCTCCTAAAAATCAATTCTTCTGTTAAAAAGGTAAAATGAATGATTTTTAGAACTGTATATCATTAAAAAAATAGCATGAAATACTTTAAAGCATGCATATTAATGAAACATTTTATTTATTGATTGATTGACATTTGTTGACCTGGAAAAGTCCACTGGGTCAGAAACAAATTTTCAGTAGAGGCCCGGGGAGCAAAGCTCCACAGTGAGTGAAATAACAACATCAGATTACAGATGATAGGTAGTTATACAACTTTAGAAAGAAAGACTTTATATACAAAAATATAGACAATTATCACATCATAGCAAACTACAAGTACTGTAGCACCTTCCATTTAACACAGAGTTGAAGGTAAAGACATCTTGTAGAAAAAAGAAAGGGCTAGATTCAATAAAGCCTTCACTAAGTGTAAAATGTTCTGAGTGAACAAACACAGACATAACATACACCTTCTTCCTCCTAATTTTAGTTTTCCTACTGATATTCTTGTAGTTTTAAATACTGACAGGGATCCAAAAAGGTTACCACAAAGTGTAGACTACATGTACACTTAATGTAATCTTTCTGAGTGACTAGAAAGCACAAACAATTTGAGAGTTTTACTGAATACATATTGTGTACACTTCGGTTCTAGGTTAGTACTTGGCTAATTGCCCTTGCAAGCCACTTTAAGCCTTGCCAATTATCCCTTGTGAGACTCAAACCCTGCACCTTGTGTTTATAAGGCAAACACCTTAACCATTAGGCCACCCTTAGTGTAGGCTTTATTGAATCCAGCTCAAATTATATTTAATTCAGTTTAAGTACATTGCCTTAAAAACTCAGATATAAACTAGTACCCACTCACTATATTTTTCTTTTTCACCAGGGAGAAATAATAGGTGGATTGGTCATTAGTGATTGGCTATAGCTTTGGATAGAGGAGTAATAAGGAGAAGATTATGGGGGTCTCATATTAAGGGAGCAAGGACGTGTGGTTGTTATAATGTTAAAATGTCTTTATCTTCACCTCTGTGTTAAATAGAAGATGCTTTTTAGTGAAGATTTCAAAGCATTAAGGGAATCTAGCAAAGTAATGGCTGTTTTTAGAGCATTCCATAACTTAGCTATGGAATAGGAGTATAGGCTTTGTCTTGCTGTTTTGTTTGGTTTTGATATGATCAGAAGTTGTTTATTTGTGGACCATATCTTTCTAGAGAAGGTACAATGTTGGACGGCTGAGAGTAGAACAGGGCATTTCTCTAGGTTATACACTAGCTTGTGAGGCAGAGTTAATTGGGTGTAACTGAGGTTTTGGGAGAATTCATACCAATTAAGCATTTTGACAGCTTGGCAATGATGTGTACAGTTTTGCAAGCTGGAGGCAAATTTTACAATTTTGTAGTAGCAGCACTGTAGTTTATTAAAGAGGAAGGAGTGAATATTTGTGTAAAAGAGGGAGGAAAGCAGTAAGGGCTTGGCCAGCTTGATTTTTGTGGGTCCATCCATGTCCTTTTGAGGCCTGTAGAGAGTTTACCTAGTTTAAAGTGAGTTCTTTTTATATTGTTTATAATGGGTTCCTTATAGGAGAGTTTATTGTCTATTGTAATACCACATTGTTTTGCAGACTTAACAACCTGAATTTCTGTTTTATCCTGCCAGTAAATCTTAAAAGTCTTGTGGGGTTGGTTTGGCAGAGAAAAATAGTACTTTAGTTGTTTTGGGATTTAGAAGTAATTGAGTCATTAAGCCAGGTTTCTACAGATATGAATGCTTTTTGGGTTACTTTTAGGAGGTCTTGAAAGTTTTTGGAGGAGGATATGATTATGCAGTCATCTGCATATCTGACTTGTGTGGTTTGAGGGGACACTAGATGTAATTTTTTATTGTTTATATGCAGCCAAAAAGCCAAATACCATTACGTTGTCTTTCTCTGGCTGCCTGAAGTTGCAGTGACATCCATAGCACCCATATGAGTGTTACCAGTGTTAACTTGAATGGAATGGGAAGGAGTTTTGAATTTGCCATGTTCTATATGTTCGGAAAGTGTAGTTTTCACCCACAAATGTCTGAAGAATGAAGAAAACTAAAACTCTGCTTTTTAAAATGTGAAAGAGGCAAATGCATCAGAGCATTTGGACAGTACTAAATAGGGAAATAAGGGCTACTGGTACCACTACAGAGTGAAGCATGGAGGAAAAGAGGATTATAACTGAGACTGCCATACAGACATAGGTTCATAGGTAGGTACTAGGCTATTGGCCCTAGGGCCTATATAAGCCTAGCCAAAAAGGTACCCTGGCTTTTGCCACCCAAGAAAATTATTTTCCTGTGCTCCTGTCGAGCAGAGCCACAGAGGGGATCCCTGGGGTGAATTTCCTATTTCCCATCCAATCACCCAGATTTTTCTTGAAGAGTGTTAATGAGGAGCTTTGTCTGATATAGATAGGTAGTTTGTTCCAGGGTATGGGAAGTCTCTGGGACAGGAATCTATCCCTCCAGCATGTTCTGTTTACTGTAGTGACATAATCAAATCAATCTTTAAATAACAATATTCATATTCTTAAAGTTAAACTTTAGGAAACTATATAGGCTCTAACAGCCTAGTCGCAAATAAAATAAATTGAACAATAAAAAACAAAAAAGATGAAAAAATTACAATACATAGGGAACAATGCTGAATCAAAGTAAAGAAACTGACTCCATTTAAATGTGGATACTAGAAGAAGAGAGATTTGTAAGAAGTATTTTTTGGTAATAATGATGTATACATGGGAGAAGAAGAAACACCAGACAAAAGTTTTTAATATTTGATATTATTTATACAATTAAAGTATATGTATTCATGTCAATTTGAAGACAGTTTCAGTAACGCAAAAAAAAAAAAAAAAAATAATAAAAAAAAAAAATGTAATAGTTTGCCAAAACCCCCTTCAGTGAACATTAACATATATATATATATTTTTTTTTTTTTGTAGAGGAAAGCCCCCCCCCACCCCCACAAATTATACATACCAATTCTGGGGTCGCACAGCAGAGGATTTTTCTCTTTCTCACCCACTCACAATGGTTGCAGTTCTTAAACAGATATTTAAATGTCTCACACTCTGCTGATACAGCAACTGGCAGGATCATATGTTCTTTTCAGAAATAAGAACTCCAGGATCCCAGAAATGTTACATTTTCAGCACATTTCAATAAAAATGAGAAATCCAGGATCCCAGAAATGCTCAGCACATTTCAATAAAAATGAGAAATCCAGGATCCCAGAAATGTTACATTTTCAGCACATTCCAATAAAATAGGTCTAATTCATCAACTTATTATTTTTCTATCAAAACATCTTTTTACTACACATCACCAAATTATCAAAATTTCCACCAGTGATTAACCTCTTTATACTTGACATGGCCATGTTATGACAGGAATGCATCATGGGCTGGATTTCAACTTCCAAAATATAGTAAGAAGGTAAAACTATAAATATTATATTTACACACACACACACACACATATATATATATATATATATAAAATCTATAAATATATATATATATATATATATATATATATATATATAATCTATATATATATATATATATATATATATATATATATATATATAGATAAAGAGATAATTATATATATATATATATATATATATATATATATATATTTATAGATTTTATATATATATATATATATATATATACATATAGAGATATATACATACACGTTTACATATATATATATATATATATATATATATATATATATATACATATACATGCATACACATACATTCGTTATTATGGTTCGTAATATTGCAGTTCAGCATTGCGGACCTTGAGTGTCGCGATTTCGAACAAGTGGCAGTCATAACATTACATTAGAATTATGGTATGATCACATAAGTTGTTGTAGGAGAGGATTTTATAAAGATTGGACAAGTTAGTGGATTAGTTTGAAAGAAAAATATAAAAAAGAGGCACTAAGATGGACATGATTTTGATGCATATAAGGAGGCCAGTGATCAAATATTTGAAAATATAATAAGTAATAGAGAAAAGTTCATAGAAAAAGAAAGAATGCTGTATAATATGAATCAAGGGGAAAAAAATCAAAGGAAGATTTAAACAAAGAATTATTTAAACAAATATGTTTTGCAAGGTAAGAAAGAAGAAATAGTGCCATATTTAAGTACAATGGTTAAAGAAGACACAGAAGTGATGAGAATTAAAAAGTGGAAGAGGTGATACAGTTAATACACAAGAAGAAATTATGAAAACAATTGAAGACTATATAATATAGACATTTTTGATAAGTAACATTATATGAAAGATAAATGGGCATTGAATAAGTTTACAGAAGAAGACAATAAAAAAGAGAGGAAAAGATTACAATAATAGAGTTACAAAATGTACTTAAGATGGTTAAATGTAGAATCAGCTACAGGAATAGATGGAACTGAATACTTAATGTACACAAACATGCCACGGTGACAGAAAGGATATGTTTTAAAAGTAGTGAATGAATGGCTTGAGGAAGGTATTCATGATGAAAAGATATGCTTAGGGTTAATGAAATTTATATTGGAAAGGGGAGATAAAATTGATATAAGAAACTGGAGACTTTTAGTACTGAATAATATTGACTACAAGATTTTCATGAAAAAAAAAATAGGAAAAGAAGAGCTAAAAGGTAGCAAACTACTATCTGAATAGATTTTTGGAGTTAGAGGTAAAGGCAGTCAATAATTTCTTAATTTTAATAAGAGACTGGTAGAGGACACTATAAGTAGAAAAATGGAACTGAAAATATTTATAAGAGATGTACACAAAGCACTTGACAAATTCAACATAAAGCACTATGGAAAATTCTAGAAGAATATAATACGAGTAATAAAATAAGTTTGAAATCAGTGTGCAGGGAAAACAAAATAAGATTGGTAATCAATAGATGAATGAGTAACATGTTAAGGTTAAATAGTGGTATTAAACAGGGATGTCCAACCAGTAGTATTTTATTTGCATTAATTATGGATGTGGTAGTTATGGAGATTAATTATACCATAGGGAAAGCTAGGTATCAGACACCAGATGGAATTATGATTCCAATTATGTTTACATATGCAGATGCTTTGGTGTTACTAGTTAAAAATAAGGACTGGATGAATACAGCTATAGGACTGCTCAACAAAGAACTGAAAATGTAAGGATTTACTCAAATATAAAAGTAATGAACTAGGCTTTCTGGGAGAAATACAAGGTATTACACAATGAAGAAGGGATAGACATGTTAGGAATAAAGTTTGGAAATCAGCAATTAAGAGAACAACAATGGAAAGAAATGAGAGTAAGATTATGAGGCTTTTGTATATTCTGGAAGACATTTAGGCTCACATAAAGGAAAAAAGCACATTTACACATTTAGCTGGTGCATGTACAATTCCACTAACATTAGAAAAGGATCTACTGAATATAAGTTTTACATTAATTTGGGGTCAAGACTCAATCCTGTGAAAATAGGTACTCTAAGTAAGTGACAAAGGAGGAGGATTGGGTTTGATACACCCAATTATATATGTTTTTTCACTGAACATGTACATAATCTTAATAAAAAGGAAAGATAAAGATAGATTGTTAACAGAGAGAAACATAAAGCAATTTGGGAAAACTTAGAGTATTTAAAAAGAAATAAAAATGTTTACTGTATGGATCTGAAATTATACCAAAAAAAATATTGTTATGGAAAATTAACATAGGGAAGATAGAGGAAAACAGAAGAATGTGGTATGAAAATTTAATAGAAAATGTTGTCTTTATCCATGGAAACAAATTAGTGACTCAAAGCAGTAAAAACAAGAATGAGCAGATTTAAAAAGCATGCAAGATGTATGGACCTTTTGTTGAGGTTGTCAACATGTAGACTGCCAGTTAAGGCAAATATGCCATATATAAAACAATAAAAGACAGAGTTTGTATACACTGTTGTGAAATGGAGACAACTGAACATGTCTTCATAAACTGTGAAAGGACTTTTGAACTGTGGAAGAAATATATGATAAAGGGCATTTAAAAGAATTGAAGAACACTAAATATATTAATATGGATATGATTGAATATAGGCATTATAAAAATGCAAAACAAAAACTGGATGCAAAAATATTCAGTACAATATGGACAATATGGAATGAGAGAATTAATGAACTGAAATATAATGGAAAATGATGATCAGAGATTTTGAAAAAAGTAAAATTTTAGTTGTGATGAAAGGAGTGGGGGGTTAAAATTTGAATGTAAATATAAAAGTATGTTATGAATATTGTAAATAATGTATATATGTGATGAAAAGTTATACACAAGACGCATTTCTAAATATAATAAAGAACCCCTACTTGTCATTGTTGCTTTTGGGACCCATTTTGGAGGAGCACTTCCTGTTTGTGTTCCGTACAGTGGTGGCCTGGAGAAATAGGGAGGCAGATTGTGATGATGGAGTTTTGAAACAAATGGAGGAGAAAGCAAATATCGAGACCAGAGAATGTGTGCAGCATTCTGAAAAAATATTTCAAAGAAATCTGTTTGATGGAGAGGAGTCAACAAATGATAGATGTACAATTACAGCCCTCGAGAGGGTTGTGGGATGATTTACTTAAACAAAAAATGGTGCAGAGTGAGCCAGAAAATGATGGCGATGTCTACTGGGGGACATTATATAAGAAATACTAAAAGAGAATCCAGAGACAATCCTGAAGAAAAGTGCGGTGATGGAAAAGAAAACATAAAAGGCAAAAGTGTAAAAGCAGAAAAGAAGGTAACAGAAAATGAAAAACAGAAGTATGTGATAAGAATTCCAAGTAAAGACAAAGAAATGGAGAGGTATGAAGTATGGGATAATTTAATTAATTAATTAATTAATTTATTTCCAGTTTGATAACAGAGGAGGTCCACTGGACCCAAGGGGCTCATTTTCAGTGGAGGCCTGGGGAGAAAAACTCTGTATTACATACAATTAAACAAGCATAGAATTTTACATTTATACAGTTATACATAAAATTATACATTTTGAAAACAAATGTTTATATATAATGAGTAACAAAATTGAAGGGTGCAAAGGAGAAGAAGAAGAAAAGGAAAAAACCTGAGCACAGTTCATAGCATACATACATAGTTAGAGACCCATTAGCATGGTGAGCCATTTGCAGAGAGTAGTGATAGAAAGCTACATACAGTATTTACATGATAATATTTCAAGGTTTTAGACTTATTATACGTTAGATGCAGAGCGGGGCAGCTGTAGAAAAAGCAGCAAGAGTAGAGGTACATGAGGAAGAACATGTAAGAGTGATAGTAGAAGGAATTAGGTAGGAAGAGTGCAATTGCATTTCCAGATTTAGGAGAGGTGGGAATGGAGCTGGGATTTGAAGTGTTCAAAGTTTGTAGTGATTCTTAGCGGAGGTGGAAAAGAGTTCCATTATTGGCTAATGAGTGGGATAGGAGAAACTGGCCAGGGGGACGTTTTGGTTTATATACAGAAAGTAGATTTTGTTGGGCAGATCTTAGGGTCGAGACCAGCTACATTGGGTGTAAAAGCACATGAGGTAAGAACATTTATTCTTATTAAGACAGACATTTTGTGACATTCTATTTGAGACTGTTCTGATGAAGTCCCATATCACTGCTTATTTGAACAGTTTTTGTTTTCTGAAATTGTTGCATTTTCTTTGCTTTTGCATAGACCAGATTCAGACCTGCTGAATCTAGTTCTGTTTGTGTAACTTGAGCACTAAACCAGTCCATCTTTTGTTGGAGAGGGCTCCCCTGCACCCTAGTGGCAGGAGTGTGCAGTAAGAACTCATCCAACTGAAAGTTGCTGGAACAAGGGATCAGTTTTGAGCTTTATTGGTTAATTTCTTTTAAATCAGTTTGCTTTCATTTGCTACATAAGCAGTGTGTTTGTGTGGGTTCGTACTTGTTTTAGCAAAGCTCCACAGAGTTTGGTGACTAGCTACTGCTCTGCTGTGTTTATCTGATCAATTCCAGGCATCTGCTGATCTCTGCAAAACTTAAGTAGAATTTTTCACTGTATATTGCACCTTTGAACTGCATTTTTACCATATCACTGCTTATTTGAAATGTTTTTTTCTGAAAT
Source organism: Protopterus annectens (assembly GCF_019279795.1). NCBI lineage: Eukaryota > Metazoa > Chordata > Ceratodontiformes > Protopteridae > Protopterus > Protopterus annectens. Next base: position 83,476,437 of record NC_056742.1, read on the forward strand.
TGTTGCACTTTGTTTGCTGTAGCATAGACTACATTCAGACCTGCTGAATCTAATTCTGCTTATATAACTTGAGCACTAAACCAGGCCATCTTTTGTTGGAGAGGGTTCCGCTGCATCCTAGTGGCAGGGGTGTGCAGTTAGAACTTATCTGATTGACGTTTGTTATAACAGGGCTCAGTTTTGAGCTTTTTTATTGGTTAATTTGCTTAAATTAGTTTCCTCTCATTTGCTACATAAGCACTGTGTTTGCATGGGTTTACGCTTGTTTGCCCATCTCGCACTGTCACCCAGGGTGGGCACCATTGGCGGTTATAGACTTAAACACTTTTGCCTGCAAACTTTCCCTTAACATGCTGCTGGTGCTCCATCGGCGAGTTCTCATAACTGTCCCTCACTGACAGGTGATACATTCAGTGAAGCTCCTGAGGTACCAATACAAATCCTACCCACTAGTCCTTCATATTTTTTTGTCCACTTCTCTTGTTTGCTACTTTACCTGGTCCTTCCTGTCCTCTCCCTGTTTTCTGACCACATCAATTTAGATAGCGTTATGGACAGACAATTTCCCACAGTTTCTCCAGTCAGCCTGGTTGACATGGGTACCTTGAGGGGGTCTATATTATATTGTCGAAACTGCATTACACGACGGCACATAAACAGCAAAACTCCAAGTCATCAATTTTTTTCCTGGGGGGGGGGGTGGAATCGGTAGACCAGCAATATAAAACACACCAGTTAAAATATTACACTACAGTGGGGTAAACAGCAATGTCACAGCTCAGGCCAAGAGATTTTTTCCCTAGGGAAAAAAAAAACAATTTGCTGACCTGAGCTTTCACTGTTTTTGAATTTCGCTCTTTATGTGTCGTCGAAACAGTCGGGAAAGAGCACTACAGATGCGATGTTTGCTCTGAGAGTGTTGATGGAGAAGTACAGAGAAGGTCAGAAGGAGTTGCATTGTGTTTTTGTAGACTTAGAGAAAGCACATGACAGGGTGCCTAGAGAGGAGTTGTGGTATTGTATGAGGAAGTCGGGAGTGTCAGAGAAGTATGTAAGAGTGGTACAGGATATGTACGAGGGTAGTGTGACAGCGGTGAGGTCTGCGGTGGGAGTGATGGATGCGTTTAAGGTGGAGGTGGGATTACATCAAGGATCAGCTCTGAGCCCTTTCTTATTTGCAATGGTAATGGACGGGTTGACAGACGAGATCGGACAGGAGTCCTCGTGGACTATGATGTTTGCAGATGACATTGTGATCTGTAGTGAGAGTAAGGAACAGGTGGAGGAGACCCTGGAGAGATGGAGATATGCTCTAGAGAGAAGAGGAATGAAGGTCAGCAGGACTAAGACAGAATATATGTGTGTGAATGAGAGGAGGACAGAGGAATCGTGAGGATGCAAGGAGTAGAGGTGGTGAAGGTAGATGAGTTTAAATACTTGGGATCAGTAGTTCAGACTAATGGTGATTGTGGAAGAGAGGTGAAGAAGAGAGTACAGGCAGGATGAAGTGGGTGGAGAAGAGTGTCTGGAGTGATTTGTGACAGACTAGTACCAGTAAGAGTGAAATGGAGGCTCTACAAGAGGGTAGTGAGACTAGCTATGTTATATGGGTTGGAGACAGTGGCATTGACAAAAAGGCAGGAGTTTCAGCTGGATGTGGCAGAGTTAAGATGCTAAGATTTGCACTGGGTGTGACGAGGGTGGACAGGATTAGGAATAAGTATATTAGAGGGTCAGCCCAGGTTGGAAGGTTTGGAGACAAAGCCAGAGAGGCAAGATTACATTGGTTTGGACATGTGCTGAAGAGGGATGTTGAGTATATTGGGAAAAAGATGCCAAGGATGAAGCTACCAGGTAACAGGAAAAGAGGAAGGCCTAAGATAAAGTTTATGGATGTGGTGAGAGAGGACATGCAGGTGGTTGGTGTGGCAGAGCAAGATGCAGAGGACAGGAAGAAATGGAAACAGATAATCCACTGTGGTGACCCCTGATGGGAACAGCCGAAAGAAGATGATGATGTGTCATCGAAACGGCATTCGCTGTAATACCGTTTCAACAATATAATATAGATCCCTCCAAGGCAATGCAGGAACTGCCTCATTTACACGGACAACCCACTTCTTCTAGTCCACACAAATTCATTATGTGAGAGATACATCTAAATGAAGAACCTAGAATCCAGGCTCACTCGCTCACCAGTCAGTTCATCTGATACTAAGCAGGTTATCAGCATGCACATCTCACCTCCTGCACCTACCAAACTAACAACACATAAACCTACATATACGGAGGTCCTTACCAGAGGCTTACCTAAACATCAGAGACCTCCCAAACACTAACACAAGCACGCTTCACATAATACATCCTCTGCAGAACATAGTGCACATAATATAAATCACACACCAGTGTCTCACCAGTCAAGCCTCTAAGGCACAACACAAAAACAAACATTTTAGTTATTGCCGACTCAATTCTGAGACACACAGATGTCCCCCTCACCAGGTTGGATAAGGAAAATGTCACGGTCATCTGTCTGTCAGGTGCCAGGATTGGCCACATCACACATGCACTCAAGTCTCTCAACAACAGACACTGTTATGACTCTGTAATAGTCCATGCTGGTGTGAACAACTTGAGATGTACCTCACTGGACCATATGAAGACAGACATGACTGAGCTCTTTGATTACGTGTCTCAGGCAGGTATGTCCCTAGCCTTAAGCAACATTTTACCTTTGCCTAAGATGATACCTCAATATAAACAAAAACTGATGGACTTCAATAATTGGTTTACTTTCTGGTGTCATTCAAAGGGGATCCAGTATCTGTCAGCCTTGGATGACATGGTCGACAGACCTAGATGCTTTGCCAGAGATGGTCTTCATCTGTCGCCCTTGGGATTTCGGTTAGTGGCTAAGGCTGTTGCCATCCCCATAGTGACTATTTTAGGCAATGTCACAAGAACAAATTTTCAGACGTAAAAATAACCTCAAAAAACAACCTCAAGGTTATGCTGCTAAAGGCTAGGGGTCTAAACCAGAAACTGCACTCACTAGAAGCAGTCTTCACCTTAGAAGATGCGTGTTTGTGCACTTACTGAGACCTGGTTTAAGGCTGCCGAGAGCACCTCAGCTATACTAGGTTACATTTCCTTCCATACATTCAGACCACAAACTGAAGGCATGAAAACTAAAGGAGGTGGTGTATCAATATTCATTACAGATAAATACACCTCTACATTGGTTAAACAGCATGATTTGCTTGAATTACTTCAGGTGCAATTGATTGTAACAACCCTCTTTAGGTCATTGCCAGCTAGAGGGCCCTCTCCATGAATCAGGACATCCACTCAGCCTACTTGGATCTACTTGAGTCAATCACGATACAACCAAACACTCTTTTTTGAGTGGCTTTAATTACCCGTACCTTGACTGGATAAATTATAAGTGTTCTAATTCACTTGCCCAAAGTTTCCTGGACTTCCTTAACTCCAATACCCTGGAACAGTTGATTGACACACCTACAAGGGGCTCAAACATCCAGGATCTTTTGTTCATCAACATGGAAGACCGCTGCACCACCCCCAGTGTATAGCCATCGCAGGTGAGAGCTGAACACAAATTTTTGAGTGGCTTTAATTACCCGTACCTTGACTGGATAAATTATAAGTGTTCTAATTCACTTGCCCAAAGTTTCCTGGACTTCCTTAACTCCAATACCCTGGAACAGTTGATTGACACACCTACAAGGGGCTCAAACATCCTGGATCTTTTGTTCATCAACATGGAAGACCGCTGCACCACCCCCAGTGTATGGCCATCGCAGGTGAGAGCTGAACACAAATCAGTCTCGCCAGAAGTAACTATAACACAAGACCCCCCCCCCCCACCTTAGCAACAACTAGACTATAAAACTTCTGCAAGGCCAATTACAATCTCTTACAGGATACATAAATAGCTTCATAGCCCCTCCCCCCACTGATGGAACAGACACCTATGCTGAGTTATGCACCAATGCTTTATACTAGCACCTGTACAATTGTACTGACTCTGCTGTACCTGATAGAACCAAAGCAAGACCTTCAAGGAAAAACAAACCTGCCTGGTGGACAATTGCCATTAATAGGCTATACAATAGGAGAAAGAAATTGCTGTCTAAGAGTAGGAAAGAATGGTCTCAAAATTAGAAATAAGCAAATAAGAATTCTAGTGAAGTCCTCCAAAGCTAACTACAAATCCAAATCAGCTTCCCTAACTAAGGATAACCACAAGGTGGTCTTTAGTTACATCCATAACCTCAAAGGTAAGGTCCACTTTTGTGATGAACTCGTAGTTAATGGTACTACTTATAGAGAAACTGTGGATATAGCAAACCTGCTGGCTAACAGGCTCAGTGAAAACGTCACTCCCCTGTCTGTAGCTGACACACATACCCCAAAGCAGCTTATCTCCAAGTTGCAAGTCTTAAATGCCCTCCCTAAGGCCAAAACAGCCTCGATGGGACCAGACAACATCCCGGGCTGTGTTCTACATGGATTAAAACAGGAATTAGCATCACCATTGGGCAAGCTTTTCAATCACAGCCTAAGTACTGGTTTTGTCCAATTTGAATGGAAAACAGCTACCGTCATCCCTTTGCACGAAGGGAGTGCATCTACAGACAGCAGGAACTAAAGACCTATTATCATGACTAGCCTTATCTGCAAGGCTATGGAATGAATCATCATAAACCTTATTAACAAAGATATAGGAAATCTCCAAATGCTCAACCCGAAGAGGAGATCATGCCTGTTAAACTTGGTGGACTTCTTCGACACAGTCACCAAAGACCTAGATGAGGGGAAATCTGCATACAGCCTACCTAAACTTACCCAAGGCCTCTGACACAATCCCCCACTCAGGCATCATTGATTAACTCCCCCAAGTGGGTTGCAAACTGGCTCACTGATAGTTCATACAGTGAAAATAGGGGACTCCACCTCCTCCAGTAGATCCGTAACCAGAGGTGTTCCACGGGGATTGGTTCTGGGACCTCTAGTGTTTGGACTCTACTTCTCTGAAGTACAGGCTAAAAACTAAAGGGCTGTGGCTGACAAAGTTTACTGATGACTGCAAACTGGGAGCAGTTATTGAAACCCCTTGCAATGTCAACATCTTCCACGAAGTTCTTACACAGACTAATGATTGGTGCCAAAGTCGCAAAAAATGCATGATCATCCCCTTCAGCAAGGGTGATGTTTCTGCAAACTACCACATCTATAGCAATACCCTAAACACACTTTCAGTGGTGAGAGATCTGGGCACACAGGTTGACAGCAACCTTAACTTCAATCACCATATCTTGTCTCCATAAGAAGGGCATTTTATACTGTTCATCTCATATGTACGGGCATTGCCTCCAGACAAAACAGGTTATAACCCCCCTGTACTCCTCCCTCATCATGCCAGTAGAGTACAACTCTCCCTTTGGTATGGTTCTTTCCAAATACCTGCAGCAAATGGACAGACCACAAAGGTTCCTTACAAAGAAAATTAAGGGTCTTCAAGATCTGTCTTATGCAGACAGATTGAAATCATTGTCACTTTACTCTGTGTCGTACAGATTGCTCAGAGGCGACCTCTGCCTTGCATGTAGAGCAATCTTTGACCCAGCTTTAATGAAAATGCTGCACATTCACAAGTCGAATGGCACACAGGTCACTTGCTCAAACGACCTTAACCTGGTATGTGACATCAGCAGAACTTGCTGGAGAGACAGATTCGTCTCACAGAGGTTGTCCCACCTTTGGAACAAGCTTCCTATTCATGTTAAACAAAGTCTGTTGTTTTCCCTATTTAAGCAATAATTTGGACGACTGTATGGGTAACTGAAAATTCATTCTGGGGGTTCCACCTGTGTCCCTCTTGGACGGGGGCAATAGGTGCTTATCTTAGTGTCTATTGAACCAGACACCCTAGAGAACATGCGTTGAACCTGGCTAGGCTTGTAAGGGCCCTAGAGCCATTAGCCTAGTAACCTCCTATGAGCCTATGATGTAGGGACAAAAGCGCTTAACCAGTTGGAATTGTGGTGTACGTCCAATAAACTTCACTTGTACCTGCATTCAGTTTGAATCTGAATGAATTTGGGTCATTTTAGTGCCTTTGGAGTTCTACGAATTGTGGAACAACTGTTCATATTGTGGATGAGGCCATTTTTGCCCTGGGACAACATGGACCCTTTGGTTGTGTTGTCATTTGTTTTGGGGATGCATCGCTTACACAACGGTTTTGAGGTTATTATGTAAAGAAGTACTGGATGTTGCAAATGTTTATGACAAAAGAGGTTTATGAACTGCTGGCCAGGACTGTAATATTGCTTTAAAAATAGAAAGAGAAAAAAAGTATATACATACCAAGCATTACAAATGTGGAGGGAAACAGGAGTGCCATAAAATACTGTAGACAACCAAAAACTTGTTTTATTTCTTTTTATTTATTTATTTTTTTGTGGAATAGGACATTTGATAAGCAACTGCGAAAAAAGGAAAAGTTATAGTTGTGGGGAAATGGGACATGATGCAAATAAATGTGGATTAAAATGTTATAAATGTAACAAAATTGGACATTTATGGACAGACTGCAAAAATGAAAATAACAGTAAGGAAGAAGAAAAAGAAAGAAGAAATTTCAGTAGTAGAAACAGAAGAAAAATCAGATAAGAAAAAATATAATAAAGAGGACACAGAAGAAGGTTCAGAAATAAATGATAAAGAAGACTTGTGAGGTAGTTAAAGAAAAAATGATATTGGTAAAAGACAGAAAAAGAAAATTTAAAGAGATAAGTACAAAAGAAAAAAAAAAGAAGGGAAATGGATGAAAAAGAGCACAGATGATAATAATTGCGGGGTGGTATAATGGCTAAGGGACAGGCACAGAGATTTTTTTTTTTGATTCAACCTTTGTTTACATTTCAGGTTTGCCTTTCTGAGCATGCTCACCTTTGGCTGAGGGGGTGGGGGAAAGAGTGCCTGAAGGAAGTTTCAAAGGTGTTCCATCTCAAATTGCAGTTATACTGACAACAGCTCTCCCTGAAAGTCACTCATTAGTTTAATTTGTGCATTTTACCCATTGAGAAAAACAGCCTTTCAGGCATTTTATGACCCGACTGCTGCTAATACTGTAGAAAGCACATCAGTAATGCAAGGCTTTTAAAACATTAGGAAAAACAGTTTTTGTTTCTTTCATTTCATATTTTATTCTGTGCCGATTGTGAATCCTGGCCATCTACAACAATTTTATGACACGGCTTCTACCTACAGAAAGTATCTGATTTAGGCAAACAGTAGTGGAAACCATATTATAGCAATAACCCACGCCTGGGTGTGGGTAATGCTAAATTTACCCACGGTTGGCGTGTTTTGGTCCCGAGGCGTGGGTTATTGCTATTATACCATGACATTATTTAAGAAAAGAAACTGTTACTTTTCTTAAATAATGGCATAGTATAATGCCTGTTTACTGCCCTTCCGCAGATGTCTGGCATCCGCGGCAGTTCTGATGTACTGCGCGCCTGCGCAGTACATCAGAGTTGTAAAGCAACGGAGAAAGCAAGATCTCCGTTGCTTTTAGTGTCTCGTATGTTAAATGAGTTTAACATAGCGAGACAGTTTTAAAATAAACGGACATCTCCGTTGCTTATTTTAAACTGTCTCGCCATGTTAAACTCATTTAACATAGCGAGACACTAAAAAGCAACGGAGATCTTGCTTTCTCGTTTTTAAACACTGCCTCGCTATGTTAAATGGGTTTAACATGGCGAGACAGCTTTAAAATAAGCAACGGAGATCTCCGTTGCTTATTTTAAAGCTGTCTCGCTATGTTAAACCCATTTAACATAGCGAGACAGTGTTTAAAAAAAACGAGTTATACTAATGGAAAAAAGTCCGGGCGACCGGACCTTTTTCCATTAGTATAACTCGATTTACAACGGGCCAATCAGCGTGCACGTTTTGGGGGGATCATGGTATAATACTCTTTCTTTCATTTTTTACTGTATTCTAATTTTTGAATACTAGCCTGGTGAAGTGATTTTCTGACCTGCTAGTAATTCCATAAAAACCAAGAGAGTGACAGAAGGTTGGAGCATTAGTATACATACTCTTTTATTCCTTTTTCAGCTTCTGGTTTGATATATACTAACCTCTGAATACTACTAGACAAATACGCTTTTTTTTTAGGAGTAGGCTGCTTGTACATCAGTAAAAGCAAGAGTGATGCAAAATTTAAAAATCAGTACACACTGATGTCCCTTTTCCCTGGAACAGCTTTCTTTATTTTAAATGTGACCCAGGAGCTGGGGGTATAGTTACCCAATCCAATGGAAGTCAAAGAGGAACACAAATCCAAAGATTTGTTTATCCTGGCAGCTGAAACAAGACTGGAACTGTGGATATGCAGGATATTTAAAAGTAAAATGACACTGTGGGTGGGAATGAAAGTGACGTGTCAAAGTGTGAGTGACTTCTGTCAGCATAACTCGGACCCTAATTTTAAACACTGGGATTGTCCCTTTAAGGTGTTTGACTGGTTTACACTGAAAACTTTGAAACTGCATCCCTTGACCAGCACATGGTCGACTTGCAGATTTCAAGTCGGCAGAATGTTAAACCCAAATTGATCGGCTACACTACAGCGAATGGGTAGTGTAATTCGAGCATTTGAGTTCAACATTGTGCAGGGGGATCACGGTTCAGTGAGGAACAGGGAATTAGCCCATATCCTCAATGAGGTGGAATCTTGGATTTGGAATATTTAGTGTGCAGGGGGTAGCCCCCTGCAAAACAGTAGAATTAACGTACCATTGACTGTACAGTTTAACAGTACATTAATGTGCATAGCAGAAGGTGAGTGACGTCACCTTTTATGTCAAATACAACGAACCATGGTTGTCAATGTATTTATTTTCACTTTGGTTTACTTTTCGGCATTCCAAATTCCACATTTAGAGTCGATATTTTAAACGGTTGACTGAAGCAGATTCGAAATGCCAATAGTAAACCGTCTGACTCACAAACACAAGGTACAATGTTTGATTCTCACATATAAAAGAGAAACTAGTTAAGCTTAGAGGGGCCTTTTAAAAAAAAGTTAGCCTGGTAATTAGCTATGAACTTATGAAACCATGAATCTAAGGAAAAGGGAAAACTAAAATGTTTAGAGTGCTTTCTGTAACTTTGAATAGTATTAAGACTACAGTAAGAAGAATAGGGATTTTGGAGTGATGTAATAGATGCAGTGCAGCTGCAATTATATTAGAAGACACAAACTTTTTAACAAATAAAGAAACAAACACAAACTACAGGGAGGAAAGATAATCTGGAATTTGGGAAATGAGAGTCTGGAACAGCCGCATTCTGTAGAAATACAATAAAGATATTAGATGTAATTTTAGCAAAAATGGGAAGATTAACCATTGTAGATGTACAATAGAAAGAACAAGCAAATAGAACTATAACATCATATGAATTTACTAACCGCAATGAAGGGGAAAGCTTATTTAATCAGATTTTAGACTATGCAGTGATACATATGAATATTATAACATGAGACTTTAGTTGTGATTTAAGAAGAAAGCATAAAAAGAAAGGAAATTATAAAAGAAAATGTAAGAAGTTATAACATGTCGCAAATTAAAACTCTGGGACAAAGGAGTATGTACAGAACAGAAACAGGATTATTTTATAGTATCAGAAAGTTTAGATATAGGAGAAGGGTGGTAATTGAAACAGGATTTTCTGATCATCTTGCAAAATGGCTAGATGTAAATGAAAGCAAGGAATATATAAAAATAGGCAAAGGAATAAAAAGGAGAAATGAGAAAGCATGGACTGAAGAATGAAAAAGAGATCAGTAACACAATTATGGAAAGATCATTTTATTTTTATTTAACATTTGTTTACCGGGAAAGTCCGACTTGGAACAAAGCCAATTTTCAGCAGAGGCCCAGGGAGAGATACTCTAGATGCATGTCTTTGCAACATGAAAGGAAACCATAGTACCCGGAGAAAACCCACAAGAAAGCAGGGAGGACATGCAGACAAAAGACACTCCAGCGAGAATTGAACCAGAGAACATTTTATAAAAATTGGTCTGAATAGTGGATATTTAAGGAAAAATATATTTTTTTTACAGTGGCAATATGATGTGACAAAAGTAGAGAACGAAAAATATAAAGAATACATAACGATGCATTGGAAGATTTAGAACATTATGATAGAAAGTACCTCAACCAAGAAAGAATTATAGGAAGGAAATCAAGAAAAAACATAAGAATTGTTGGTACTTACATATTATCGCAACCAGATTTTGCGATACCATCTACTTTATAGATGTTTAGTAAGCAAGTGAAAAAGAAATGTATTATGGAAGGGTAAAGTGTTCAAAAGTATTCTGGGATATTGGTAGTGCTTCTTTTGGCAATTATCACGTACAATTTTTAGGATTTATAGGTAGCGTGCTGTAAAAACATTGAACGTTGAGTTCAGCACTAAGAGTGGTTGCGTGTCTACGTTTATTGGCTTGAAAGCACTGTGGGACTTGGCGTACGATATGTAAGTTGCTTTCATATTTGAAGACACACATTGATCCATGTATGAACACTACACATCTTTTCCATTGACATACCACATGTGAGAAGCTCTGCTTGTAATACTGCATGACAGGCTTTGTGTTTGTCAGAAAGAGAGCATCCAATTCAAGCATGCGTGTGTGTAATGCACGTAAAACTGGAAGACTGTTTCTTGAAAAGAAGGTACTGCAAACTTTTTTTTCTGCAATAACGATGTCAAAAAACACCAAACAGTGTTTTCTGAAGTCATTTCTATTCCAGGAAGAGAATTTCGCAACCCCGAAAATCTGGTTGCGATAATACGCAAGTACCGAATTGTCATATAAGCAAAGATAATTTTTACAAGGAAAAAAAAAAGAATCAAGTTACTTAAGCAGATTAGTAAAGGAAGATGTAGTATAATTTTTTAAAACAAGAAACATCTTTATTAAATTATCACCTATGCATAGGCCGTGTTACATTTATATAAATGAAAATTAACCATCGCGACACAATCTCAGTTGCAAATATTATACATTCCAAGTAGTGCCAACACAACTGCAGCTGCAAACATTATACATCACTTAACATATCCAGTCATCACCATTACATGGTTCATTCAAATCCTGCCTTCTTTTATACCTCAGTCTTCCTCTGCATGTATTGATCCCACACTTACAATTTTTTCCTATGTAATTTGTTCCTACCCTTTTCTAAAGATCCCAGTTCCAGTCATTTTATCTCTATTATTATCTTCACTATTTCTAGTAAAGTTGGTTTAGACTTTGATTTCCATTTTCTAGTAATTGCTTTTTTGGCAGCCATCATAATTAGACTTAGCAAGGCCTTACTGTATCTAGCTAATTCAGTCATAGCTCAAAACATTTTCCTAGTTACTCCAGTTTGTTCACCCACCATCTCTGACAGAGCAGTCTTTAGGGAATCTTTAAAGTCTGCCAACTCATTACACTCCTAGAAAAGAATTTCCCAGTTACCTCTTTCTTCCCCAATCACACCCCAACATTTGTGTTTGAAGTCTGCTTGGGGCATAAAAATACCTATTTAAATACTTCCAGGCAAAGATCCTAAATCTTCTAGATTTTGTTGCATATTTGAGAGACATATATATATATATATATATCCCCTCATTGTTTCTTTGTGAATTGCTTATCTAATCTCTCTTCCCAATCCTTCCTAACCTTCTCTGATTTATTCTTAGAGTTAGCACCATGCAATATTTTATATGCGCTATTAAGTATTCCTTTCTTAATGGCAACTTCTGTTCTAGATTCTACTAAAAACTCTACCAGTGCTGGTCTTTCATTTAGGACCCCCCTTTTTCTTTCTCTTTGCCTATACTCAGATATCAATCCTTGATATGGATGGCAATCTCTAGCCTGCAGTCCAAATAACTTCTTGGCATCTTCCCATTCTATTACCTTCCCCACTCTAGCTATTTGCTCCGGATACCTTGGTTCCTTTGCCTGTTTTTTTCCAATATATTGCCGCACCCTCTTGCCTACTGTCTGTATCCCTAACTGTAGTCATCCCTATCAGCACAAAGGAAGATGCAGTATAATGAGATAAATAAAAAATGTAAAAGGGAAACAGAAAGAACTCAGGAAAAGATTATGAATAGAGTAGTACAATACGTCCAAGAAATATTTAAAGAAAAAAGAAGTTTGTGTGAAAAAACATGGAAACCAAAAAGTTAACAGGAAAAAATAGAATTAACAGTTGGTAAAGGAGACTTCTTTAAATAAGCTAGATAACGTATTAGAACAAGTAAATATAGATTTTGTTGCGGGACCAGATGGAATAGGGTATAAAATATATAAGAATTTAAAGGCTCAGTAAAAAAATATATATATTCTTTAAAGATTTTGAATGAATGGTAATAGGAAAATGAGAATTAAGAGTTAGAAATGGAGACTTCTTTAAATAAGAATTCAAGGGCTTGGTAAAAAAATATTCTTTAAAGATTTTGAAATGGTTAAAGGAAGGTTTCATGTATAAAGAATTATGTAGTGGAATATGTAAATTCATATGGATGAAAGAAGACAGTTAATAAAGTGCAGATGGACAGTATTGACTAATGATTATAAGATCTTTATGAAAATAATACAAAAGAGATTTGAAATTCTGAACAGATGAAAAAATTAAAGCTATAAAAATAGGAAGCAAGTGGTGTAATCAAAAAATAGAATGTCAAGATTTTTTGTGAAGACTGGCAATAAATAAATTGACAATAAATGTAAATATGCCATATAAAAATAAAAGCGATAGAATATATTTACATTGTTGAGAAGAAGAAACTATGGAACATGTGGTTTTGGAATGTAAAAAGAGTAAAAAAAATATGGGGAAAACTATGTAAAAAAGATTTGTTCAAAGTTATAAAAGAAGTGGATAAAATAAACATGGATATGATTAAATATAGCTATTATAAGAATAGAAATAAAGAATAAGTGTACAAGTTATACGGAGTATATGGAGTGAAAGAATAAATTAAATTATGTTTAATGATTTTGGCAACAATATTAAGTAAAATCAGATGGTGGTTATGGAAAAAGGAGTGGGGGGGTCTAAAAGGGATGAAAATTTAGTATGATTGAAAAGGAAATTATAAATATGTGTAGACACATTTCTATATCTATATATTTGTACATTTGTAAATATGTAAATACTTTGTAATACTTCTTTTTGTATATAAATAAAAGGACCACTACTCTTTTTGACAGGTACCATGGAATCTTTTACATCCACCTGAGCTACCATCAGCTCAAGCAGATAGGACTTCGATTTAATGTCTCATCCAAATGATGACACACTTAGGAGGAGTGCAGCATCCCCGAACGCTGTTGCAGTGCCAGCAATTTGAAAATTAATCCAATCATATGGAGAGGGAACAGAAGCCACAGCCTTCTGGTCTTCCAACTCCAAATGTGAGTGCGCTACCTAATGGCACTGATGCTGCATATTTTCATTTAAGTCAGCGTTACTTTATGACTATTTCTGTCAGATATGAAATACATCAACTACAAATAGGTGTTACAAGACAAAAAAATGCAAATTTTATTATCAATTAGGTATCCTTTATTTCGGGCAGATGTCCCCAGGTTTTAAAAGCTTTGTCCCTTATTTTAACCCATAGCTGTCGAGAGAGAGAAAGAGACTAATCCATGATGCAGACTTTTACAATGGACCATGCAGGAGTGTGTGCAGAGATTATTTTACCATGACTGAAACACTGGTACTGTATGATGAAAGGGAGTACTGCCAGGACAGCTAGCTGGAATTTTGTAAATAATTATGTGTCATTTGTGAATATCAAACTGATTCATACAATATGCTGGTGTTACAAATGTATTAGAACTGTACGTCATGTCTATTTCAAAATGATTTGTACAGACATTTGTGTTGAAAAGATATTTTATAGTGCTTATGACTGAAAATTATGCACAGTGTGTCTTACTGGAGAAAACAGAAATGCACATGCACTATTGTAACTGCTTAAATGTATATGTTTTAATAGAGAAAACTGGAGGA
>NC_056742.1:83522034-83749534 GCF_019279795.1 Protopterus annectens
TCAGGGAAACTAGCGATAATAGCAAATACTGAGCTGTACGAGTTTCCTTAAAGTATGCCTTGCGCTTAAAAGCTTTCAGAAATTAAAATAGACAAATACTTACTTTCAGCCTTTAAGGAGACGAATGTAAGTACAGAAGTAGTCGAGTTTAAATAGGCACGAGACTTGTACTGCAGTTCCTCAGCCCGGAGTGAAACGGAGGTGTGTAGTATAGGTGGCCGAGGTGCAAAGTGCAGCTCCGTAATCAGAAGTGTTGGTCGGCACAGTTAGGCTGTTTTTTTTTATTTTTATTTTTTTTTTCAGATGGTTTTATGTGCCATACTTCTCAGCTGCCCCTGATTTGACTAAATTTTTAGCTGTGTCCCTCTTAATACATTCTAAAAGAGGTGGATTGCATTCAATAATTAATGACAATTATTGGAGTTGTAGACATTTTAGTTCTGGAAATCTATACTGATTCACATTCTCTTTTTCTGTCAATGTCTGACATTAATAGTCTAAATATGTGCGTAATTTTTACGCATAATTATGAATGTGTTTGTTTTAACCTAAGTTCATATAGTGTGTTCGCCTCACACAACCAAGACATGGTTTTTTTTTTTTTTTTTTTTTTGAGATGGCGAGAGTGGTAAAAATGTGTATCTTCATTCGAAACCAATAGCAAGTCTGCCATCAAAGTGGAAGTGCATTTCCGTACAGTTAAAGAGGCAAGTCACGGCTGGTAAATGGCCAAAAAGTCATATAATTCGTATAGCTGCGAAGTGCAAACCGATGGTCAACTACAATAAATATACTGCGTTACATTTGAACTACACGTTTAGGTTGGTTATGTACTACTCACCCTTCGATTAGAAAAGTAGCTTACGAAGGTGGAACTATATGACAAGTTTTCAAACCTGAAACTGTATGTAGAATGGCACAATGGACTTTAGTGTAGTATTTTTTACTGCATGTATAGGCAATCATTTATGCTTTAAGGTGTCCTTGGTAATGTGTAAAATTGCCAGTTTCCGTTCCCCGTCGCAGTCTTCACCCCTTTTTTTTAGGGATACTAAGGCATTTATAGGTCAGTTAAAATATATAACATATCTAGCATGTCCTGGGTCTGTTCCAGGGTCTCCTGCTATTGGACCATGCTTGGTACACACCTCTCATATGAGGGGCTTGTTCCAGGGTCTCCTGCTATTGGACCATGTTTGGTACACACCTCTCGTATGAGGGGCTTGAGACCTAAAGGAGCAGTATACCTTTCAACCTGCAGACTTTGAAAATAGGATAACAGCAAAAAATCTGAACAACTGATTAGCATAAAATGTGAAAACCAAATAGCACATGACTCTTTCTACTTCCAATAGGAATGTAAGTTCTACTCAGAAGGACGTGTAAAAACAAAGACTGACAAATATTATGGAAATGCAAACAAATTATCAGACAGTGTAAAATCTTTAGACTTTAATGAACTATATTCCAAAATTCTACCACACCATGTAATTTATTTTTACTTCAGAAAAATGGAGTTGCATGATTTTTGTCATCTTTATTTAAATTATTGTTGCCACTAGAATTTCAGACATGTAGAATGTTTTTCTGTGTACTAGACACCTTCAAAAATCATGTCATGAGTGGGATTCAGAAAACTTTGTGAAGGGGTAAATCAAGCCTGAAAATTTGGACGTACCTCCAAAAATAGGGACATCCTAAATCGGGCTTGAAAATAGGAAAGTTCCTCTAAAACAGGGACTTTTGAGAGGGCAGAGAGGAGGGTTTGATTTTCAACAGAAATGGAGGAGAAAAACACTACAACAGTTCCTGCAAAATAACAATGCATTATTTACTTCACAAATGTCAAGCAGCTTCCATATTTCTCACTCACAATATTTTGTTTATAAAAATGACAATCGGTTGACATTTTTGGGTAGCACTAAGGTTTTATCAAAATAAATTAAACATAATTCCAATTCAGAATTTACATATGTATATTTTGGCAAACACTGTGGCATTATTATCTGAGTGATATATGAGCTGCTTTGTATGTGAGATTTAGTTTGTTTGTATTCCAACATTACTGTTATCACAATCTCTCAATTTTTGCTCTGAAAATAACTTCCCTCCAGTTCAGTTTCCCCAGTTCACTACCCCTTGTCATAAGCTTCAAGGACATCTAACTAAAGTAGAAACTGAAATAATATTGTAGAGTATGCGAGATGCAATTTGTTTATATCCTAGCAACATCACTATCAGCACAGTATAATTTTATTTGTGCACTTAAAGTAACCTCCCATACTCACTAGCTAATTCATGTACCTGCATGTTTTATTAAACTGTTTAGTTTCAAGGACATTAAAGTACAACTTCAAGTAATATTGTAATTGAATCAGATCTCAAACTAAGGTGAATTGTACTTTAAGTTACTGCAGTCTTTGGCATAGGTAAACTATTCAGACACTCATATGATTTTCTCATGAAAGTGAAATTGGTCTATATATTCTTAAAACAACTGTCATACTTTTTTATTTAACTTTGCACGTTATTTAATTACAGGATATTTTTTCAAGGCTAGATGCCAGCAGTCTTTTAGTTATTCTGAACCTTCCTTCCTCGCAGGCTCACAAAGAGTAATTGTGATAGATATGGTATAAAAGTAAAGTTGTCTTCCCTCATAGTAACAAAGAGATATTTTTCAAAATAGTATGTGATACAAAGCCTGCAAAGTATGCAGAAAGAAATATGCAGCAAAAAGGTTCTTTTATAATATATTTGCACCAGTCCACTATGACAAATCCTGTTGGGGCCAGCATCAATACAGTTGGTATTGACCAGTTGAGCAATATCTGTTACTTTCATGTTTTGGTGAAGCCAAGATTTCATCTCTGCATCTGCTCCAAGATATTTCATCATCATTTTTAACAGAGAAGTAACTTCGAGCTTCCAGTTTCAGTCAACAGCCTGATGTCCTTAAAAGTGACAAAGTATTGTCTGGTACCAGCAAAAGTGATAAAGTTCATCTTTATAAAAGGATGCAGTGTTGTTATCAATATTTGCAAAAATATAGAACACTTGTTGAATGTATAATATGTTGGGATAAATCTCCTCGATTCTGTATTGCAAAATATAACAGCAAACGTTATACAGGACAGGTTAGATATGGTGTGTGAAACAAAAGGTAATTTTGCAATGCTGATCTCCACTTTTTATAGGGAATTTTAGTCATTTATAGATAAATGCATTTCCATCCTATATAGTTAGTATCAACAATGTGTTTTTATAGTTATGCAGTTTTACTTTTCCTGTTTGTCTTTGTTCAGTATGCCTGGTTCTTCAGTTTCCTGAACTGTTGGGATTGCACTTCCTAAGTATTTAATTGAATAATTTTTTGATTGATTATTATCTTTACTAATTTATTTTGTTACTAGCAGTGTTATTGATTGGATAGGGCATTCATGTGATGTGTATATATTATGCTGGTCTATTTTATTTGTATCTGGTCTGAAGAAGCTCTAATGCGAAAGCGCTTACCGTTTTAATAAATTTATGGATCTTTTTTACCTCAAGACTTGCATCATTTTATTGCTTTGCTGCTCTGATACTGGACTGTAATAACAGAGGTGGACTATATGCACCATTTTTGTTGGTTTGGTGTATTATTGTACCTGATTTGGTTATTGCCTGGTTACTCCGCTGCTAGTGTTTTTAGTTTACTTTATTTGTGCAACGGAGGATTTACCTCTCGGCTTACTGGCCATACTTTTATTCTTTACATTTATAGATAAAAACAAAACTTTAAAGTTTAGAAAGATGGCAGAAATGTTTAAGAGTTACTGTTTGCAGTGGGATGAGATTACTAACAATAAGGAACTTTCAGAAAGAACAGGAAGACAATTTAAGAAAGATTAATGACAGATAATTGGAAATGTTAAAAAAAGCATGACAGAAGTCAGGAAATGTGCAAGATGTTATTGCCATTTTGGAAACAGCTAAGGCAGCAATACATGCCACCACTGAGGCTCAGTCAGGTGGGGTGATGAAAGAGAAACACTCAGACAGGAATTAATCGAAGAAAAATGGAGAACCCTGGAGGTGTTAGCCAAAGAGGCAGAACTACAAGTAAAAATAATGGAATTACAGCAACAGAATGTAAAGCTTCAGAGGCAGACTTACAAAAACAGTTACAAGACCTTAAAGCTTCAGACACCATTAAGACTGATGATATACAAGTAGTGACAGGCACTTCAGTTGATCTATACCAGCAATCTTGTCTGTTACAGACAATACCTCAGTGAAACAATAAAAAAAGGTATTTTTTACAATGTATTAACATTTGAAGATTGGTTGTCATATACAGCTGGTAATGTATGGAATGATTCTTTAAAATGATGTTTTTTAGTATTTATTCCAAAATGCTGCAAGACTTTCATTGTTGCTAATGACAGTAATCTTGATTCAAAATTAAACAGAATGGTGGTTGTGCTCTTGGCATATTCTCAGGGACAAACTCTGACAACTGAGTTGTTAGAATATTTTGACATTACAGTTTCCAAATAATGTTGGAACAGGCAGAACATTTTAAACTGGCTTTTCAAATTGTTGACAATATAGATGACAGGGAAATGGAAAGACAGACTGGAAATAAGGAAAAGGTTAATACATGCATTTTTGGAGCAAGTAAAGGGAGTTCGGGTGACATTAAATATATCTATGAAGAAACTGCTGGCACATTAGAGCAAAGTGTTTACAACTTGATGAGAAGAAGGGTCATGAGTGATGACAGAGACATTTTCAAACATAATATTTTCTCCCTCGGCAGTGACGAAGATGGTTTTGAAATTGTAAGTGCAGTAGGACAGGGAAGAGGCAGCGGCAGTTGGGGAGATGAGAAAAGGGACAGACCATAAGAGGTGTCAACCCTGATGAAAAAAAGGTGATATGTTTTTTCTGTAAGAAACCTGGACATGTCATACAAGTGTCCACATTACAAAAATTGGAAAAACAAGTAAATAGAGAAGGGCATATATGCTAAGGAACCAGAAAATAAGAAGACCGGAAAGGAAGACAAAACCAAAAATCACAGAATTGATAGTAATGAGAGTTGAACACTTTTCTGCAAGGCGGGGGGCTAACAAAAACAGCAATATGACAAAGAAGAGAATGGTCTACCCAGTGGACTATAGGGAAAATCCTTCCTATAATCCAGACCACAAGAAAATACAGGCTGTGTCTTAGGAACTGCAGTGTCTTGTATGACGATGTGAGGTATTGCCTGCTATGCCAGGAGAAGTAGGGCAGTGGCTGTGTAACATATGTAAGCATAGCTATCTGGAATTTTGTAAATAATTATATGTCATTTGTATATCAAACTGGTTTGTACAGATGCTTGTGTTGAAAAATTTATTTGTAAAGCAACTAGTGTTCAAAAAAATGTCCCAGCAGTGGGTCCTGACTGTATTGTAACTGATTAAATATACTGGAAGAGAAGAGGTTAATCTCAGTACAGCTAACTTTGAAAAAAATAGCAAGAAATTAAATTTCTTAACTTAAGCCATAAACTGTTTTCCCCACTCCACCCCCTATTTTCTGACGTGTCTTCAGTTGGTATAACTGTTTTTTACAGCTTGTGTGTTATCTAACTCAAGGATCACTTGCATAAAATTTGACCTGTTAGTAACAGCCTGCATTTAATTGCTGGAACCTGTGTTCTGAGAGATTGCCTTCCAGACTATCTGCAAATATACAGAGCTGAGTATTTATTATTTTGATTATAGAGGTTAATTGTTGCTTAGATCTCTGTTGAAACTGTTGTCTCCCTGTTCTGGGAGACTGATCTGCAAATATACAGAGCTGAGTATTTTTTTTTTGGTTTTAGAGTTTGTACTGTTAGTTGTTGCTTAGATCTCTGTTGAAACTATTTTGTCTGACCCACCCTCCCTATTTTTGGTTTGTAATTTAAATTTGGTGGCTTTTGCAGTTGCCCGCCCTACTGTAGATTTGATCTCGGACACTCCCGCAGTCCCATCTCTTTACCACATTCTGCCTAATATACTCTTTCTGCACTTGTTTTTAGTCCTTTTTAATTTAATTGCATTTTTAAACTATGTTTGGTCTAATATTGCTACATACTCAAGTGTGGTAGCTTGCACTGCATGTGAATTGTTTTTACTACTGTTTTTGCTACTTTTCTGTAAAAAAAACTGTAAGCCTGTTTCCTACCTTTCCTGCAACTAGTGTTCCAGATACAGATTTGCTGTATCCAGGACTGTATGCAAGCTTCTGAGCGCCCCCCCCCCCAAGCCTTTCTGTGTTGGAGGGAAGCCTTCTAGCTTATCAGTGGAAGTGGTAAGCACTAGGTAACCTGTCTACCGCATAAGGAGTGGTTCTGGCCCAGAACATGTAGTTATTGGCCGTTTGGGCAATCTCTTCCATCTCTCTCAACTTTCTAATTTGAAAGCCTGCATTTGCACTTGTTTCTGTCCTGTAACTTGTCTAGTGCAGATACAGATTCTTAGTTTTAGCACTTAACTTTGCTTATTCATGCTCAGCATTGTTCAGAACTTGTAAGCACTAAATAAGCTACTAATTACTATAGCATCTTCCTCGTTACCTAGAGGAAAACAGTTTTTGTACTTACTTTTCTCACTTGCTTAGAGAAAAACAGCTCTTGTACTCACTTTCCTCACTTATTTAGAGGAAAATAGTTTTTTATTCAGGCATGTCCAAGGGTCAGCTGCCAGTGTTCCCTCCTGTCTATCTGATGAATATTGGCATCTTGAGGCAATGTAGACATTGCCTCATGTACACAGACAACCCTCTCCTCCTACCACCCAACACTACAACCTGTAAGAGATGCAAACTGGAGGTAAAGCTCTCTCCAACCAAGTCTGAATTGACAGTCATTAGGAGAAGGTAAACATTTGCACTACACCAAACTCATCACAGTCTCACTAAATCTACACCACCAAAATCCACACATAGTAACACAAAACATTCACGGAGGCTCTCAATAATAATCTGTCTAAGCAACAGAGACCTCCAAAGCAGAACCACAAGCAACCTCCATCCCCCAACACAACCCAAATGACACATAGCCCACAGACTCAGTGTGCCACTCAACCACAGCCAATAAGGCAAAACAACGTACCCAACACACTAGTCATGGGTGACTCTATAGTCAGGCACACTGATGTCCCACTCACCAGGCTAAACAAGGAGAAGGTTACTGTCAGCTGCCTGTCAGGTTCCAGGATCCGCCACATAACCCACGCACTCAGGTCACTCCGCAACAAGTACAAATATGACTCTGTAATTGCCCATGTTGGTGTGAATGACCTGAGACTTACCTCCCTGGACTGCATGAAAAGAGACATGGAAGAGCTCTCCGATCTTGTAGCCCAGGCAGGTATGACCCTAGCCCTGAGTAGCATTCTGCCATCACCCCAAATGATACCACGGTACAAGGACAAAATGATTGACTTCAACAACTGACTAAGCTTCTGGTGTCATTCTAAGGGGATCCAGTATCTGTCTGCTTGGGATGACATGGTCAACAGACCACGATGCTTTGCCACAGATGGCCTGCACCTGTTGCCCCTGGGATTCTGGATACTGGCTAAGGCTGTTACTGCCCCTATAGTGCATTTTTTAAGCAAGGTTCAAATAACAAATTCACCACTGTAACAGGAACAGGCAAGCAAAAACTGAGGGTAATGCTGCTCAATGCTAGAAGTCTAAATCTCAAAATGCACTCACTCGAGACACTCCTTAAAATGGAGAACATTGATATCTGTGCAGCAACTGAGACCTGGTTCAAGGCTTCAGAGAGCATGCCTGCACTACCAGGCTATAACTCATACCACACTTTTTGGCCATGTAACCTGGATCAAAACACCAAAGGCGGAGGTGTGTCCATATTCATTAAGGATATCCACACCTCCAAGCTAGTTGCTCAGTATAATGCATCCAAGGTTATCTAAGTGCAACTAACTCTGGACAAAACTGCATTCCAAATTGTAGCTTGCTACAGATCCCCCACCATGCCCCAGGATTCCCACTCCTCTTTTCTTGATATACTAGAAAATATTAGGGTTCAACCAAACACCCTAATAATGGGCGACTTCAACTACCCCACCATTAAATGGGAAAAGTACTCGTGTACCAACTCCTTAGCTCAATGCTTTCTGGAATTCATAAATGCCAATGCCCTGGATCAACTTATCCACACCCCCACTAGGGGCAACAATATCCTAGACCTAGTCATTACCAACATAAGTGACCAGTGTTCCACACCTGAAGTCAACTCCAAGTTGGTCCGATCCGACCATAAGCTTATCACCCTTGATATCCACATCCCGCCCCCATCCCCCATTAAGGAAACCATGGTAAAAAATTTTCATCAAAGCCAACTTCATGCTTCTTAAGACAGAAGTAGTGAACTTCATGACACCCATACAGATGGACAATACAGTTACAACTGTTGAATCCTACACAAATGCACTCTATAAGCACTTACACGAGTGCATGGATCATGCTATCCCAAACAGAACCAAGATGCTATCCTTCAAAAAAAGGAAGCCAATCTGGTGGTCCCCTGCCATAAACAAACTATACAACAGAAGGAAGAAACTGTTGCAAAAGAGAGTAAAATCCCATGAGTGGAGGAGCTCCCTGGTCAGCCTCAGTAAGAAGCTGAGATCCCTTATAAGATCCTCCAAAGCTAGCTACAAAAACAAAATCACCACTAATTATAAGGACAACCACAAAGCATTCTGTAGCTATGTCAAGAATCTTGATGGCAACACCCAGATCTGCTCTGAGTTATAGCACAAAGGCACAAAAATTACAAAACCAACTGATATTGCCAACATCTTGGCAGATAGGTTCAGTGCTAACTTTACCCCCCCCCCCTCTAAAGGGCCCATATCTATACAGGGAGAATGCAGAGTCCCTGTAATCACAACTATGCAGGTAAAAGCTGCACTCTCTAAAGCCAAAAACACAGCATCCATTGGACCGGACAACATCCCAGGCTGCGTTTTACATGAATTTCAGAATGAACTGGCTCCCCACTTAAGCACCATGTTCAATAATAGCCTTGCATCAGGCTTTGTGCCCACTGAATTGCACACAGCAACAGTTATCCCATTCCGCAAAGGGGGAGCCACCACTGATCCCGGGAACTATCGACCTATTAGCCTGACGAGCCCGGTCTGCAAGGCCATGGAACGTATCATCATGGAACTCATAAACAAAGACATTCGTAACCTCCAAACTCTGGATCCCACCCAGTTCAGGTTTGCGAAAGGCAGATCATGCCTCCTGAATCTGATCGACTTCTTTGAGGCAGTCACCAAACCAGTAGATGAGGGTAAGGTGGTTCACACAGCCTATCTTGACCTCGCCAAGGCTTTCGACACCATCCCCCATTCTGGAATTATAGCTAAACTCACTAAACTAGGTATAAATCCCTACATCACAAGATGGGTTGCCAACTGGCTCACTGACAGAACCCACACTGTAAAAGTTGCAGACTCCAAATCTGACCTCAAAGCAGTGACAAGTGGAGTACCACAGGATTCCATCCTGGGACCTCTCCTGTTTGGTATCTACTTCTCTGAAGTACAGGCTAACACAGAAGGCCTCTGGCTAATGAAGTTTGCAGATGACTGCAAACTAGGAGGCATAGTCAAGTCCCCAAATGATGTGGACATCCTACAGATGTCCCTCGCTGAGACAGATGCCTGGTGTCAGAGCCATGGCCTCAAGCTCAGTGCCAAAAAGTGCAGTGTCATCTCTTTTGGTAAAAACTCTGCTCCCATGAACTACCACATAGGCAGCAATCTACTTAACACCAAATGTGTGATAAGAGACCTTGGGACCCAGGTGGACAGTAGTCTCTCCTTTGATAGTCACATCGCCACAGTAGTCAGGAAGTCCTTCTGCGTGGCACACCTCATCATAAAAGGGTTCTCATCCAGAAAAAAAGAGGTCATTGTTCCCCTCTATTCGGCACTCATTAGACCCATTATAGTGTACAACACCCCTTTTGGAATGTACCTCACAAGACATCTGCAGCAGCTGGAAAAGCCACAGAAGTACCTCACAAAGAGGATTACTGGCCTCAAACAAATGCCCTACACTGATCGCCTCAAAAAATTCCAGCTTTACTCCATAGCATATCACCTACTCTGAGGTGATCTCTGCCTAACATAAAAAGCTATGTTAACCCCAGAGCTGTTGGACATGCTACACCTACAGAGATCCCAACCCTTCCAAGCTACACACTCTAGGGACCTAAACCTTGTCACCACAATAAACAGGACATGCGGGAGGGATAGATTCCTGTCCCAGAGACTTCCCATATTCTGGAACAGGATACCCATCTATGTCAAGCAAAGTTCTTCATTAGCACTCTTCAAGAAAAATCTTGATGAGTGGATGGGAAATAGGAAATACACCCCGGCGATCACTTCTGTGTCTCTGCTCGACAGTGGCACAGGAAAATAACTTTCTTGGGTGGCGTAAGCCAGGGAACCTTGTTGGCTAGGCTTATGTAGGCCCTTGGGCCGATAGCCTAGTACCTACCCCTTGAACATATGAACCTATAAGATTGTATCTTACAGTTCTGACAGCAGCCAGAGACAAAATGGCTATGCCAGACAATGGTTTATTAGCTCCTGTAAGAAGAGTGCACGTGTTTTATGGTTTTATAACTTCCAGATGCAACACACCTCAGCAAAGCATTATCTGTGTGTATGATAACACATATGTGCTGAATTCTGGTTCAGTTTCTAGCAATGGGGTTAGCATGGGAACCAGAAGTCAGATGACCAGATGTATGTGGTGTCATTCTGTAATCTAGGACAAAAATGATGTTTAATACTAGATGAGACTGAAGTCTCATGGCAGTCTGTTTTTCAAACCTGACAGAAAAGGACCCCTCCCCTACTTCATCTTGACTTGCTCTTGTAAGTGAACCAGGGAACAGTAATTCATTAGATCAGTCAGGAAAAATAGTGAGATTAGCTCAGTACTGTTTTCTGCATCTGTGTGAATCTGTTCATCTGTGTTATTTTAATATTTCCTGCAAGTGAAACTTTGGTGTTCGCTCTAAATAGATATTTAGTATTTTCATGCTCTTCTGTTATTTATTATTCAGTATATTTAAACTTTTCATTGTGGCTGATCTTTTAGAGAATATTTTAATCTCTGACAGTACTTTTATATAGTTGGTGACAACTGTGGGTGCTCCTGAAAGCGTTGGTCAAACTACCATTTGTATTAATATTAATTTTATTCAGTGTAATTGGGTACCCTTGCAAGACTCTTAAAGTAGCTGGCTTTGGTGTGTCTGGTGGTGATATAACTACCTGATAGTCTGGACAAAAGGGGGCATAGCTAGTAAATCATTGCCACCCTTCCCAGTTGTGTGTGTGTGTGTGAGGGGGTCAAATCTCAAAGAATGTGTATGTGTCAGCTGTTTGGCACAGGGACACAAAGCAATTATTTCATAGAGAGGGTGCTGGAGAACTTGGCTTGGACGTTCGGCTGAAGTCTCAACTCTATAACTGTGCCAGTGGAGAGTTTTACTGGGGACCTGGAGGGAAACAGATGCAGAAATCCAGACCCTGGACTGAATGTGTTCCCTTAATGGAAATTGTGCTTGATGCAGAGAGTGGCATCTGGAAATACTGGGTGTATCCATTTTTGTTCCAAGTGAATGTCTCTCTCCAGTGCCAGTGGTAAGGATTCAGGCTCCTTGATTAATGTCGCAGAATGTGGACGTCACATATTGGTAGCAGTGGTGGGATATTAATTGAAATTGTATAGCCTGCAGGCAGTTGTCACTGAAGGTGCATATTCTTAGCAGCCACAAGGTAAACATTCAGAGTTTCATTATCACAATCGTTTTATTTATTTTTTGATAGTCTAGTTTAGTCAGGGAAAGCAGGTAAAGATGTCAGCAGAGGATTATGGCAAGCTGACAAAGAACCAGTTGACCAAGGTATGTGAACCAAAAGGACTAGTGCATGCCAACCTGACTAAAGAGGAAATGATTTCAGCCTTAGTCACAGCTCAGACCAGCAACCAGGAGGATAGCCAGTCTGATGATGGGAATTTGCAGCCCTCCGAAACAGGACAGTTCACCTTTTCCTCAGAGGAATTGACAATTTGTCTGGAGTTACAGAGACTTGAACTGGAGGCCAAATGTTTGGAATTAGAATCACAGGAGAGACTGCGGGGTTTGGAGGCTGAAGAAAAGGAAAAACAGAATTAGAATCAGCAGAGAGACTGCAGCACTTGAGAAGCAGTGTCAACATGAAAGGGAGATGCTGACTCTTTGGCAGGGTCATGGAGGTAATGGGGAAGGGCATAACCAATCCACAGATGCCATAAAGGTCAGTAAATTTCTTCCACAATTTACAGAGGGTGATAATTTTGATAGTTTTATTCATATATTTGAAAGTGTATGTGAACAGCATAATGTTGACCAAGGGTTCTGGGTATGGTTCCTGGCCCCCTTACTCCATGGTAAAGTTGTTACTGTTGTTTCTAAATTGTCTAATATTGGCTGTTTAAACTATGATAAAGTCAAACATTGGGTGACTGCTGTGGTGCAACTGTTAGTGTTGTCGTCTCACAGCAAGAGGTTCTCCAGTTCGATTTTCGGATAGGGTGCCTTCTGCGTGGAGTCTGCATGTCCTCCCTGCAATTGCGTGAGATTCCTCCCACATTCCAAAGACATGCAGTAGGTGAAATGGACACTCTAAATTGGACATAGGTGCAACTGTGTGTGGGAGTGAGTGGTACTGATGAACTGCTGTGGCAGGGCTAGCTACCCAGTGGTGTAAACATTGGCTCAAGATGATTGTCACTTTCAAGTGACACCCCGACCCTATGTAAAAATGGGATGGATGCATGGATGAAAAGTCAAACATTGTTTTCTAGAATGCTTTAAGATAACACCTGATGCTTACAGAAAAAAGTTTGTGAGAATAGACGCAAGGCAGATGAAAGTGTGTGTGATTATATTCCTGAGTTAAGCACTTATTTTCATAGGTGGGTGAGTAGGTGTCAGGTCACCCCTTTTGAAGGGCTGGCAGACCTTTTAGTGAGGGAACAAGCCCTTAGCACTTTGTCTGAGGACATGAGAATCTGGTTGGTAGACCAAAAGTGCAGCTTTGCAGATGAGCTGGGGAAAAAGGCGATCTCTACTTAGCTTACAGGGCATCACTGCAAAGGAAGGGGATACCCAGTGCTGCACATGGATATAAGGGAACCCATGGAGGCAGACCAAACCACCCCAACAGAATCCACCAGTAACAGGGGAAGCCACTAGTTCAGGTATATGGCCAGGATCAAGAGTTAAATGTTTTAAATGTAATCAGTGGGGCCATGTATCACATAGATGTCCACAGAAGTCAGGTGGGGAACAACAGGTGTGGGAGCCAAAATATGTGAATAACAGTATGCCAGTGGTAAGTTGTTTGGAGACAACAGGGGTACCAAACTATTATCAGAGTTTATATCCAATCTTAGTGGATGGAAAATAGGCCACTGCTAAGAAAGACACAGCCTCTGACATAACTACTGTGAAGCCTGCAGTGCTTAAATAGGAACAGTACTTACTTGGACAGTTCACTCCAGTCAGAGCTTTAGAAAGGACCCCATTCCAAATGCCTTTGGCCAGGGCTCACCTTGAGTGGGAGGGTGGAAAAGGAAACAAGGAAGTAGGTGTATTTGAGGATATCCCATGCATATGTCTTGATAGGGAATGATTTTGATAATGCAATACCTGAGGGGAGACCCAGACAGACCCCACACCTGAAGCCAGGGCTGGTGAGGTGGCTATTTCAGTGAGGGAGCTACCTTGTAGCAGTGAGCCTGAAGGTGAGCCACAGCTGCTAGTAGGTACCTTATTCCCTTGGACAGAATGACTGCAAGGGCAGAGGTGAGTGGTAGTACCCAGGCTGACAGTGAGGCACCACTGTCAGAGGATACCAGACTTCCTGTGGAAGTGGAGCTTGGAAGACTTACAAAGATAATATTGAGACAGGCTGAGTTCTCGGGCCCTACACTAAGAGCCTTGAGGGAGGTAACTAAGGAGACACTTGATTCTCAAGGAAAAGGGGACTCTGTATACTGCAACAAAGTGTAACTATATGGAGAGTGGACCCCTGAGGGAGGGCTAGAGGATGAGGTAATACAGCAGTTGGTAGTGCCTAGAGCCTATGGTCTGGCACTTCTAGCCATAGCCTATGACATTCCTTTTGCAAGTCATATGGGCATAACGCATATCAAGAGATGCATTATGCAGAACTTTTATTGGCCTGGGATTGCAAGGGATGTAACAGGGTACTGCAGGACCTGTGAGCAGTGCCAAAAAGTAGGCAAGGCAGGAGACAAGGTCAAGGCTCATTTGATGCCTTTGCCTGTGACTGAGGAACCATCTTGCAGGGTAGCTTTGTATATTGTGAGGTCTCTGAGTACCCAAAGTTGCATAGGGAAGAAATATATCCTGGTGGTAGTCACTTATGATACTAGATAACCTGAGGCAGTGGCTCTATCCTCCATTGAGGCAGATAAGGTGGCAAATGCTTTAGTAGAGATTTTTGGCAGGTTAGGTTTCCAGAGAGAAATACTGACTGACAGAAGTGCTAATTTCATGTCAGACCTGCTGACTTGTCTGCAGGAGCGCTGTGGGGTGAAGCACCTAAAAAACACTCCTACCACCCCCATACTAATGGTCTTGTGGAGAGGTTAAACTCTACACTAAAGACCATGCCATGGGCATTTGAAGACCAGTTTAAGAGAGACTGGGATAAATATTTGCTGTTTGTGTACAGAAAATTACCCCAGGAATCCACAGGTTTTTCACCCTTTGAGTTGCTGTATGGGCATAGGGTGAGGGGGGCCTTTAGATTTAATGCATGATGAGTGGGAGGGGGAGTGTGAATCCCACAAGGAGTTTGTTGTGGAATATGTACTAAACCACAGGACAAGGCTTAAGGAAGCTCATGGGCTTGGCCCAGGAGAACCTGGCAGAAGCCCAACATCAGAAAAGGGTCTGGTATGATAGGAAAGCTTGTGTCTGAGAACATGCTGTGGGACAGCAGGTTATGGTTCACATTCCTTTCAGACAAAATAAGCTGCAATCACCTTGGGAGGGACCCTTCAAAGTGGTACAGAAGGTCAGTGATGTTGACTACATGGTAGAACTGCTAGGCAGGAGGAAGGGGCACAAATTGTGCCATGTTAACATGATGAAGCCTTACCATGACAGAGAGGCCCTTGTGCTGAGTATTTGCAGTGGATGGCAGGACGAGTCTGGGGGGAGGGCTGGTGACTGATCTCAGTGAGGCTCAGACTGACATCTCAGTGGAAGGGCTAGCAATGCCCTAGCAGCTATCCCCTACCCAGATTCAAGAAATCTGAGCAGTGTTGCAGGAGTTTGGGGGCATGTTCACTCGGAAACCTGGGTGCACCCACCTATTACAGCACCATGTGGGTACAGGACCCCAAAGGCCTAACAAGCAGGCCCCTTATAGGGTGCCTCAGCAACTCAGACTCTGAGGGAGAAGATATAAGAAATGTTGGAACTGAGGGCAATCTAGGAGTCCAGCAGTTCCTGAGCCTCCCCAGTGGTGCTGGTACCAAAGAAAGATGGCAGCACCATGTTCTGTATGGAATACAGAAAACTAAATAGTTACACAGAGTCAGATGTTATCCCATGCCTAGGACAGATGAAGCCATAGAAAAGCTGGATGGGGCTAAGTATCTGACCACTATTGATATGACCAAAGGCTACTGGCAGGTGCCCTTGACTCGCACCACTAAAGAGAGGTCTGCCTTAGTGACTCCTTTCAGTTTATACATGTTCACAGAGGTGCCCTTTGGGATGAAAAATGCCCCCAGTGACCTCCAGAGGCTGGTAGATCATATCCTAGCAGGAGCAGGAGATTATACCCTTGCTTACCTGGATGATATTGCTATTTACAGCCATTCCTGGCATGAGCACCTTCAGCATGTCAGGGACAGGGTTGACCATTAAGCCCATTAATTGTCAGGTGGATATGGCAGAGGTCTCCTATGTGGGACATAGCATGGGGAGTGGTAAGATCAAGCCAGAACCTGCCAGAGTGGAGGCTATTTAGGCATGGCCTGTCCTTTTCCCAAAAAGCAGGTTAGGGCATTCTTGGGGACAGCAGGGTACTATAAAAATTTGTTCCCAGTTATAGTCCCTCACAGACCTGTCAAGGAAAAACAGGCGAGAAGGGGTAGTGTGGACCCCAGACTGTGAGCAGGCATTCCAAAAGCTTAAAGGGGCTTTGGGAAGACCCCCTGTGTTAGCCAGTCCAGATTACAGCAAATAATTTGTTGTGCAGGTGGATCCTTTGAACCATAGGGTTGGGGCTGTACTCAGCCAGGTTTTCTCAGAGGGACAAGAGCACCCATTGGTATATTTCAGCCATAGACTCCAACCTAGGGAGGAATATTATGCAGCAGTAGAAAAAAAATGTGTAGCCACAGTATGAACACTGCAGGAAATTCAGCCCTTTCTGTATAGATGGAAATTCACTGTAGTTACAGACCACAATCCGTTAACATGGCTACATTGAGCCAACCAGCAAAATGCCAAGTTATTAAGGTGGAGCTTAGGGTTGCAGGAATATGATATGACAGTGCAACACTGTAGTGGGGTCAGCAATGCCAATGCAGATGGGCTGTCAAGACAGGGTATGGGTTAATGTATTCCCCGACAGGCTCATTCCTCTCAAGCAACATTTCTCCAGGGTTACTTGAGAAACTAGCTTGAGTCTTCAAAGTGGGGGAGAGATGTGACGATGTGAAGTATTGTCAGCTGTGCCAGGAGAAGTAGGGAAATGGATGTCTAACATATGCCAGCATAGCTAGCTGGAATTTTGTAAAGAATTATATGTCATTTGTATATCAAACTGAGTTGTACAGATGTTTGTGTTGAAAAATGTATTTGTAAACCTGCTTGTATTAAAAATGTACCAACAGTGGGTCCTGACTGTATTATAACTGATTAAATATTTATGTTTTAACAGAGGATACTGGAAGAGAAAATGTTAATCTCAGTACAGCTAACTTTAAAAAATAGTTGTTTTTGTGTCTTTCGGCTTTTCCCGGTTAGGGGTCGCCACAGCGGAGCTCCGGTCCGATAATGATCGGCAGTAGATTTTTACATGCCGAGTTGCCAACCCTGACACACAACCTTCAATGAAGGTATGCCCATTCATGCATGTCTCTACACAGATGATGCTCTAGCTGAGAATCGAACAGGACAACATCTTACTGTGAGGCGACAACGCCGCAGCACCACCACCGCAGTATACAGTTAACTTTAAAAAATAGTAAGAAATTAAATTAATTTAGGCCATAAGGATTATATCTTACAGTTCTAATGGCAGCCAGAGACAAAATGTCTGTGCTAGAGAATGGTTTATTAGTTCTTCTGGGAGGAGAGGAAGTGTTTGATGGTTTTATATCTTCCAGATGCTATAACACATCTCAACAAAGCTCTATCTGTGTGTATAGTAACACATATGTGGTAAATTCTGGTTCAGTTTCTAGCAGTGGTGGTAGGATGGGAACCAGAAGTCAGATGACCAGATATATGTGACGTCATTCTAGGACAAAAATTATGTTTTAATACCAGATGAGAGAGAAGTCTCAGAACACTCTGTTTTTGGAACCTGGCAAAGAATGACACCTCACCTACTTCATCTTGCCTTGCTCTAGTAAGTGAACTGGTCTTTTAGAAAATATTTTAATCTCTGAGAGGACTTTATGTATATTTGGTGACAGCTATGGCCACTCCTGAAAGGCTTCCTGTTGGTCAAACTACCACTTGTATTGATATTAATTTCAGTCAATATAGTTGGGTACCCTTGCAAGAGTCTTAGATTAGCTGGTTTTGGAGTGTCTGATAGTGGGGTAACTACCTTAAGTCTGGCAGAAGGGAGCATAGCTAGTAAATCTGTGCCATCCTTTTCCAGGTGTGTGTGTATGTGTGTCTCTGTATCTGTGTGAAAATCAAATCTCAAGGAGTGTGTGTGTCAGTTGTTTCGAGCAGATGTTTGCACTGAAAAATGTATTTGTAAATCTGCTTGTATTAAAAATGTACCAACAGTGGGTCCTGACTGTATTATAACTGATTAAATATTTATGTTTTAACAGAGGATACTGGAAGAGAAAAGGTTAATTTCAGTACAGCTAACTTTCAAAAATAGTAAGAAATTAAATTACTTAATTGAGGCCATAAGGATTATATCTTACAGTTCTAATGGCAGCCAGAGACAAAATGTCTGTGCTAGAGAATGGTTTATTAGTTCTTCTGGGAGGAGTGGAA
This sequence comes from Protopterus annectens, assembly GCF_019279795.1. Lineage (NCBI taxonomy): Eukaryota > Metazoa > Chordata > Ceratodontiformes > Protopteridae > Protopterus > Protopterus annectens. The sequence goes on from NC_056742.1 coordinate 83,540,399, forward strand.
GTGTTTGATGGTTTTATATCTTCCAGATGCTATAACACATCTCAACAAAGCTCTATCTGTGTTTATAGTAACACATATGAGGTAAATTCTGGTTCAGTTTCTAGCAATGGTGGTAGGATGGGAACCAGAAGTCAGATGACCAGAGGTATGTGATGTTCTTCTAGGAAAAAAAATGATGTTTTAATACCAGATGAAAGAGAAGTCTCAGAGAACTCTGTTTTTGGAACCTGACAAAGAAGGACCCCTCACCTACTGCATCTTTCCTTGCTCTAGTAAGTGAACTGGCCTTTTAGAGAATATTTTAATCTCTGAGATGACTTTATGTATATTTGGTGACAGCTATGGCCACTCCTGAAAGCCTTCCTGTTAGTCAAACTACCACTTGTATTGATATTAATTTCAGTCAGTATAGTTGGGTACCCTTGCAAGAGTCTTAGAGTAGCTGGCTTTGGAGTGTCTGATAGTGGGGTAACTACCTTATAGTCTGGGCAGAAGGGAGCATAGCTAGTAAATCTATACCAGCCTTTCCCAGGTGTGTGTGTTTGTCTGTATGAAAATCAAATCTCAAAGAGTGTGTGTGTCAGCTGTTTTGAGCAGCGACATGAAGCACTGATTTCACAGAGAGGGTGCAGAAGAACTTGGCTTGGACACTCAGCTGAGGTCTCAATGCTATAGCTGTGCCAGTGAGAAGTGTTACTGGGGATCTGAAGGGAGATGAAGAAATCCAGACCCCAGCCTGAGTGTGTTCCCTGTGTGGTAAGAGAAACTGTGCTTGATGCAGAGAGCTGCATCTGGAAATACTGAGTGTATCCATTTTTCCAAGTAAATGTCCCTCTCCATTGCCAGTGGTGAGGATCCAGGCTCCTTGATTACTAGCCCAAAGTGGAGATGTTACATCCTGCAAATGCAGCAGATGAGGATGATGATTCTCAGAAGCAAGAACACAATACTTGTGTCATTAGAGAAGTCTCCAGAAACATGGGGATGATGAAGATTCACAATAGGGGTGTGCCCTCACCCAAATTATTTATTTAACATCTTTTAAGTGAGGGAACAATGGTTGATCTTTGACCAATGTTTGGGTGGAGGGGATGTTGTGGAAAAATGTCTTAATAGATACAGGAGCGGTGGTCTCTGTTACAAACATCCAGTTAAGGATTGACCCGAGAAGGAAAACTTTAATTTCAGGTTTCAAAAATGCATGCATCACAGTTGGCAGTGAGCCTGTAGAAGTCAGATTTAATCAGGAGGAGGATCCCATAACAAGAAGATTTTTGATGCATCCCAGTTGTGGGACCACCATAATAGGGATGGATATTATGAACAAGTTGGGCATAGAAATAGATTTTTCCAGTTGCATTTTGTGGAAAACAAATGATGAAAATGAAGTGGGTAGTGACTTTAAGTCTATGACGATACAAGTTAAATTAATAGAGAGTAAAGGAAACAGGGCAGTGCCCCTGACAGATGAACAGAAGGATATATGGGACACCATACTGCAGGAATTTCAGACCCTATGGGCAAAATCAAAAACAGATTGTGGAAGATTAGAAGTACCAGTCAGGCTAGGAAGCTTGAGGGATGTCATCCCTCCTTTCTAAAAGCAGTATTCAATTTCAGCTGAAGCAGCAGCCGATATGAAGAAATGCATTTTAGTATGGGAACAGGCAGGCATAATCCAAAAGGGACATAGTCCAACAAATTCTCTAATTTGGCCAGTTAGAAAAAAAAGACAGAAGTTACTGACTGGTAATAGATCTCTGAAAGGTAAATCAGTACACACAACCAAGAGCACACCTCGTAACAGGACTCCCAGAATTAGCAGCTCGAATAAAACCAGAAAGTCAGTGGTTCACTGCTATAGACCTGGCAAATAGATTTTTTCGCAGTACCACTTCAGAAAAGGGATTGACCACAGTTTGCCTTTACCTTTGAAAATCAACAATATGTAGCGACTAGATTACCACAGGGTTTTCAAAACAGCCCTGTAATTTTCCATCAGATAGTGGAAACAATCTTACATGATGTGAGCAAGAACAACAGGGTTACATGCAAATGTTTCAAGCACAGACATTAATGCCCTTCTAGCTTGCCAATATACCAAAACACTTGTTCCCATAATAAATGTCCAGGCTGTTCTTAAAAATATCTAAACTAGTACTTGCTTTCATGTAATTTTGAAGTCTGTACCATGCATCAGCTACTGTCAGAGAACCAATTATTGCACTTCTCATTCCTATAGAATCTTCTACATATGTTGTCTGATGATTTTCTAGTACTTTTTGATAACCCCAAACATTCCCAAAGATAGTTGTCTCTAAATGCCCTATATACCTGAATAAGATCTCCTCTTAGATATATGTAAGAGACACTGTACAAGTTCAGATATTTTAGTCTTTCATAATAACTTAAATTTTCACATCCATGGATGCCCTTGGTATATTTCCACTGTACTCTTTCCAGTTTACTCATGCTTGTTTTCTTATATGGTTTCCATATTGTTATTCCATACTCAAGTTTGGGTCTAATGTAACTAACAAACAATGACTTCATCATTTTTGATTTCCTAGACTTTATAAATCTTTTTATACAACCTATAGTTTTATAGATATCATTAAACAATTGGTTGATATAATTAGAAAAAAACTCATAGCTGAATCTATCCATATACCTAGGTCTTTAAATGAGTCTACAGTTTCAATCACTGTGTGCTGTATTAAATATTCACCTTTCAATTTATGTCTCCCAAATCTAATATGCTTAGATTTTGATGTATTTATCAGCATATTATTCTCCTGTGCCCAAATGGTCAATTTAGTCAAGTTATTTTGCAGACATGGCTTGTCTGCAACACATTTAATCAGTTTACCCCAATTTCAGGTCATCTGCATATAGACTGTAGAACACCTCAGATGAAAACGTTAGGTCTGAAAGATACAATCTAAACAAGTAAGGGCCTAGGGCAGAGTCCTGTGGGACACCCTGATTGTAACCAAGTATTTCACGTTCGCAGTTGCTGTATATTTGCAATGGAGCTATCCATCTTATCAAGAGTACATCAATACCTAGTTGTACTAATTTATTGATCAGTGTTTTATGTGTGACTCTGTCAAATGCTGAATTTATATCTATATAAATTACATCACAGCACATTTTTTCATTCATAGCTGTTATTATATTGTTATAGAACATCATGCTACAGGTGGTAATAAATCTGTTTTCAACATATGCATGTTGATATATCGTTTCAAGTCCCAACCTATCCAGTTCTGACAATAACTTCTCCAATATTACCTTCTCCATTATTTTTCCACAACATGAAAGTAGACTTAAGGCTCTGTATGACTCTGGGTTTATCATACTCCCCTTTCCCTTAAAGACAGGTTTAATAAGTGCATGTCTCCAATCTTGAGGAATCTCCCCATATTTATATGCGTTAGTGAATAATTGATATAATGGTACTGTAAGTTCTTCCTGAAGTGTTCTCAGGTCATTGTTACTAATTCTGTCTCCTCCCTGTGCTTTGTTTGGATCAAGTTTGCACAGTTCTTTTTCAATATAATCTAATTATATTCCAGTATCTGGGGTTACCTGGATGTGTAACTAGGACAACTTATCACCCCTTTTGTGGAGCCAAACTGTTTTGCATACGATTTGTAAAATATATCTATAATCTGTTGTGTCTGAGAATAAATTTTAGAATTTGCACTGCAGCTTATCAGTTTGTGTGTCTTTACTCCTTCCACATCCTATGTATCTATAAAAAAGGTTTCCTATTATGCTCAATATATTTATATAAATATTCTTCACATTTGTCTTGATCTTGTCTCACACTATGCTTAATCTGTTTTTCCAACTTTTTTATTTCAGTTTTCAAAGTTGTAGTTCGACCTCACTTCCATTTCTTATACTTTTTGTCTCTCACCTTAATCAGATATCCTATTCTTATGGAAATATAGTCCCCTGATGTTTTATGCCTAGATTCTGATGTTAAACATTTATTTTTTATTTTTTTACACTCAAACAATTTCTCTTTCAAAACTTTCCACATTCCATCTGCAGTTTTTCTACTGAACACCTCAGCCCAGTCAGTTTTACATAGTGACTGTTTTGCTTCCATATAATCTGTAATTAACCTTCTGTGCATTGGCTTAGATTTCAGTTTGGCAGAATTATCTAGCAACACATTAATCTTTATAACCCAATGATCACTGCACATCAATGGTGGAAAACTTGACTTGAAGTGACAGTAATTTCTTTGGGAACACAAACACTTGTATGTTCTGTCCCCTGGTAGGCTTTTTAACAATCTGAAGTAATTGTTGTTCCTGAATATATGCTGTGAATAATTTCTTTACTAACGTTGTTGAATCAATATTGTTCCAGCCTGTTTCTAGTAAATTTAAGTCCCTGGCTATTATTATTCTTCCTTCCTGTTTCATGCAGGAAATGTATGAATTCCTCTAGGTCATCCGAACTTGACATTGGTGGTCTATACACTCTAACAATTGTTATATGGTCCAGGGTTGTCTTTATTGCCACAGTTAAACAGTCTAAAGTATTGGTATTATCACTGAACATATAATAATCACAGGTCTCATAGCTATCTTTAATCCCTATCATAACACCTCCACCTGATTTTTTGTTAGAATGTCTGTTACAGTAAAACATTTATACCCTGACAGAACTGGTTTCCAGTCATTGTTCTTTAACCATGTTTCACAAACAATAACAATATAAATCTTGTGGGAATGTAGCAAATTTTCCAATAAAAAAACTTTATTATTAATGCTTCTAGCATTAACAACCATCAGAGATGCATCAAATGTTGCTCTCTGTGAACTGTTACATTTTCAGCCTGACAAAAATCCTGCCTAGTGTTTGTTAAATATTGTAAAATATCTGCAGCAAAAATTCTCTTCTCTGATCTTGACAAATGCCCACCATCCTGTCTGAACACGTGTACCAAAACTAGGCTTGATACTCTACACATTTCCATTTTTTAAAACAGGACATTTTTCCATGTAAGTATTTACCCCAAAATTATTTTCATTCACAGTGACCTGACTATCCTTTCTGTAGGTGATTTGTGAAAAGTACGTCCTAACACCAGTACAAGCTATACTATCTAAGAGGGCTGTCAGTTCCCTAGTAACAGTCAGAGAATTCTTGCAGGTGACATCATTTGTACCAACATGAATAAAACCGATCCATGCTTCCTTACATTAAGGTGATGTTCTTCGTCTCACATTGCTGCAGTCATAACCTGTGGGTAGTCCGCTGTCCTCGGTCGGCCCGAATACCAAAGAGTTAGGCTGGCGTCGGTCATGGGCGCCCGGAGCTGACGTCAGTACGTAGTAGTACTTAATCGCATGACCGACGCCATATCCTCAGTCTTTCTTGCCGTGTGGTCCGAAGCAGAAGCAGCGTTTGCTAGTGCCATTCGGCATTCTGAAATTTTCAATTTTCAAGTTTCAGACCGAAGACCAAGTTGGGCTAAGTACCCCGTTGGGGAAAATTTTTGTCTTTTCTTGCCTCAGTTATCTGGATGTCAGAAAAAGTTAATAATTGTATTTCTTGTGGGAAACAGATACCTCATAGGGACTATCATTCTCTCTGTATTCCTTGCTTAGGGCCTGAACACGACATAGTCGGGTGTCGCTTTTGCGCTAGATTTAATAAGCGCACTATTAAACGCAGATTAGACTGTGCTAGGCTTGTTTTCGGTAAGCGGTGTAACTACAACATGCCGTCGGATCCTCCGACGCCCGCTACCACAAAAAAGCGAAAAGATAAATCCTTAAGGTCTAAACCGGATGAGTCGTCCGTTGCGGACGCCGGTTCTATGGAATCTACGGTTGAATCTGTGGATCCAGCCGAGGCCTCGGCAGAATCCCAGGGGGAACCTTTACTATTGCAGGAGTTGGCCTCTCAGGAGTCAGTTCAGGCCGAGGGTGCTTCTCAAGTTTCTGTGGTTACATCCTTACAAAAGGCTATTAGGCCTTCTACTTCAGTCACAAAAGGCCCTGCTAAGGCTAGACCTAGTATTTCTGGTACAAGCCACAGCCCTGGTTCTTTGGGCTCTGTTCCTAAAAAGCATATGTTGAAAATGGCAGAGGATTTGATTACTTTGATCAGGGGTTCTATGCCCCCTCCAGAGAAGAGGCCTAGGGTGGAGACAGATTTAGAGGGAATGAAACATTCCTCAGATTTCTCTGAGTCCTCAGCTGAGGATGTTCAGGATTTTCCTCCCTATTCTGATTTGGATGCAGAGGATTCCTGTCCTTCTGCTTGCCCTCTAGAGGATTTTTCCTTTTCTGAAACCTTGCATTCCATGAGGGAGCATTTCAAGTGGGAAGGTCAGGATTTTTCAGATTCTCGTAAGAGGCTTAGGGAATTTTTGTTTTTGCCACAACATAGACCTTTGGCTATTCCCCCTGTTTTAGATGTTGTTCAGGATGTTTTTTCTGAAGCTTCCCTTAATCCTGATTCTTTACCCCCTGCCCCTGTCAAGCCAGAGAGGTATTACAGAGTGCCAGAGGCACATAAATATTTGTATAAGAGCCCTAGAGCTGACCCGGAAACTATCAGTCAAGGGCCTAAGGGGGTCAGGGCTTCTGTGGTTAAGAATCCAGTTCCTTTGGATAAAGATTCTAGAGCGTTGGATAGGTGGGGTAAAAAAGTGTACACCTCTTCTACGTTAGCTATGAGGGCTTTAAATTGCCAATTCCATATGCTGAAGTATCAGAACTTTTTGTTAGGTCAATTGAAATCTAAGGTAGACGCTTTATCTGAGGGTATAGAGTGTAAAGAATTACAGGACCTGGTTCATGCTTCAGATCAAGTTGGTAAACATTCCTTGCAGTGTGGCTTCGATGCCCTTCAGGCCTCTTCCAGGGTAGCTGCTACTGGTTCAGTTATTCGTAGACATGCCTGGCTTAAGGATCAAAATTTGTCAGAGCATGTTAAAGCTCGGATTTTGGATGCTCCCCTTCAATCTGAAGTTCTTTTTGGTTCCCCTGTGGAGTCAGTTTTGAAAAAAATGGAAGACAAAGCTAAGTCTATGCAGACAGTTAAGGAATTCTTGCAAGTGCAGCCCCCTAAGTTTAGCAGGAATTGGCCTGCAAGAGGATGGTCTTACCCTTCTTCAGATTTTCAGTCTAAGGGCAGGTCTAGACGTGGTAGGGGTAGGGCTCACGCTCAGGGTTCTTTTAGACCCAGAACTTGGAGTTCTCCTGCACAATCTTCTGGTGAGGGCAGGGGTCAGCCTTTTCGTAAACAGACCCAATGACTTATATCTCCAGCTGCCAGACCCTTCCTTTCTGGCAGCTCCTCTGGGAGGAAAGTTGGCACTTTTCAAACAAAATTGGCATTTGATCACCCAGGACAGATGGGTGTTGGACATAATAAATCAAGGGTACAAGTTTTATTTCCACACTTTTCCCCCTTTCAATGGCATGCCAGATGTACCTCCTCAGCAAAGGCTGGAGACTCAGGAACAAATTTCTTTGCTTTTACAGATGGGGCAATCCAGGTGGTACCTCCGTCAGAAGAAGGCCTAGGGTTTTATTCCTAGTGCCAAAGAAAGGAAATACTTGGAGGCCAACTCTGGATTTGTCCATTCTCAATACATACCTAGACATTCCAAAGTTCAAGATGTTAACTTTACAGCAACTTCTGCCCCTGATAGGCAAAGATCACTGGATGGTAACTTTGGATCTCAAAGAGGCTTATCTTCACATTCCTATCAGGCCCAGCTGCAGGAGATTCCTGCGTTTTCGGGCTGGCACTTCTCATTATCAGTTCTCTGCATTGCCCTTTGGTTTATCTACTGCGCCCAGGGTGTTCACAAAGGTTCTGGCCCCTGTAATAGCTTTCTTAAGACTGAGGGGAATACAAATTTATCCTTATCTGGACGATTGCCTGATTCTAGCTCAGGACAAAGACAAGTTACTTCAACAGCTACAGTATGTAATGGCAGTTTTAAGGTGCCTAGGGTATTCTGTGAATGAAACAAAGTCCAGTCTAGTACCCTCTCAGGACATGTGCTTTCTGGGTGTGAGACTGAATACAGCCTCTCAGATGGCTTTTCTGACCCCGGACAAACAAAGAACTCTTCCTCTATACTTCCAGCGATTATCAGTACTGTCCAGGCTGACTGCAAGGACAGTCCTTCAAGCCTTGGGGTTCATGGCATCTTGCATTCTAGTACTTCCCAATGCCAAACTGCATATGAGGAAGCTACAATGGTATCTCAAAAGTGTATGGACTCAACACTGCCATGATTTGGACACTGTCATTCCGATAATACCTTGCATCCAGAAGGAATTCTTGTGGTGGGCACAGGAATGTCACCTAAACAAGGGACTCTCTGTGACTCGACCAGAGGCAAGTCAGATCTTAACGACGGATGCCTCGGACCTGGCTTGGGGAGCACACTTCAATGGGAAATGGATTCAAGACACGTGGCCTCCCAAACTACAGCATTTGCATATCAACATGAAGGAGATGTTAGCAGTCCAGTATGCCCTGATGGCTTTCAAGGGCCTACTTCAGCCAGGACAGGTGTTGGTACAAACAGACAACACTACAGTCATGTGGTACATCAACAAGCAGGGGGGGACCCATTCTTATCCTCTTTGCAGACAAGCTATGATATTGTGGGAGACTGCTCTGGGTTTGCACATCACTCTTCAAGCAAGGTTTCTGCCAGGAGCACAGAACTCCCTAGCAGATGTATTGAGCAGATGAATTGTGGATCCCCACAAATGGAAATTGGATCCTCAGGTATTTCAACAGTTGACAGTGGCTTGGGGAACTCCAGACATAGATCTGTTCGCTTCTCCTCTGAATTTCCAACTGCCGAAATTTTGCACAAAGATGTTTCACCTAAAAGCTTGGAAAGTGGATGCTCTATCTTTCAGTTGGAACAACCTTCACGTCTATGCTTTTCCTCCTCTGCCTCTCCTTACCAAGGTTCTCTTGAAGGTCAGGCGGGACAAGCCATGCATGATCTTAATAGCACCAGATTGGCCACGACAGCACTGGTATCCTCTGCTGAGGAGTTTAATTCAGGAGCCTCCTTGGCCTTTGCCACAGCTTCCTCACTTGTTGTCCCAGTCAAACAGTCATTTGCTCAATGTCAGGGTGCTGTCCCTGCATCTAACGGCCTGGCGTATTCTGTTTTAGAGCCTGTGGGTTCTCAACTTCCTCAACAGGTTTTAGTTGTCATTTTGGAAGCTAGGCGGCCCAGCACTAGAAAAGTTTATGCTGATAAATGGAAAAGATTTTTTCTTTGGAGCACAACAAAGGACTTTGATGTCTCGGTTCCTAATTTGAGTTTTACACTACAGTACCTTACTGAGTTACTAGACAAGGGATTGTCATTTTCCTCTGTGAAAGTTCATGCTGCAGCCATTTCTGCTCACTATGATTGTGACCCTCCTTTATTTTCTCACCCTTTGTTTAAGCAATTTCTTAGAGGGGCAAAAAATATAAGACCCCCACGTAGAGCTCCTACTCCTTCCTGGGATCTCAATTTTGTGTTGGAGAAGCTTACTTTGCCTCCTTTTGAATCGGCAGCTACGTCTGAATTGAAGTTTTTGTCTTGGAAGACTGCTTTTTTGTTGGCCATTACTTCTGCTAGAAGGGTATCTGAATTGCAGGCTCTCATGGCAGTTGAACCCTTTTTAATATTCCATAAGGATAGAGTTTCTTTGCGTACTAACCCTACATTAATGCCAAAAGTGATTTCTAATGTGGCCTTGAGCCAGTCTATCCATTTGCCTACCTTTTTTGCTGATCCCCAAAATAAGGGGGAAAAAATTTTGCATTCTTTGGATATACACAGGCAGTTATGTTATTATTTGAGCAGAACTAAGGAGTTCAGACAGACTCAGCAGTTATTTGTTTCTTTTGCTTTGGGGTCACAAGGTAAAGCTGTTTCAAAGCAGACTATTTCAAAATGAATTGGTAATTGTATTGCTTGTTGTTATTCTCATCATGGGAAGGATGTTCCTGCTGGGATTAGACCTCATTCCACTAGGGCTACTGCCACTTCTACTGCTTTTTTGAGGGGTGTAGCTACTAAGGATATTTTGGAAGCAGCTACTTGGAGTTCAGTTCATACTTTTACTAAACATTACCATCTCCCTCTTTTCTCTAAGTCCAGGGCTGGGTTTGCCACTGCAGTCTTACAGGGCATGTTAGCAGCCCCTAATGCTTTTTAGTTTGCCAGCCTCCCTTTTCCTTTGCTTTGGGATTCTACCCACAGGTTATGACTGCAGCAATGTGAGACGAAGAACATAGTACAGTTTTGTACCTACCATAAATGTAGATGTTCGAGGATCCACATTGCTGCAGTCCTATTTTCCCTCCCTCCTTCCCCTCTTTGGTTTTGGGGGGTTGGTGTTGTTGTTTGTTGTTATTGTTCCTTGGGGATAACTATTATTATTATTCTTCTCCTTTTGTGGCTTTGGCCTTTTCTTTTTAAGGCCTTCTGACATCTGGGGCAAGAAAGACTGAGGATATGGCGTCGGTCATGCGCTTAAGTACTGACGTCAGCTCCGGGCGCCCATGACCGACGCCAGCCTAACTCTTTGGTATTCAGGCCGACCGAGGACAGCGGACTACCCACAGGTTATGACTGCAGCAATGTGGATCCTCGAGCATCTACATTTATGGTAGGTACAAAACTGTACTTTCCAAGGCTTGTCTCACATCTTCTATTTTTGCTGCTGGCAAGCATAACACTATTTGATGTTCATTATAGTGTCTGCAAATATAAGTATCAGTTCCTCTAATAATTGACTCTCCAATTACAAGAATATCTTTGCTGGCTAGCTCTGAAGAATCTTCAGCTTCTAATACAGTAGTATCTGCTCTGTCAATTGTTATGAAGGATATATCATCATTATTAGTCTTATTAATCCCACTGTTTTCATTGTGGATTAAATTCTCATCCAGTCGGTATTCTAAATCCACAACTTGAGCCATATAGTCAGCATCTGTCTTTCTCTTCCTTTTTCTTATAGTAATGTTCTTCAATCCTTCCACATTCAGTTTTGATTTCTTCCTTTTCACCTGCCCCTTGCCTCTTTTTTCTACATTCTCCATTGGAAAAATGAAGCCTTTTTCTGTAGGCTGAATCATCATTCTCTGTGACCTGTGTGTTACATAACAAAGCAGTGTCCTTTTTGCTATGTATTCTCTTTCCTTTACAGTCATTAATCAGTTTGTTTTTCTTTCCTTGTTATTTGTTGTGAACATTTTCCTTTCTTTCTTTTTTGTTTCCTTCTAAACAAATTGGATCCTCAGATTGCTGAATACTTGCATCCAGAATTCCAAAGTTGTCAGGGGCATTGTCTTGTTTAATAGGGGTTGAATGATCTTTGCAGAAAATAGATGCATTATTTCCTAAATGTGTTCTATCTGTTCTATGCCTAACATTATTTAATTCATCAGTCCAGTCATTAATATATGAAACAACAGTTCTCCAAGCCATGCTAAGTGTACAAGTGCAATCATCCATCATTAAGTCTAGATTTACTTCTAACAATGGTAAGCAAATCCTCCAACTTTTGACATGAGGAACACAGATCACCAGTGTTATCAGCTGTTACCTTTAAATATGCACAGCATTTATTACAGTGTACAAGATGTTTGTGCATCAGCAAATCATTAATTGCAAATTCTTTTAAGGAATCCATATTTACCTTCAAATGAATAAAATATTATAAAAGAAAAGAATAATCAAAATCAGTAAACACAGAATTCAAAGAGAACTTAAATCAACTTCTATGACAAAAAAATCACACCAGCAATATACAACTAAATAATAAAGTACAGTAAAGTTGTTCTGACCATACAAGTTCTACAAGCCCGAGAAAAGTTGGAATTCCACTCACTAGCGCTCACAGTTTCACTTCTTTTTAACAGTAAAAATAAATAAATCCCAAAGCTGACAGGATTGTTTAGATATGATAGGGTTATACATTGCATTGATGATATTTTGATACTGTCAGTGATGGTAGAACAACACATATGACAGCTAAAAAAGGTTCTACAAGAACTGCAAGAAGCAGGGTTTAAAGTAAACAAAGACAAAATACAGTTCCTGTTACAAGAAGTTGAATTTCTAGGAACTGTTATCAGACCACCGGGGAAGACTCCTTGTAAAGAAAGGGTGCGAGGAATTCTGGAGCTGCCAAAACCTTTGACAATTCCAGATTTACACAAATACATGGGAATCATGAACTGCAACAGGGAATTTGTAGAAGATTATACAACAGCTGCAGCTCCCCTCTAAAAAAATGCTGTCAGAACAAAAAGATGAATTGACTCTAAAGTGATGTTGTATTGAAGAAGAGGCACTAAAAATGTTAAAGCATAGCTAGCATGGGCAACAGATCTGATAGCTCCAATCAATAAATTGCCTTTTATTTTACAGACAGCAGCAGGAAAAGAGACTCTTTCTGTGGTGCTATTGCAGTCATGGCCTCATGGGATATCTGTAGGAATGGAGAGACAGCTGAGACTGATTACCTTTTGCGGCTGGAAAATAACTCCAGTGGAAGAAGGCTATCATCCCTGCATTTAGCAGCTTTTGGTTATATACTGAGGACTAAAACAGACAGAACACTTGACAATGTTTTCAGGGGCATAGTATAAACTCCACATCAGGCAATAAATACTTTAAGTAACAGCTAGATGAACAAAATTATTGATGGGTTAGTCAGACTGTTGTTTTGGAATGATTGGCTACATTCAGTACTAGAGATGTACAGAGACTGGGGACAGGTATTACCTATCCAGTTTTTTGGATATGAAAGAAAACCACATAACTGCATGGCAGATCTGGAAAAGCCAGACAAGTCACCATTAAAAAGAGATCATGACCACAGTTTTCTGACTGTGTATGTGGATGGTGCCTGATTCTGCAAGGACAGGAAATATTATACTGGATTTGCAGTAGTGACTCTGAAGAAGGGAGGCAAACCAATCCTAGTCAAATCACCAGGATACATGTTGGCACAGAGGGCAGAACTGGGAGCTGTAAAATATGTTTTGCAGCATTTCCATCCAGTGAATATTTACAGTTACAGTGCCTATGTGGTGAATTCATCAAAACTACATATGGCAACATGGGCAAGGAGAGGATTCATTGATAGTGCAGGAAAATCTTTAAAGCACGCTCCTGTTTTACAGGATATGTGGAAACTGATACAGAAGTATTGATTGCAAGGAAAATTCAGTATTTTAAAACTGAGAGGCCATCAACGGACAAACAATGAAGATGCAAGAGAAAATGCTTTGACTGATGCCAAAGCAAAGGAAGCCGCTGAAAAGGGAGAACGTTTATACCCTGAAGAAACTGAAGGGGAACTCCAGTTCTCTGAGGTATGCTCTCTAGAGGAGGGGGAACAAATAGATATGGATTTGAATAATCTCTAGAAAGAAAGGGGAATATCAGTAGAACTGAAAGAATACGAGTTAAAAGACAATGGGTTAGACAGGCATTTCTACATTTTTCATACACAAAAAAGGGCTATGATTACTGTACGTTCTGTATCAACTAGCAAAAGAATTAGTGAGGTTTAATCACCTGATTTTGGGACATATAGGGATGGAGAAATTATGGCCATTACTGAAAGAAAAGTATTGGAATCCAAAGCTGAAAAAGAATTGTGTAAAGTAGTGCAGCACGGATGTCTGATATGTCTTCAGACAAATGCAAAATGTAAAACTCTGCAGTTGCCCAGGGTACCAGCGACAGGTGGACCATGGTATACAATACAAATCGACAACACAGGACCTCTGCTTACAGCAAAGGGTGGATATCACTATTTGCTTGTGGAGGTAGATGTATTTTCAAAATGGGTGGAGGCAATTCCGTCCAAAGGAATGAATGGAAAAACATATTTTGTCACTGGGGCATGGCCCAGGGTGATAGAATCAGACAATGGACCACAGTTTGTCAGTAAAATGATGAATGAATTATGTGACATGTTGGAAATTCAACAAAGATTGCATGTAATATACCATCCAGAATCAAATGAGATAGTGGAAAGAATGAACAGAACTTTAAAGGGCAGGTTAAAAAAGATGTGCATTGAAAAAGGAAATGATTGGGTAAAACATTTACCTAACATTCTGATGAGAATCAGATCAGCACCCAGTAGCAAAATGGGCATATTCCCATTTGAGGTGATGACAAGCAGGAAGATCCCCCTTCAGTTCCCTTTTGATTAAGGACTGGAGCAAAAGGCCACTTTTGGAGGCAGCAAAGCATCAACAATGGATGGAAGACCTGCAAGAAATATGCTAAAGCATAGCCAGAGAGCAAGCATTCCATTTATGGAAAAAAGTTCCATTATTGCCAGAAAAAGAAAACATTCAAACAGAAAGCAAATTCCTGATAAAAGTTTCAGTAAAACTGGTTCATGGGACAGTAACTGGCAAGGACCTTTTGAAGTAAAGGAATTAATTGGACCTTTGGTCCTAAAAGTAAAAAAAGCCAGAAAAAATGTGCTGGTACATAGAGTTCAGTACAAAATGATAAAAAAAAAACAAAACAAACAAAAAAAACAAGGAGAGTAGAGTAAAACAGGTTATTATTTATTTATTTATCTATGTTATAGATGATGATTTACTGATTTGGAAGAACAAGAATGCCAGACCAAGAAGGGAAGAAACCTTTGCTGATAAAACCTCAAACAAAAAAGATATGGAAAGAAAAATTGATACGGTTAGCTATAATAATATACATAACAGGTTTAGTGCAAGGGACAGCAATGAGAGAAAAAGAAACAAAAAGTGTAAGCCTCAGAATGGATGCCTGATTTTAATATGTTTATAGTAATACAAATGGCATATGCAAAAATAAATAACACAAGCAAGTGCTGGGTATGCACACCAGTACCTACAGCAAGGGATAGGGTAGTCCTTACAGCAGTCCCAGTGATATTAGAATTGACATTGCAAATTCTTAACAGGAGTAGGTTTTGTTGTAAAATGGATAATGCAGAATTTCCAACATTACAGATATGGACAGTTCCAAAAGGAAGCATATGTATACAGTAAACAAGGACAAAGCTGGTAGGAAATAGCAATTGTAATATAACATTGTTTAAGAACATGAAACAAAACAAAAATTACAGAACAGGGTTGATAAAATTAATACATTCAGAAAAAGACTATCAGAGGCAACACAGCTGGCAAAAACACAATATAGGTGCACGGACTGGAGGGATTGTTATCCAGAAAATAACAGTAAGGGTCTGAAACAAGCTGTACAATATATAATTATTGGAAATACAGATGATGATGACAAGGATGTAAATATCTGTTTTTTTTCAAGCAATCTTATTGTAAAACAACAAGACAATCCAATATGTACATTATGTGAGGGAGAATAAATGTCTTCCCATGGAATGGGCAGAAGCCTGTTATGTGGAATATGTAGTACCATTAATGAGAATAACTGATAAATTACTCACAGGCAGAATAAGAAATGTGAGAAAAACAAAGAGAGGTAAAAAACATTACAGTTTACATCAGTCATGGGTCTATAATCACAACATAAATGCTGCAGGAGAAAAAGATTTAAAGCATAAAAGCATATGGATTTGGAAGATGATGTAATAGCAGGGGCAGGACTATTACTATGAGGCCATAAAAAGCATGTGGGAGTTGAGAAAACTCAGCAAGCTATTGGAAGTATTAACCAATGCTACATATGGGGCCATATCAAACATAACAGTGGAAATGACTGCTGTGAGGATGATGGTCCACAAAATAGGATGGCACTTTATTTATTACCTGCTTCCCAGGCAGGTACGTGTGCCCTGAGAGTTGAGGAATGCTGTACATATATTCCAGACAACTCAGAATCCATATGAAACATTTAAATAGGATAGTGTCTGTTAAATCCAGGGAGACCTAAAACTGGCTAAGTAGATTATTTTCTGGATGGTTGGGAACCATCACCACAGCTTTAATAGGATTTGTAACAATATATATATATATATATATATATATATATATATATATATATATATATATGTATATTGCTTATGATAACATGCATACGCATTAAAATGTGTATCGATAAAACTGTTAACCAGCTTTGTATTGTAAATGATGTAACTAGTTATTGAAATTGCATCAACAGTGAGGAAATGTTTTTGTTGTAAAAATTCAAATTTTTGATTTTTAAAATTAAAGGGGGAATTGATAGATTTTGTATAAAAGTAAAGTTGTCTTCCCTCATAGTAACAGTGTGATATTTTTAGAAACAGTATGTGATACAAAGCCTACAAAGTATGTAGAAAGAAATATGCAGCAAAGAAGTATGATTAGCCTAGCAAAAATGTGTTTGCAGGACAACAATATATGCTGTGGGCTTAAAATATTAGTAACAGATGGCTATGAAAATAGAGACTTGCTGAAATAGCATAATAAATATCATACAAAGACTCAATTGACAGAATGGATCTAAAAAAGAGAAATGGCTAACATTGTAAAAAAATGGCTGTCTTGCCACAAGAGTACACTGTGGTCTTTTCAGAAACTGATAAGGAAACAGAAAATTGGTGAGGTCCACAATAATTGATTAAGGGACAGGAACTGGTGTTGGCCACAGTATAGCCACAGATATGCCAAGAATGTTTCAAGAAGATTTAATCTTAGACTGTATAAAAGTGACTGAAAACAACTGGTTAGGAGGACATTTGATCATGAACTGAGAGTCATTTGAGGAAGTGTAGTGTATCTGTCAGTAATCCATGTGATAAAGAAAATGTTAATATCTCAACAGTAGTGCTTGGTCGGCTGTATTAATAAATATTACATACAAATACCATTGCACAGTGTCTTGGTCTGTAATAAATATTATATTAAGTATGAATATAGTTGTACAGTGTCTTGGTCTGTTGTTTTCTGTTTAACAACTTGTAGCTGTCATATTCTTTTACTTTCACTTGTTGCTGTTGTGAGTGACACCAAGATAGCTGGTCTAAATGGTATGAGGCAGTTCAAATGCTTTTTGAGCTTTAAAGCAGGGAATGTGTAGTGAAATAAATGTTATATTTCAGTACAGTATACAATTGAGATGGCAGAAAAAAATGAAAATTCCCATTTCAGTTTACCCTGATTATTCACTATTGGTTTAGCCCAAGTATTCAATGTCTTTCATTACATCTGTCTGTGCCCATTCTTTTCATCACCACCCCTCCAGGCCTTCAAGAGCTCTGATTTTGTAGTCCAATGCCTCTTCAGGTAACCTGCTCTTTTTATCCATTACTCTTACCATAATGAGTAGTTTCAGATGATAAGGTGACTTTTGTACCTGTAATCTGGTATGCATGTCCTGTTCTCCATCCTCTATCTTTCTTTGTGAGCTCTGTCATCCGCAGTTGCCTTATGTGCCTCCATCATATCTCCTGTTTCTCACCTGACAACCAATGAAACTATGTTTTTCACCACAAACACAGGCCAAGTGAATAAAAAACAATTTATTTGACAAAAATTGTAGGAATCTCTAGCACCTCAGCTGAACCAGCCTTTATAGAGTATACATTTCCTTTACAATCCCCCCCCCTTTTATACCCATCAAGTGTTTTCCAATCAATCAATAAAACAATTTATCAATTATCTAATAACATTTGATAAAATTAACATCATAACAAACTTTTCCAGCTACATTCCTGGTTCAAATCTCTTGGAAAGAGAGTATCAAACTTTAAAATCAACATTGTTTCCCTTTTTCTCAATATATCCTTAACATCTGATGGTGTTAAAATTTTTTTTGATGCACCTGATCCAACACAGTTACCTGCAGTCCCTCTGGGTTACTCCCATGATATTCATTAAAGTATATGGCCACTGGACTTGTTTGCTTATTCTTTTTTATGTCTCTTACATGCTGTTTTAACCTTGTTGAAAAGTTCCTTTTACTCTCATTCACATAGTATTTTCTGCAGGGGTATTTTATTCCATATGTTATACTATCACCCTCATAATTGTAAGTGCTTTTTACCTGAAACCTTTTACCATTAATATTTATGAAATCCCTTACCACAAACTGACATACCCCACATTTTCCATATGGAAATGTCCCCTTTAAACTAATTTCTTCATTTCTTCCCACTAGAGGCAACTCAAACTTTCCATGTACTAGGAAATCTTTAATACTTCTACGTTTCCTGTATGAAATGCTTATTTTTCTATTTGTTAAGAAATTAACATTTCTTTCCAGCAAACCCCAATAATATTTAATCTGACTTATTCATTTTTTCAAAAAAAGGGGTGTATTTGGATACAAAATATATACTTTCCTGCTCTTGTTTCTCTTCATGAACAAGCTTGTTTATACTTCTCCTTTTATTTCTATCCTTTCAAAAATTCTTATATACATTATTCATATAGACTTATCACATGTACCACCACTAAGTACATATCTTCCTCCCATGTTAAATCTTTTACTTTTTCCAAAAAATCAAAGACATCCTTTATGTAAGATGGGAGCTTTTCCACCACTGGTAAGAGATACTGATGTAAGAAAAAAGTCAGGTTATGTGTAAAATATCCACATGCAGAAACTATGGGGCGTCCTGGTGGAGTAAATACACTTATGAATTTTGGGGGCACAGAAAAATTGTGCCATGAAATTATTCTTCCCTTTAAATTTATGTTGCACATCTTCATATGAAAAATAAAGTAACCTTTATCTTTTATTAAGCAGTTCCTTGTATTAATTCTCAGCCTTATTGTACTCATTAATTTCTACTTTTTCATAAACTTGTTCATTATTAAGATGAGTGTAACACATGTTTAAATATTGTATGTGGTAGAAAATCACCATTTTTGCCCCCTTTATCAACTGGTTTAAAAACCATCTCCTTCCTCTGGCTTAACTCATTCAAACTTTCATTTTTGCTTAAATTATAACAAAGCATTTTTATATTTCTAAAAAATACATGATATTATTTTTCAACACCATAATTTAAAGACACACCGAACTGCCGAATATTTTAATTTCTAAATGGTGGCATGTAATCACTCTTTACCTTAATATTTTCTGTATTTAGCTTACACTATGCATTAACATTTTGCTCAGATTCACAAGAAAACAAGCTGTCATGACTGCATACAGATTAATTATTTTCATCATTATTATATGACTCTAGGGCGATTTCTTTGTCCCCAAAATAATCTACCAGATGTAACTTACGAATTAAACAAAATATATCCCCTTTTATTTCATGTAATCTAGGCAATGTAGTTGGTATAAATTTTAAACCTTTGTTTAAAACATTAATTTCACACTCAGATAAAACATAACTCGATAAGTTTATAACATAATCCACTAGTTCTGTATGAATCTCATGGATATTAGTCTCAATTCCATTTACCTTTTTTAAATGTCCGTGTACTATAGGTAAATTCTTTATTACAGTCTTGTCCATTCCAGCTCCATTTGCGACTTACCCTGCTGTCTTTCAAAACTATTTTTCATGTATTGTCCATTCCCCACTGGCGGTAGGTGAGAAAAATTCCCATTTGCTTCTCCTTCACATACTGTTGACGAGACCCCACTTTTCCCTGAAGTAAAATAATGCCAGGGGTAATTTGCAGACTTCCTGTATCCTCTAAACCTCACTTTTTGACATTTTGCTCGTGGATTGGTTGTAACTAGAAATGCCTTCTTATTTTCATAATCACAGAAATCTTGGAATAATTTATTCTTTTTCCTCTCTACCAGTTTTTTCTCATAAGAGAGGAGTTTTTCATTAATATTTACAAGAAATTGCTGCAATGTCTCATTATTAGTTTTACGCACAATTTCCTGCATACCTCCTTAGCTTCTTTCTTTAGTTTTTTTTTTTTTTTTTATGATATCTCTTTCAACCAAGATGTGCACCCATTCCATGCTTCTTTTGTGGGCCACTGACACCAACCTTTCGTACCTTCACCCTTTCGACCATTCACCACTGGCATTGCACCAGAACCTCCACTCAATGGTATTAAAAAAAATTCTATCCATCTCTGTATGGAATCACTTGCTGTTTCCCTAAACAGCCTCAGTAATGCTACAAAAGATTCACTGGCCATACTGTTCAGTTTAATTGTATTCACTTGACCTATGTTTGTGATTGAAAACAAGTTTATACTGACTGTAGTGTGTTTTAAACCATTGAGACTATATCTAGTGTCTGTATCCTCTCTCTTACCTCTTTATCCTCCATTTTATGTATTAGCCTGGTAGCCTTTCTTTGTACCTATTTGACTAGCATGATGTTCATATCTCTGAATGGGCACCCAAACTAAACTCCTGCTGGGCCCTTACTTGAGAGCTACAGAGAGTTACCATAACCTTTTTCCCCCTTGAATCTTTTCCCATAATGATATATAGTCCAGCATCTTTTGTCACCTTGGCTATAGTTTTCTTAGTATAGCTACTAGTTCATTTCTGTTATCAGTACCATGCCAAGTTTTTTTCATGGCTTGTGGTTTATGTTGTAATGTTTTGATAGAAGTTCAGTTAATGACTGATGTTTTGTGGTCTTTGCTTTTAAATGTAACATCATCAAATCCCTATATAAAAGGCATATGCTACTATATCTAGAGCATGCTTTGCCTTCACATCCAGTATTTACTGCTGCTCTCCAATTCCTGCTTACTGTTGTATATTCAGCAGCCAACCTCCTGATTGGCCTAATTCTGCTCACCATTCAAAATATATATAGTGCAGTGCTCTACCCCTCTACTGATTCTGAAATGTATTCTTCATTATGTCTGTTAACTTACTTAAATTTTACTCCATGGGTGAAATGGGTAATAACACAACAGCCTCCTCATACCAGCAATGATGATGACTATAGTGAGAACCTGATGAGATTGAAGCTGCATATCTTGCTTGTCACTCATCTCTCTCTACTAAAGATGATGAACAGGCGGGGTAGTTCATTTATATGCTTTATTACATAGAAGCACATCAGGATGGACAGCAGCATTACAAAATATAAATGAACTGATTAACTGACAGACTACACAGACATACACGCTTACATCTCAACAGCTCACTACAAAATGATAGTCAGGCTCGCACGTGCTCAGTATTTATACACCTGTGCAAGCCCCTAGAAAGCTTCTTAAAGGCATACATACATATTGAACTATATCCTCCCTGTTAAATAGATTGCATTCAATGAAATGACATTAAAATAAGACATGCAAGAATATAGACATCAGAAACAAACACAATGTTCATGTCCAAGTTTCTGTGTATCTGTAAAATAGTCTGGAAATGCTACATGATATAGTAATATAGTAATTAGAACTGGGTTTAGCAACAGGGATAGTCTTCGGTGAACAACTCGTATTAGGAATTTTGGGATTCATCTCTGGAACAGGGATATTTACTGGAACATCCTCTGGAACTGGAATGCTGGACAACTCACACTGAGATAAAGAGCTTTTCTCACAGTCTAGGTGCTGTGGTGCAGGCAAAATGTTTCCGATTCCGCCTAACCTCTACTCTTTTTGATTCTGCAATGTATGATCTCAGCTCTGGGCAAATGCTTTTCACAACTCCAATCCGATCATAAACTTTGCATATTTGCATTCTCACTGTCTCTTCTTCACGTAATGGATTGAGCAGTTTCCTAGACTTATCATAATAAGACTTCTGGGCTAAGCATTTCTTTAACAGATGGGCTTTCACTGATCTGTTATTCTTAGCACTTAGAACCAATAAACTACTGGTAATGTAGTTCTGGTTTGTCTCGACAGAAGTCTCTAGGCAGGTGAACCATGATGTTTATCATGAGGAATATTTCTGAGATTCAAGAGATTCAGGAAAACATCACTATTATCTCATTTTGACTTCTCTAGTAACTGTTTCACACTTTGAACTGCACATTCTGCTAAACCATTTGACTGTGGGTAGTCAGGACTACTTGTAACATGGATAAAGTCCCACTCTTCAGTGACTCTTTTGAATTGCTGGCTAGTAAACTGTGTGCCATTGTCAGAAATAACTTTGTGCAGAATACCACGGACTGCAAAATGATGCGTCATCTTAGTAATGATAGTACTGGATGAAAGATTAGGAAGTAGGTCAATCTCGAACCAGTTGGAATAAGAGTCTACTAACACCAAGTAATGCTGATCATTACATTCAAAACTCTCAGTGCCTACTGTTGACCAAGGTAGTTCAGGAATCTGGTTTAGCTGAAGTGGTTCCTTCTATTGATGTGGCTTTGTACTATTACATACAGAGCAAGATGATGTGGCTTTCTACTATTACATACAGACCAAGGTGAAACTACTCTGTCAATGTCTTGTGACATAGAAGGCCAAAATACTAGTCTTCTTGCCCTTCTTTTGGCAGAATCAATTCCTGGGTGGCCACATTGCAAGATAGCAATATACTCTGGTTGCAAGGTCTTTGGAACAATGACCTTTGGATCTTTCATGATGATACCATTGTCAGACAAAATCTCATCTCTGTAAGGAAACTAAGGTTGCACTTCTTGAGGTAAACCTGATTGTTTTGATGGCCATCCTTGATTGATAAAGTGGATGAGCTTCTTTAGAACAGGATCTGAAGCTGTGTGATTAAGCTCATCAAGATGTGTGGAAGAAAATGTTCTCATTTCCATGACTTCAAAGTCAAGTTGCTCATTCTCATGCTGTTCAGTGGTATTTCTGGGTCATCTGGATACTGTATCAGCAAGATAAAGAAGTTTGCCATTTGTGTAGGCAAGATTGCAATCTCAACATCATATGTTGCAATCTGGCTGGAGCTGTATACATATGCTTTCTCAAAAAAGTGACAAGAGGATGGTGGTCTGTTTCAATCTGGATAGGTCTACCATAAATATAATCATGGAACTTTGAGCATGCAGACATAATTGCCAAGAGCTCTTTCTCTATCAGAGCATACTGCATTTCAGTTTGGGTTAGAGTTCTGGATGCATAGGCAACTGGTTGACCCTCTTGAAGAATGACTGCACCAAGACCAAATTTCGAAGCATCACAGGAAAGAGTAACTGGTTTGTGAACATCATAGCATCTAATAGTTGGTGGACTGACAATTCTCTGTTTCAGGACATCAAATGCTCTCTGGTGCTGTTCTAACCATGATCAAGATACATCTTTATGTGTCAGCTCTCTAACTGAACTTGACTAGATAGTTAACCATGCCAAGAAACCATTAAAGGGCTTGAACATTGTCTGGAGCTGGCATCTCAAGAATGTCTTTTTGGTAGGGTCTGGCCATGAGCCTGAACTGGTAAACAAATGACTAACATAAGTAACTTCTTGTAACCTGAACTTGCACTTCTGAGGATTCAGCTTAAGAGTCACTTGACATGCTATTTCCAGAACTTTCTTGAGGTTTTTGTCATGTCAGCTTCACCATTGCCTCATACTAAAAGATCATCCATTATAACAGCACACAGATACCCAGAATAATTTTTCTCTATTGCACACACTGAAAGACTTCACTGGCAGAACTTATCCCAAGAGTTATTGTGAAAAATCTCTACCTAGTCCACAAAAACACAGGCCAGCACTCAAAGGCAAAAGGTGT
Organism: Protopterus annectens; assembly: GCF_019279795.1. Lineage (NCBI taxonomy): Eukaryota > Metazoa > Chordata > Ceratodontiformes > Protopteridae > Protopterus > Protopterus annectens. Next base: position 83,563,995 of record NC_056742.1, read on the forward strand.
GCACAAGCAAAATATAATTTATTAAAGCATATTAAGGCAAGACAGACCAGTTTTGGCCAGTTATTAAGCCTTCCTCAGTGTAAAGTTAAATCACAGAAACAAGCCTTTTATGCTTAATGATCATCACATGATAAAGAGAGAATCCCCATGGTTGGTTGGTTATAAATGTTCATTAATTCCTGGGGGAAATAATCCTCCCAGTTTGATAATCCACTACTTTTCTTTTTTATTAAGCATGCCATGCCAACCAATTTTGTTAGTCCAGTCCCCACTTATCCTATCAATAATGGTGAACCTAAAATATGCAGTAGAATGGGTCGAGTGTTTATATAATGCATTACTGGGTTTCTTTAACATCACTAAGATGCTCAGATATTCTTATCATAACAGGCAAGAGGTCTGTCCTATATAAAAAGCAGAACACGTACAGGTAGCTAGGTAAATAACCCAATCAGTTCCGCAGCTGGCCAAAAACCTGATATCAAAAACCTGCCCAGTGTTTTTACTAGTAAACTGTTTGGACTTAGCCACCCTAACACAGTGTACACAATCAATGACCACATGGAAAGCATCCCTGCAACAAATCACCAATTAAAGTAGTCTGTAATGGTTATCCCAAAGTTATCCTGTGTTTATAATGGTTGAAATAGGATCTCATGGTTTTATCCCTACGGTATGAGAATTGGCATTTATCTTTTAAGAATGTAGATAATCTATCATCCGCTAACAATATGTTCCAGTGTTTGTTCACAATGTCTAACAAAACATTGGTATTACATCTGTAGGTGGTAACCAATCTAACTTCAGATGTTCCTGATTCTTGTTTATCTTTATATGTAAAAAGATCATTCCTATTAATAGAAGATGCAAAATTCCTAGCTGAAAGTATCGTACCTGTCTTATACCCATGGGATTTGAACCTATTAATAAGGTCCAACTTATAGCTTTCATATTTCTGAGGATGGGACCAAATTTAGAATGTTGCATGTAACATGGGGTGGGTGAAAGCTGGAAGCATGTAATAACGAGTTGTATTGTAGATACTTGCAGAAAACCTGGGTGTCCAGTGTGTGATCTAAATTTCTTGTGATGAAAACATCCAAGAAAATGATTTGATGAATATCATAACTAACAGTAAACTGGATACAACACTTATTACCATTGATGTATTCCATAAATTCACCCAAGTATTCCTCATCAGCTTTCAAAATCATCCAGCAATCATCGAGGTAATGTCTCCACATATCAGTTTCCCCAATGTAAAGATTATGAGATACATCATATATCAATGCTCTTCCACATAGGCCATAACAAGGCCGGCATATATGGGGGCAAAGGACGCCCCATAGCCATACCCTGAACCTGCCAAAAACATTTCCCCTGATAATAAAAAGTGTTCTTGGTAAGAACATGTTCAGCAAGGCCAATAAGAAAAGTATTAAAGCCTGGTGGATAAAGCTCAGCTTGATAAAGTCAATGTTTAAGGGCCAACAGACCCGCCCAATGGGGAATATTGGTATATAGAGACTCTACATCAAGGGTGCATAAAAACCACCCTGGTTCAAGTTGAATATCCGATATTAACATCAAAAATTCAGTTGTGTCCTGAATACGTGCTCTGACATATTTGAGAAGTGGCCAAAGATGTATGGTTAGAAACTGTGACAAAGGTTCAGAAACCAATCCATACTCAGAAGCAATTGGTCTTCCCAGGGGGTCCTGTAGATTTTTGTGGATTTTCGGTAACAAATATAAATCTTGATGCCTAGGGATAGGGACAGTAAGATGATACCTAGTAGATTGGGAAATAATCCCTTCATCCTTAGCCAACAAAAGATATTGATCAATTTCCTGTTTAAATCTTGGACCAGGGTCTAAGGGCATGTACATATAGTGCCTGCCATTGTTCAATTGTCTCTTGGCCTCGGCATCATATTTGCACCAGTCCATTACTACTATTGCACCCATTTTATCAGCAGGTAGAATAACAAAATCATGATTACGTTGTAAATCATAAACAATTTGTTGTTCATTCCTAGAAAGATTATGTGATTTGATCTGAAACTCCCATGATTGAAAATGTAGATCTTTGACAACCTTATGTTGAAATAAATATACTGAATGATGCTTGGGTGGCATGAATGTGGACTTGTGAAATCTGAAACAATCAGAGTCAACAGTATTAGAACCAGAATCAAAATATAGTCTGAGATTAAGTAAACGGCAAAAATTTATAATGTCTTATGTTAATGAATCTTCTGAAACATAAAATGCTGGTACAAAGTTTAAGTCCTTTATTTAAAAGCTGTATTTCAGCAGAGTAACATGAAAGTACTACTGAGCCTTCAGTCTGAATCTCTTCACCACTGCAAACAACATGCTTCACACACTTTGCCTAATCAAGTTTTCTCACCAGCACATACTCTAGCAAATGTTTCTGCAGACATACGTTGCACTTTGAACCTGTGTTAACTTTGAGCACTATGAGTTTTCCATTTATGCGAACAGTACAAAATACTTCATTCTTTGCCCTTAAATCTATTGCATTGACTGTTTCATGAAGCACTGACACACCATCGACATAAAAAAGTAGGGTCACGGCTTTCTAATTGATCAACTTGTCTATTTGAATGTGCTCTTTCAATAAAAGAATGTGTCCCTTTTGATTTACAAGCCACTTGATTCCACTTATGCATTTGTGACATTGCATCTTACTGTATGTATACTGTTGTACTAATTATTGTATATTGCTTGTATTTCTGTGGAGCTTTTCTCCCCGGGCCCCCGCTGAAAATGGGCTTCTGGCCCAGTTGGACTTTCCTGGTAAACAAATGTAAATAAATAAATAAATAATTGCAGACCAAAAGCTAAACATTTTTCCCTTTTAGTTTCATGACTTCCACTACAGTTATGACAGCTGACAGCAAAACTGGGTGGGAACCATTCTTTGAGTTTGCTGACTTACTCTTATGCTTCACTGAGACTGTGTGTGCTCTGGAATTTCCTAGAAAGCTACAGGGTTTCCCTGTGACTGTTGCAGGGCTTACAGTTGCTGCCATGTGCTTGGGCCTGCTTCTTTTAACCACATGCTGCATGCTATCAACATTGGCTTTACTGCAGTACCTTCCGGGGCCACTTTCATTTGTAAGCATGCAGTTCTCACTTGTAAGCATATTTGTGTGCTTTTCTGTAAGCTCATATATCTGACAAATCTCAGTGGTGTTATTCAAAGTTAAATCACTGTCATGAAGTAAACTATTTCTCACAGCATCATCTTTAACACCACACACAAGTCTATCTTTTATCAACTCATCCCTTAAATCACTAAATCTGCATGTTTTAGCCTTGTTTCTCAAATCAGATATATATGCTGCAAAAGTTTCCCTAGGCTTTTGATCTCTTGTTTAAAATAAATGCCATTCTGTCATAACATTTGTTTGGGGTTACACATTTCTCTAAATTTATGTTTTACACACTTGGGGTCTTCCCTTGACTTAGCCGGTACAACTATATGATGCCCCCCCCCCTGCAAATACAGCAGGTTCCCTTTCTATGCCTTCTGAACCAGCTAAATTAAGTAGAATAAATGCCTTTGTTCATCTTTATCAGATGTGTGGTGGTGCAGTGGTAGCGTTGTTGCCTCACAGCAAGAGGTTCTCCCGTTTGATTCTCTGCTAGAGTGCGGGGAGTGCCTTCTGTGTGGAGTCTGCATGTCCTCCCCGCGGTTGGGTGGCGTTCGAAAGACATGTGTAAGGGCGTGCCTTCATTGAAGATTAAACGTTGAGCTGGCACCTCGGCGTTCATGAAAATCTACTGCCATTCATTAGCGGACCGGAGTTCCACTGTGGCGACCCCTAACTGGGAAAAGCCAAAAGACAACAACAACATGGTCATCTTTATCAGAAAAGGCAGCCTGTATGAAAATACTGTACTCTTGCTCAAACACTCTCCAGTTCTCCGCAATATTGTTGTCAAACACAAGTAGACCTGGTTTTCAAAATCCGTCTGCCTTGCCAACAAATTATGCCCAAACACAATGAAAAATATGATCCTTGTAGTTATATATGAACAAGCTACTAAGCTTGCCTGTAATATCATTCAAATGTGCAATAAACTCTTTGAAATACTGTACTTTGCGAAATATGCTTTGAAATGGCTGTATTTTGTAAAATAACTGTACTGTAATACTGCATAAACATGTGAATGCATTATACACGTCAGACAACTCGAATAGCAGTGACCAATATGAAAAAGTAGTGCTTAGCGAAAAAATGCATTTGTTTCCCTTATTTTATTCACTTTATGCAATTCGGACTTTATTTTAAACATTTTCTAGAGTTATTTTGAATATTTCTATTATTATGTCACAGTATCAGGTATTTCTGTTACTTAGAAATTCGTTTAGAGTGTTCTGAATGCCTGTAAATAGTTTGAGCAAGTTTTAATACCTGAAATTTGTTTCTGACATATTTGGTGAGTTATACATGTAGTAGGGATGATTCACTCCTGTATATTCCTCCAGTCTTAACTGAGTGCCCCTCGGCCTGAAATCAGAATAATCTGGATCTCATTCTGGCACCATGTCGCTCGTCTCTCTGTAGTATAATGATGAACAGGCATGTAGTTTGTTTATATGCCTTATTACATAGAAACACATCTGGACAAATATAAACAAACTGATTAACTGACAGACTACACAGACATACATGCTTACATCTCAACAGTTCACTACAAAATGGCAGTCAGGCTTGCATGTGCTCAGTATTTTTACACTGTACAAGCCCCTAGAAAGCTTCTTAAAGGCATACATACACATTGACCTACATTGCTGTTATCTGTGAAGCAGAAAATTACTGATAGTTGCAAAAGACATTTATGTCAGTAGATCAACAACACTTACAGCGAATGCGCTTTCAGCAAAAACGTTTAATTGAAAACACATTCAGTGAACCAAAGAGCAAATTTTTTTTAACAGGGGGCAAGCCCTTCTGCACCATCATGTGAGGAAAAGTCCCTCTCATACACACTCCAAACTTAAATATAAGTACTCTGAGGTGGCACAACAGTGGAGAAAAGGAAATTGTCCTCTGTTGCTGACTCTGTTTTCAGTTAAATATTATTGCTGAAAATGCATTCAGCAAAACTGGCTTCAACTCAATGCCGTGTTCCCTTTGCAATACTTAGTTCTAAAACATGAAAAGGATGCTGAACCATTACATCAGAGTATGGGTATTTGAGATACAAATATACATCTCTAGAATCTCTTAATATAGCACCACACTGTAGAACAACCAAACCTCACACCACAAGTTCCAGGCTAGATGGATTCACTCAGTTTAGTACACAGACTGATTTATTAAAATTAAAAAAAAAAAAAAAAACTAAACTTAGTGAATTCATCTGTCCTGTAACTTGTGGTGTGAAATCTCTTAATGTAGTTTATCATAATAATTTTGAATGGTATGCTTTTTTTAAATGCGTTACTAGGTTTACTATTCGACCGTTGTAAAATATATGGATCTATACAGCAGCAGATGCATTTATGCACCAGTCATAATTATTTTAACTTTCCTGTTCTGCATTCCATTTTGAGCTTGATAAGATTGCAGAGAGTTTTATAATGTCATTTCTGGGTCTAACTAAACTGTTTTCATTTAGTTTTGAGGGACTTAAGGTATGCTGTAGAAGTGCTTTACCTGAATGGCTTTTCTCAGCAAATGTAATTCTAATAAACAGGTTTATGTGTCATTGTGTCAAGGTTTTTGTGATGTACTTTAGCACTTGATATAGTCCAAAAGAAATAAAGCTTGACTTGACTTGTTTACTAAATGGAGGCCATGACCGGAAATATCTTGCAGTAGTGAAATATTCCTTTTAACTTGCAGTGCTTATATTGTGGCTGACCTGTATCATTTAAAAAATAACTTTCCCTACAGCTTTGAAAAAGATATTCTGGTCTGTTAAATCATTGCATATATTTTATGCAAAACATTTTTTCTGCAAGTCACTGCTTTTATGATATAGCCCCAACAGCTAAATCACTCATTAATTTGCATAATGTTTCATTAATATTTATAAAGATTTATTTCCACAGTGCTCAAAAGTGTTTTTAAATGTATAAAGAAAACTCTGACGTTTTAGATACCTTCTTCGTGTCTCCAGGCCTTGATTAGCATGTCTGGGATCCTTGCAGCACAGATAGAGCTTCAGTTTACCTATAGGATTACCAAGAAAATCAAAACTTCACTTCTCTGCGGGCAACAAACACCACTGTTTATTGCAATGCAGACATCAGCAGCCACTACTCAGAGACTCCTATGAAATATTTAAAGGTTTCTTGTAATAATTAATTTCCTTATGCCCTATGTGTAGTGCTGTCCTGAAAGAGAATATTTTAGAAATTCCTGCAGTATGTATCACAGGCCAATGAAAAAGTGAACAGTTCTGCAGTAATGTTAGCAGTAACATACTGATAACATCACAACATCACAAACTACTTATGCAGGTGACAGCTACAGGCTGTTAAAGTAAAGCAGGTACACACACAACTGGAAAACAATGGCATTCTAGCTACGGTAGAAGGATATACAAATAGAAGAATACTAACTACCAAGGAGAGAGTACAGAGAGAGAAAAGATAGGTGGAAGTAATAACTAAATGATGAAGATCATGGACCTACTGTGTTGCACGTCTCTTGCACGATACCCTTCTGGAATATGAGCTGTAGTGCATCTCACCTGCAGTATGTTGCAGGGACTGAAGGAATCTGTACCAACCTGGGAACAGTACAAGTAAAACCTTTTGTTTGTCTAGGTGATTCCAGGTCTGTCTCTAGTTCCATTAAGGTTGTTGTGGCAGATCTAGAGAATCTAGGTTTTGCTCACATCAGAGAAAGCAAGAGTATAAACTCTGCCATTTGAAATCTCATTTTCTACATGAATAAGATGCAGCAGCAAGGAGAAAATGGTTGCAACTTTAAAACTGAAAGGAGCAGATTTCCCTGAGCTGGAAATTCCAAATTGAAAAAAAGTGCAAATGTGTGCATGGATTTGTAGGGGTAGCAGACAGAAGAAAAGAAGATATGGAATGTCGGATTTGATATTAAACTGTACAATATTTTTAAAATTCTAGTCCTAGAAGCTGTCTTAGGGAAATTATTCTATATTTGCTGGCTGTAACTGAATTGTTCTGCAGACTTTTATGAATAAAACAGATAATGATAAAAGAAAAAAAAGTAATGTTTCTGTTTTCCAGGCATAGTGGTTCAATTATTTAATCTTTCACTCCCACCCGAAACTGAGACCAACTACAGAAATCTCTACTTTTTCTATGGAAAAATGACACTTAACAAAATCCAAGAAATACATACATGAAAAATATATGAATTTTCAATCATATTGTACAAAGATGAAAACATGTATAAATCAACTGGCTCCTACCCTGTAATTTCCTAAAATATCAATACAAACTCTTTAGCAATATCAAACAAGTCCTGTTTCAATCCATGGGATTCAGAAAGACTTATCACAATGCAGACCCTTAATTTGGAAGGTTTCCATATTGACCTCAGTCTGACAGATTCAGCGAATACTATCCATCTACTGTTTTCTCTTGGTGGTGGCTGTAGCACAGACAGCAGTCTCACTGGTGAAGCCACATGCAAATGTGGCAGTTTGGGGAATAGCTAATGCAGATTAGTCATATGCTGCTCCCTGGAAATGACACTTGCCAGAGATTAACATGGCAGCCAGTATGGATCATTCTACTGTAATACTGTAATATTTTCTCTCGGTGGAAAATTTGTGAATGCTGTTTGCATAAAAAGTGCTTTCCCATTCATCCCTATAGGGCTATTCTCATGTACTTCGACTGCAGATAGGTGTGTGTGTGTGTGTGTGTGTGTGTGTGTGTGTGTGTGTGTGTGCATTTGTGTTGGGTAATAACTATGCTACCGAATTGCATGATTTAGTAGAGAGAATATGAGCATGGTCAGGTCTGGACAGTACAGTGTTCATTTCAGAGGAATGGTAATGAACTATTAATGGAGAATTTCTCTGTGGAGCTGTTGCACTAATTGCCAACTGGTGTTAGCCAATTAGCAGGTGAGGTAATAATCTTTATTAATCCTTCTGAGAAAGAATTATTTTAGGTTTCAATGTCCAAACCATATATTAAAGAGGCAAAGGGGTGAATAATTACAGTTTACCTAGTTTAACCAGTGTTGCTTGTTGTACGTCAAACTGGCATGGGAAAAGACAGGACATGCCTTGGTAAGTTATTATCATGGGCTTTTTGGGGTATGAGTCCTATTGGCTATAGTGAGAGTAGTTACCCCAGTATATATATATATATATATATATATATATATATATATATATATATATATATATGATGTGTAGAAAGAGAGGATGATGGGAAAGGTGATACAGAAACAGGGAGAGAATAAGTAGGAATGTTTAGTGTGTTAAGACACACAAACTACACAGAATACTATAAATAAACACAGGTATATATGCACACACTAAAAAGAAGAGATATGGGCTAGACAGAGGCCACCGAAGGAATATAAATGATGACTGGAAGGTGTGGGTGATGCTGAAGGGGTGGGTTGTAGCATAATAGAATGAATGCATACCTATCTGGGGATAGTTTGGGTATGGGCAGTATGTTGGCTGCTGACCTTTTCAGAGGGATGTCAATAAGATCAGTCTGATGGGTGAGGGTGGACAATGTTGGAGTCCACACCCTTCTGTGATGCCTTGATGACAGGGGCTTGATGGTTGAACATTCTACATTACTCTTCAGGAGGGGTATAGTACCATCTACCAGGTGGGCCATTGTACTTTCAACTACATCCCACACCTACTGCTGAACTGAAAGCTGAGCTACAGTCAGTGACTGAGTTGAGCTACCTGCCAGACAGAGGTCATAAGCCCCCCCCCCCCAGAGTGAGGTATTCGCAGCCCTATTACCCGCTACCACTGTAGCCACAGGACAGGCATGAATGGGCTGTGGCTGATGTGCCTGCAGTTCATTGGCATCATTATTACTTGCAGGAAAGAAACATCGGAAAGGATAGTATAAGTGAAAAAGTCTTATATGTGGCGCAGTTAATATTAGTTAGGCAATTCACAAACTAAATCTGTTGCAAAAATCTCATCTGTCTCCTGTGACAGCCTTCACAGATAGGTGTAGTTGAGATGCAGACATCATTGCAAAACTTCACTCCCACATTTCAATGACAGAAGGTGCCTGGAAATGGGCCCATAGCCTCAGGATTTAGGAACAGCTTCACATTTATGTGCAAGATAGCAGAAGTCTAACGTGGTGCTCATAGCCTCACAACTGTACAGCTATGCATTAGTCCACAATATTCAGCAGTGCTGCGATACATAGACAAAAAAGAAAACAGGCACAGCACAGGAACAGACTCTCCCAGAAGCCCATCATTACTGTTAATGGCAGAAAATAATTCAAATTGCAGATTGAAAAGCTATAGCAATGCCATATACTTACTATACTATTGGGGGCATTCCTGCCTAACCTTTGCTTCTCACTGTGAGAGATTTCAGGGCAGCAATACTGCAAATCATTATAGCAGGGCCTGCACTCCTCCCTGGTCTTGGTGATGTGAGTAGCCTCAGTCAAAAGTTCAGTCAGATCAAACCAGGCATCCCCCTTCCTAAGTGGGTACATACGTGGTCCCAGCAGCCACTCCATGCACTGTCCATTTGGCAGAAGGAGCATGATTTTGCTGTCTTTAGCTTATTAGGAAGGCACTGTCTGTGGTGTATTAGCAATGACAACCACCACCTTGAATATCATATAAAACAATAGAGAGTGGTCTGTAATTTATATTGAAAAGGCAAATTCTGAATCATGAGCAGTACAACTTAGCAGTGCCTTGAAGCATGATGCATAGACATGCACAGGCAGCATGCACAAGCTCTCCACCACAGCATAGCGGTGGCATGTGGTGTGTCATGTTACCTGTAAACTTCACTAAAATATAGTGATTCACAAACATACATGGAATGTTCTCTCATATGACTACTTGCTACAAACTTGGGGTATGCAAAGAAATGTTATCATTTTAAGCAATTTAGCCACCAAACCATGGACGAGAAAAGGAGCAGCAGCACAAACAGAGTAATTTGAAGCATTTTTTCTGGCAGTAAACAACACAGTTGAAAGAAAACACAGCCCTGTGTGCTGTTCATATCATCCATTGTCTTTTACCAAAGAATAGGTGAGGCTAATCTGTACTATTGCTACTTGCAACTTGTACCTGCATGTAACCCATACATAATATATGTAGTTGAATACCTGCACTGCAGCTGTGGGAAGTCAGCCCCCTACTGGGACTATCAGTTTCCTGTCTAGTATGTCTTACACACACACTTGTTTTATGCATATGCTGTGAGGACAGCTGCACTGGGCCTGTTCATGTGTATCCCCCCAACTTCATAGCCCAGTAGCCACTGTCACCTGTCATCCTCAATGTTCCTACCCATGTTATCTGTGAAGTCAGCCCTTCAGCTGTATGCCATTGGTGGCCTGTTTGTGGCAGCCACACCAGTGGTATACATACATGTTTGATCCTAACACTGGCTGGTGTATTCTGGGGTATTATAGGAGCTCCCTACTATCCATAAATTAGTAAATCAGTAGCATCTACTGTGTTCCTATCCCTGTTCAAACCTGTAATGTTGTGAATACCTATGACAACCTACTGTATGTAATTGTAGCCTGCTGTCCCCAGGAGTCACTGGCCCACATCTATGTTTCTTATTCCCATAGGTGTGATCATGTACTCAAATGGGAGTAGACAGCAGAGCCTGGACAAATTCAGCCAAATTAAGAATGATGTCCAGCTACAGACAGGGCTCATGGGCACTGCTCGTTTGACAGAGTCAGTGCACATCAGCCCCTGCAAGACCACATCTAGGCAAAAACTGACCCACAAAAATCAGTGATGTTAGAAGTGTGTCACTGATATAATCAGGTGGGCATCCAGAAAGGCACACACCATTTCAGCAGAGAGGTTGGCCACTGAAAGGGAGCAGGGGGCATGTCTGGTGCAAGCTTAACTTATCAGGATGATTTTGTAGTGTCCCTGTATGGGGATGATGAAGATGTAGGTATCATACCTGGATGGTTGGACACAGTCTCCATGAGTGGCTAACTCTCACATATCTCAGTGGGATATGCACCTGGTTAATAACCATACTCAGTGTGTATATAACAGCTATGTGCATACAGGGTATAGATAAGACACAAATACAACTGCATACATTTCCTAAGAGCATGTCAAGTGTGCATGCATACAGGAATGGCAGCAGTTATGTGTCTCTTCTATATATGTATAGTCCGTACCACTGTTTGCATACATAATAAATAGCCTCACATATAAAATGAGTATACAACTGCATACATTTCCTAAGAGCATGTCAAGTGTGCATGCATACAGGAATGGCAGCAGTTATGTGTCTCTTCTATATATGTATAGTCCGTACTACTGTTTGCATACATAACAAATAGCCTCACATATAAAATGAGTATCCAGATTCACTTTGTTCTCCACTGCATGTTCACAGGCCCAACACCTGCTACTGTGACACCTGTATAGGCTGGGTCAAGACAGCAGGCTGACATTAACACCTATGCACAGTCTGACAATGATGCCAAGAAACAGATAGAGTCACAGTTGGATCACACACTATAACTGTCTCTATGTCCCCTCTGGGTGGTCATTATATGATCACTTGCATAAACCTATTCCTGCGCTGTTTCTCTCACTTTTCATTAGAGATAGCAATTGCTATGAATTGCAATATTCCTGAATGCAACCACTTCCTTTGCACTAACGCATTGCATACTATGCAGGGTATGTATAAATAGTGGTCCTCTCACTGAATGAAAGCTCCAAGCTAAACCAGAAGACAGATGCAAACCTAAATCTAATTATCCATAACCAAATATCCCACTAAAGTGATGAACTTATACAAGAAATGGATCAGACTAAAACATAAAATATCAACAAATATAACTTAAAAAAAGGCAAAAAATAAAATTGGTGGTCTTGGTGGTATTTTAAAACATAAAATATAGCTGCCATTAGTTGATGTCTAGTAACCTCTAACAGCTACCAAATAAAGTGTATAAGGCACACATCAATATTACATGCAGGTCTGACTCTTATTTCATAGGATCATAGGAGGTTACTAGGCTATCGACCAGGAGGGCATTTCAAGACTAGTGGTTTCATCCCAATGTAATACCATAGATACTCTAGTCAGTACCCAGGAATGTATTTATTAATGACTGGCCATTTCCAGGAGGGTTGTTGGTGCTATCCCCGGTAAGAATGCACAGTGTCCAATCCATTTGTCCAGGTTCCTTTTGAACAGTGTCATAGAGGTGCTCTGCTTCACATTAATTGGTAGCCTATTTCAAAGAAATGGCAGTCAATGGGAGACAAATCTGTCCCTCCAGCACATCCTATTCAAGTCACAGGCCATAGTTAGGTCCCTGGAATGGGTAGCTCTAGTCCCATTTGATTTACGGATGTGCAACAGATTCATTAGGTTTGGGTCTGAGATTGCTCTGTAAGCTAGGCATAAGTCTTCCCAGGACATTTGTTCCAGGACATTTGAGTTAACAAGGTCAAGGAACATTTGTGCTAATGAGTTAGGGCTAGAGTGAGTTTCCCAGTTAATGGGATAATTGAAATCCCCCATGACCAGAGTGTTTGGCAGTATTTGGATTGACTCCAGTTTGGTCAAGTAGGTGTCATGCGCATCATGATCCATGAAGGGGGATCTATAACTAGCTATGACTTAAATGGGGGTCTTACCCACAGTAATCTGAACTTGGAGTAGCTCCATGGAGTTGTCCAGTCTAACTAGTGAGGAGGTGAATTTATCTCTAATATAGATAGAAACACCCCCTCCTTTGGTTTTCACATTTGTTTTGCAGTCTGAAGGTGTGGAAGCCATTGTAGCCTTGCAAGGCTGGGGTACACTCTGAGGCCTTGAACCAGGTTTCTGTGGCTGCACAGACATCTACATCTTCCAGTGATAGAAGTGCTTCCAGAGTGTGCAGTTTTTGGTTTAAGCTCCTGCCATTTAGCAGCATAACCTTTATTTTGTTATGGTTGCCAATTTTCACGTTGTCAATTTTGTTTTTGAGACCTTACCTAAAAAAGCCATTATGGGGGAGGCAAGAGCCTTTGCCCACAGCTGAAAGTGAAATTCTGAAGAAGTCTGCTTTGAGCAGACGAAAGTACTCATGTTGTTGGATTTTACGAATATTTTGGAATAAAAGACTTGATTCTTGTTTGCCAGCACGGAACTTTGTTTTTTTTACAGTTTGGTATATTTTACTTCATTCGTGATTTAGTGGTACCAGGTAAAACTGTTTCTGGCAAAACAGCGAGGTTTGTCTACCATGTCATCCCAGGCTGAAAGAAACTGGATTCCCTTTGAATGACACCAAAGACTAAGCCAATTATTAAAATTAATCATTTTTTGTTTATACTGTGGCATAATTCTAGGGAAGGGTAATATGCTGCTTAAGGCTAGTAACATACTGCCTGGGACACATACTCAGAGAGCTCAATCATGTCTCTCTTTATATAGTCTAGTGAGGCATGTCTCAGGTCATTCACTCTAACATGAGCTATGACAGAGTCATAACTTGTTGCCAAGAGACCTGAGTGCATGCATGATCTGATAAATCCTGGCACCCCCTTCTCCTTATCTCGCCTTGTGAGTGGGATATCTGTGTGTCTCACTATGGAGTCTCCAATGACAAGAACATTTCTTTTTTTTTAATGTTATGCCTTAAGGGCTTGGTCGTTGAGACACTGGCATTGCTATGTGTCTTGGGTGCTGTGGAAACTGTGTTATTTATAGCAGTCATTTCTTTGGAGGTATCTGGTGTTTCGGTAAGTTTTTTTGAGAGAACCTCCACATACGTTGATTTATGTGTTGGATGCGTACTATGTGTATCAGTATTTAATTCCTAGCTACAGCTTCCATGATGTCTTTGTGGTCTATTTTCTAAAATTCTCTGATACATATTTTCTAAAATTGTTGCTTCTAACTACATTGAAATCAGTTGTACATGTTGGTTAGTGGAGTCAGTTTTAATCAAAATTCTAATCAAGTGTGACAACATAGATCTATAATACTATACTTCTAAGACATCTTTAATAACAGATTTAAATCTGTTGCCCTTATATTATATTCATAGCAGTGGGCATGCAACCTCAGCAGAGTGTTTAAATTATTTTACATACATACATAACCGCTCTGCAACACCAATGCAGTTATTAATATGCAAGGCAAAGAATGTCTTCATCATACTTTTTTCCTTAGAGAAACTAAAGTTGTTCAAAAAACATCACCTGAGCAAATAACTACTTGACTTCAAATACAAAAACTAGTTTTACTAGAATCAAATATAACTTCACTCCTAAAGCAACTTAGCTGATGCATTCAAATGTGTTTTACAAAAACACAAGTGATATTTAAAAATTGGCCCTGATTTTTGGCCTTTGTCCCCCATTTGTTCTTGGTTTTGTTCATATCTCTTGAGCAAAGAAGTCAGCTATGTTGAATAGTCCTAATCAGACATTTTCCTTCTTGTGTAAGTATAAGACTTTTATGTTCCTGAATTTCTGGTCTTGCTAATTATCGATTATACCAGGATAATGGAGGAAAAGGAGTCTTTCTAAATGAACAAGTAAAGAATAAAGGCAAAGTGAATCAAAGGTTATTAGCACCTCAAACCCGAGGTATCACAAGTAGGATGAAACAGATAAGACAATAATTAAAATGATGTCAAACAATAATAAACATGGTAAGAATGAAGGTTTGGAAACCAGAACAGTTTAGCAGAAGAGAAGGAAATTAATGGTCAAGTTTCATATCCTTGAAGGAAATTTGTCTTAGGGAAGCTGCACAGTAACATGGTCCCTGTTCTTGTGTGTTAATCAATTCCCAAAGTAAGGCACCTGTAAAGCAAAAGATAATTTGCCATTGCACTCAGATGCCACTCAGGAATTACAGTTATCCCCAAAGCATGTGAATAGAGTGAGCAGAATTGTTGATAAGGAATCAACAGGACTTTTGCCTAGGCAGTACCCATGGAAATTGGGGTAAGGACATTTACACAAAGACTTTTTTTGCAATCCTTAATGATAGTCAAACCCAATGCAGCCCATGATACAGAAGTTATATGGTCATATTGGGATTATCACACTAAAGAAAATGTATAAACAATAAGTCCACACTCAATGCTTTTCTGCTGATTATGCATATTTTCAAGGTACTTACTTGTAACTGTTCCATAATGTGTAAGACTGACATCCTTGTATTTTTGTATCTAAGCTGTATTATGTATCTTGGAGCTTTTCTCCCCGGGTCTCCACTGAAAATGGGTCGCTATGACCCAGTGGACTTCCCCAGTAATCAAACTGGAAATAAATAAATAAAATTAATAAATTAGATAGCATACATACTTTCAGAGCTTCTGTACCTCCTGAAGGTGATTAATTTTCACCTTGGCTAGCCTCAGGTACAGATAGTTCCAATAGTTCAAAAATGAAGGTACTAAAACATGCACAATTATACAAAGCTTGGAGGAATATAGTGATTGGGCAGGATTCACAAAGCCTCCGTGTAAGAGATACATGGCTTACACAGAGGCTGCAGTTAAACGGTGTGATGTCAGCATGTCATGCATATGCATGAGGGCATGCTGAATCACACCTAAGGCTAACACGGTCCGTGGAAGACAGTAGGGGCGTGTCTGTAGGCCGAGCCCTGCAAGCGGACATGCCCCAAGAAGAGTAAAAGTGCCCAAAGTAAACACCCATGACAGAGGCCATGGAAATGTGAATAAACACAACACAACACATGCCCCCACAGACTATGAACATAAAATATATAAATGAACATGTTATATATTTTTTTAAAACATAAAGATGTTTGCCCATGAGTGCGCTCATTTGCGAGGGCGTGCCAGTAGCTTAGCCACAGTTAGCAGTCAGTGGAAAAGCATATAAGAACTAAATATGCAAAGTAAGCCAAGAAGCAATAGCGTAGCAGTAGAGACGTCAGCTGAAGAGCAGGCAGTCATGGTTCGAGCCCCCACAACATCAATTTTTATTTTTAGTAAAATAAGCACGAAACAAGTCCCTGACAAATATGTACACATATAAAATTATATTTTATGTAAAATGTAATGAAATAGTCTATTTATTTTGAAGAAATGTGAGATAACAAAACAATAAAAAATGCGAGATGTGCCTATAGCTGAGCTACAATTTAACAAGGTGAGTGCATCTGCCCGTAGGTGAGCAGTGGTTTAACAGGTGTAAAATGAGTGCCCGTAGGTGAGCAGTGGTTTAACATGCTGAAACTGTGTGCCCCTAGCTGAGCTGAGCGTAATATGCATGCTAACAGACAAATGAAGCGTAAACCAGCGTACCCCGTTTGCGTGTAGCTGCGCACCGTGCCAACAAGCTAACCGACGGGCAACGTTGAGCAAGCTGTATCAAAACTGCCTTTATACAGACACACCCCCTAGCCTGTCTAGACAGTCATAAAAAATAAAAAGCAGTGGCCAGGTTCGAACCCAGGATATTATGCACCATAGTCAAGGTACTGAACCACTAAGCCATGACAGCAGTACCTAGAAATGCAGTAATAGCAAATATATAGGAATGAATACAAAGTGGAGCATGACAAAGCAGGTTTTGTGAAGTTGATACAATTCCAAAATGGCCAATCACAGATATGTGCGGGAAAAACGGCATATATAAGCCCCATAGGCGGGAATACACAGCATAAACTATTGTAGAACTAACTTGCAGCCAGAATGTCAGGAGTAGGTGAGGGTAGTTGCTTTCAAGCACAGAGGTGGGGTGTTGAGGAGTCCAGATACATGGTCTGGCTCCTAGTCCACAATCATGAGGCCCAACTCATGCAGAGCCAGGTCCTGTGGGGAGCATATAGGGCTGTGGCATGGGACCTGTTGGCTCATGATCTCACCAGTGCCACAGGGATTCCAAGGACTGGTGAGCAGGTCCGTCACCACCATGCGGACCTGAAGAGACGTAAGCAGGACCAATTGAACCTTTGGATCCAGGAGGCCCGGCAAATGCCCAACACCCCACTACTGAGTAAGTTACATTTAATTATGTATGTAAGAAATTAAACTAGCTGATATTATGGAGATGTGCATTCCAATATTACTTCATTTATATTACAGCTGCAGGTGTCCGTTCTGCGAACCGCAGAGCCTATGGCGATAGGCTGGTGTGGTTGCGCCACCAGGCAGGTCAGTAATATACTCCCAGTAACTGTAAAGAAATATAAAAGTATGACAGTTAGCAAAAGAGTGCAGTGTAGTCACTAAGTAATAAAATGTGCAAGTAACAGTGTAAGAGTGTTTGCAAGTATTGCTTGATTACAAAAGTGTGTTGCAGTCTGTAATCCAAACAGAAAAATGAAAATGTCTGAAATAAAGTCTGAAATAAAGATGCCCCACCTGTAATATAATAGCACACAACCTGCAGCAGGCTGAAAAGTACAGCTGCAGAAGATAAGAAAATCACATGTGTGAAATATATCCCTGTTGAAATACTGAAACATGATAGAAGTGAGACTGCTGGAAAGGATTGTAATAACTACAGGTAAAACATGTCAATAAAGCCTAGAAGTAAGTACCATCCTGAATAGTAAAATGAAAACAAGTGAGAGAGTGTGAGAAAGAGTTATGAATCCACCAATAAAGTAGTAATAACCCCTGAATAAAGTATACTGCAGGCAGTACAGACTGAAATGAATGTGACAAGTAGAACCAAACTGTGAAATGTGTTCAAAGTGTTGCTGCAGCTGGAATGTGTATCCCAAAATCTGGATATGTTGCTCTCAGTCTGCAATATGCAGATAGTATGATTGTCTGAAATACCAAATATCCACAGTTGTCTATAGCTATATAAAGCAAATGTAGCAGGATGATGTAGCTGAACAAAGCCAGATATGAATGTGTATGAAGAACAATAAAATGTATATTGATGTAGCAGTAACAGTCCTATCACCAAATTGAAGTAGTTATCATATAGGAAACTGTAGTTAGAACAGTAGTGTGTATATATCTGCAGCTATTAGAAATGTACAGCATATGTATTGGTATTCGAAGGTGTTAATATTATTTTCTTCACCCCACCCTATAACCACATATAACCCATTCCACGTGAAAATGGTATGTGCAATCACAATTAACACCCCTGGACATTTGTCCTGTTGGGTCATAAATATTTGCATGTACGTTGATGCATCTGCCCTGTTCATACATCCAAACCTGATGGCCTGTTGCCATCAATCAACCCTGCATGTTGTTGGACTGTGTATTGCTGTTCAAATTATGCATGTGTTATGCTCGCTGTTCAATGGTGTGAATATCTGGGTGTTTGATTAATGGGAATACTAATGCATGCTTTTACAACTAATTGCGAATGGTATTGTATGTTACTAACCCAAACTGTCATGACATAATGCAAAACATAGGACGACAGGAAAGGCGGGTTCCAGCGGACCCACCTCTCCCACCTCAGCTGGCAAGTGCACCTGGCACTAGTGCCCAGTCTGGACGCTCCTCCAGTGGCCCTGTGCCACCTGCGGGTGGAAGCGCTGCAGGGGATGGGGCCCGTACCCCCTCTGCAAGTGTGGCCAGAGGAGAACCACCACTCACCCTCCGTAGCATCCAGACTGTGGTGCGTAGGGAGATCCAGGACTCTGTTCTTGGGCCCCTACGCCAGCTTGAGGCACAGGTGGCACAATGTACGGGCATGCCTGTTGCCCGGCCTACACAGCCCCCAGCACAGCCCCATCCTGGGCAGTGAAGGAACAGTGGCAACTGCCCATGGGTGGGGATATCACTTCCACTGTTGCCATCTGTGGGCTCATGGGCTCTGGATATCCAAACATCCGTCCCCGTCAATTGTGTAACCCCCTCCACACGTGTCATACACCGCCCCTGTATGCGGCTTGTTTGTCTTGTCTGTTCACCTACCCAACCTACCTCCCCAGCTATACCGACTTCCTTCACCTGACATACCACTCTCACCTGAAAAAAAAAAAAAAAAAGGGCACTCTGTACCCACAAAAAAATTACGCCTAATACATAGCTGCCCATTCCACACACATATCTGCTGGACATGGAAACTATCAATTGCAATTGGCTGTACAACAAGTATTATTGTTGTCCTGACACCTCTCTCAGGAGTGGAAGGTTTCATATATATATATATATATATATATATATATATATAGTTGTAGGTGTCAGTGTGCATACACACTTACTACAGGAAACAGGAGAGAGGACTGGAGAAATGTGAATCTACAACACAGCCTGAATCATGAGAGAGATACTAACCTTTACACTCACAGAACAGTGTCCACAGCATACCAGCATGGTCCCCGCCCTTACAATCTGAAAGGGCAATGCCTATCTCACATACCCTTTTATAGCACTGTCCTGAAATCACAGTGAGAACTGCAATCAGTACACAACTGGCTGCATGCAATTAGCAAATGCTGGCTTACAATTGGTGCAGAGGCCATCACATGGACTTATGCAGATACCTACAAAAGCATCCTGTACTCACACTCCACACATGCAATACATTCATTGCACTGTCTGGAGGCAGACAGAGAGAGAGAGAGAGAGAGAGAGAGAGAGAGAGAGAGAGAAAAAATAACAACACAAACAGCAACACACGGTACACAAACTGAGTTGAAGCTGTCAACAGTGACAGTACCAAGCCGTGCCAGCAGCATCAGGAAGCAGTAGTAGTGGTAACGCAACCAGCTGTGACAAACACAGGTAATGTAAAATAACAAGTTAATAGTCTGCATACTGTGAAACCCTCAATATGTGTCATAGGTCTGTATCTATAGGTATGTCCATGTGATATGTTGTGTGCACGTAGTTCCACCAAAAGGGGATGACTATACATTACATGTCATTCAGTGTTAGGCCATGATCCTGGCAGCAGTTTTCTGTTGCAGTGAGGCCTGTCTGTAGGATGTGTGTGTCAGCTGGTGTAACGACAATGGCGCTTAGTTAGCAGTCATCTGGGAACTTTGTCATCCACAACCCGCACATGTTTGCTTTTACATCTGAGAAATAAATGCCAAACAAGAGGGGTCCTAGGACAGAGGCCTGTGGGATACCACATGTGACTGGCATTGAGTCTGACATGGCTCCTACAATATCGATATTATGGATTCTGTATGTCAACCAGTGTGCAATCCATCATGTGACATATGTAGTAACATGTAAGCTAATGAGCTTGTCTATGATGCCTGAGTGGAGTACTGTGTTGAAGGCCTTAGGCAAGTCCAGGTAGGCTGTATGGATTGCGTTGCCCTCATCAATGGCTGTAGTGACTGTTTTGAAAGGTCAACCAGGTTCAAAAGGCAGGATCAGCCCATCACAAAGGCAAACTGTCTGGGAACAAGTGTCTGCAGGTACTCAATATCGCTGTATAAGCGTCCCATACTGAATCATTCCATAGCTTTGCAGACCAGGCTGGTTAAGCTTATGGTGCGGTAGTTCCCAGGGTCAGTAGAGGTGCCTCCTTAGTGGAGTGGGACCACTGTTGCTGTATGCCAGTGTTCAGGTACATATCCTGTAGTACGGCCAAGGTTAAATATCAGTCTTATATGCGGTTGTATGTCCTCTTGGAGTTCACGTAGCACACATCCAGGGATACCATCAGGTCACATTGATGCTGTGTGTTCTGCTTTGCTGAGGGCGGCCCTCACCTGGACATGATAGAGAGGTTACATTCAGCTGTGATAAGTATTTCTAAGTGTGGGGGAGAAGGAGGGGGGATACGTGCACCGAACCTGTCTGCAAGAATGTTGCCAATATCTGTGTGTTCGGTGAATGTTAAGTAGGTGTGTATTAACTCAGAGCATATCTGAGGCGTTTGGTCCATATGTGTAACATAACTGAAGAAGGCCTTGTGGTTATCTATAGTGTTCGTGGCCATTTCCATCCCAGAGTAGGCCGTGGATGTTGTTATGAGAGACCGTAGCTTATTACCAGTGCTGACCACAGATGCCTTCCCTTAATGTGAATCTGCTCTGTCCTGCAGTAGCCTCCTTCTATCATTATACAATCTGCCTTTGGCTGGGGTCCACCGGACAGGATGCCTAACCTTTGTGCATAGGGTCTGGGTTAGAAATGTGTATGCATGTTCCATGCAATCTTTGGGATGTCCGTGGGAAGCATTCGCAAAGGGGTCAGCAGTGTGGGTTGTGGCTTCCACTGGCCCAGTAGGCTGCATGGATACCATCTCAGTCCTAACAAGTGAATAACTGTCTAATCACATACATATCAAAGTAGTCTACTGTGCTGCTGGTGGTGGTGGTGGGATATGTATATCCAGACCGAGTAACTTGTGTCCAGATCACACTAGTGGATGGCGTTCCACATACAGTACCTTGGTATGAACCCCCAGAGTGAGGTTGTGCATTGGACCCGTCGCAGTGTGCTGACCGATGGGGCATGCTACTATGTTGTATGGAATGTGGCAGGTATTGTTGCACAGGTGTTGGCTAAGCACTGATATCTGGCCATGTACTTGTGTATCCACCAAGAGACACACACATGCTACATATGGGAGTAGTAGTATATCACTACAGTTGAGTATCATGTATAGTATGTGTGCCATATATTGCTGACATAGTCTGTTGATATCCTGTTTGTGTTCTCTACCAGGGACATGGCGCGTCAGCATAATCCCACCTACTCTGCAGCAGAAGATGAGGAGATACACCAGAGCCTGGTGCGGGATTATGACATACTGTTTTCCCGCACCAGCCAGAATCAGCAGGAGAGGGCTGCACTGTGGCAAGACCTTGTCCGTAGGGTAAATGACACTGGCATGCATAATAGGACATATGAGCAGGTATGACATCACTGCAGTGATTTAATCAGAAATGTCCGTCAGCGTGTGTCGGATATCCACAGGCAACAGGTTGCCACAGGAGGTGGGGTGGCCACACATCCCCCCTCACCAGACTGGAGGGGCTACTCCTAAGTGTTGTGGCTCTAGCCCCGGAACAGCAACTGCAATACACCTGCATCATGATGGAGGCTGGATCCACACAGCAGCACGACATGGAGCGTGCAGGTAATATGCCATATGTACACTTGACTGTTCTGTACACTGTTAGTTTATGCATGTGTAAGGTGTGTCCGTGGTATGTAGCTGTCAACATAGTATGTAATTGTGCAGGTGTGATATTGGCAATATCAGCAGCTGACGTGTGAAAGGCAACTGGTGTACTACTGCACTGTATCATATGCAGTATCAATGGCATAGTTGTGCCCACTGACATTAATCTCCTCATTTCTGCAGGTCCCTCCGGTGTTACAGCAAGGCAGGCCATCCATGCTGGTGAGTGTGTTTTAACAATACCTATAATAGTCCTGACAGTGCTAGTAATACTAGTGTAACTCAGTAGTGCTCTGTGTGTATACTGCGGGGTGTGCATGTGTGCATGTGTGCCTGTGTCCACGTGTGCATGTGTGCATATGTGCCTGTGTCCACATGTGCATGTGTGCCTGTGTCCACGTGTGCATGTGTGCATGTGTCCACGTGTGCATGTGTCCACGTGTGCACGTGCCCACGTGTGCATGTGTGCCTGTGTCCACGTGTACATGTGTGCATGTGTGCATGTGTGCAAGTGTGCATGTGTGCATGTGTGCACATGTGCATGTGTGCATGTGTGCATGTGTGCCTGTGTCCATGTGTCCATGTGTGCATGTGTGCATGTGTGCATGTGTCCACGTGTGCATGTGTGCATGTGTGCTTAAGTGCATCACTGGTAACATTGTGTGGACACTGTAAACTGTGTTTCCTGTCTTCCTCCCACAGGTTCTGGTGCTGCTCTGGTGTCCTGCAACAGGGAACCTGAATCTGGTACCACAGGTACCGATAATGATGATATCTGTGTAATGGCACAGGAAGGTGTGTCAGGGTCCGTCATTGGTCAGCCAATTGACAGTACACAGCTGTCAACCCCATCATTGTGCACAGTCATCCTGCCAGTGCATCCTATGTCACCATTGTCCCTAGGTGATGGACAGGATACAGTGGGCATTGACCAGGGTAATGTGGTATCTGTGGCACATGCTTCCCCACACAGCAGCCATGGGCAGGGTCCTGTGTTGGTACCACACAGACAGTTGCCCATGGGTTCTCGTGGGAGCATCCGTGGGCGTACTGCCTCTGGCAGACGTGCCCAAAGAGGTCTGTCAACCTCAGCTATGTTTTAGGCTGTCATGCAGGCACAGTCGCATATAGAAAGCTACACCAGACAGGGTCTGAGGGAGCTGAGAGCATGCCGCACAGCCATGACTGACAGTATGCGTGACATCGCGGATGCTATCCGTAATTTCACCGATGTCATAGATAGACTTTGTGGGGACATATTACAGCAGTTCCACAACCACATGTCCATGAGCCAGGGCAATGTTGGTTGGTTGCGGTGTCGACGTGGCCGTATGCCAGCAACAGCAGCAGCTGGCAGTTGGTGTGGATGACAACAGGCCTGCGGACACCCCCATAGTGCCAGCAGCAGCCCCAGCAATGCGGGGTCTGTGCTGTCATCAGAACGCCCCAGGAGACAACGTGCACGTGGCTCTGGACAGTCCCAACAGGGACCTGTCTCCAGTCAACACACTCCCACTTCTGATGACAGTACCCAGTCTGGCTTAGTACCGGATACGGTCCGTACCACCCCTGCCAGGCAAAGGTAACGTGTCCATGCCCACAGACACTGATCTGTATGACCTGCCAGATGCAGTCTGTGGCTGTCCACAAACTCCTGTATATGGCAGCCATGAGGTGGAACTGTGTGCGTGCATACACACATGCGAAATGTTAACACCTAGGGCTACCACATACACGCACACACTGCACCAACACTGCCCCACCCTGTACTGCTGTCCCTCACCAACACACATACACACACATGTCAATTGGTGGTATCAGTGGCAGACTCAGGCATACCTAATTCACACCCTGTGCATATGATGAAACTGTGCCACCTCCTGCAATCTCCAACATCAGTGCAGGAACAGGTAAACATGTTGCTGATGCACAGGGTGACTACATAGAAGTGTATTAGTAGTATCATGTTGGTAACAGTACAGTGTGCTGATATGACTGTGTGTATATCCCAGCATGCCTGATGCAGTAACTGTATGACTGTCCTGAATTGTTATCTACACCCATAGTATGTACCAAAGTGTAACAGCTGCACATTATTGCATACCAGTGGTAAAGATGTCAACAGATAGCCACATACATGGGTAGCACAGGGGGGAAGCTAATGCAAGTAGTGATACGCAATGATGGACATGTACAGTAATGGTGGCAAGTTGCCCACAACGACTATGCAATGTGGATGTTTGCGCATGTTGATATGTGTGCAGTACCAATGTAATCCAACTCACAATTAACTATGACATAATATCAGTTCTACCATGGACATCTGAGCTGTGCATTCCTGGGTACATGTTCATAGTGCCTACATATTTGCACTGTTACCTACTGTTAGTGTTACCCCTTCTTTGTTGTACAATGGACTACTTCCAGCCCTGCTTACTGTAGCTTTGTTTGCATGCATGTTCACTTGGGGTTCCCTGGAACACTGCTTCCACCTGCAATGCAGAGTTACAGTGCTTCTGTGGACTCCTAGTAACATCTGCATAGCATACTATACGTATGTCAAGTTTACACATGACAGAACGTCACTGTCTGTCCTGTTCGCATGTACGTTGCCTGTGACACATTGCACATGTCTTACCTGGCATTTACCCACGTGTGCAGTCATATATGCCAGTGCTATGAAATCAGTAGCAGTACACCCACACATACACACCTTCAGTATGTTGTTCCCCATTGGCCCTATGTGTTGGTAATCACCATGGCAATCACACTACTATGGTAGCATGTGCAAAGGTAACCTGTGAATCACCTCTATGGTCCAGTTGTGGTTTATGTGAGTCATGTGGCAATGTCACAGCTGCCACATGTATGCAGTCAACCCTCAACCCTGGCCAGGAACGTACAACACATGTGTGGGATGCCACCAAATAGCCAATCTGGGGACTGAGCACTCTGAACCCAGTAATGCCATACCCTGTCAGGTGGCATGACATACTACAGTGACTACTATACCAGTCTGACATAGACCCACACTGACAGCAATCTGAACACACTGGGGCATACTTGGAGACTCAGAATAGCATCCTGCCTGAGCATCACACACCTCTTCAGCTGGCACACAGGCATACGTTACGTCAGAACAGAGCACATGTCCCAATAGGAGAATTGTTGTATAAGGCCTACTTTAACAACACTCATGCCCATGCCCTGTAAAAGGGAACCAATTGCTGTGATGCCATATTCATTACTGATGACTGTGAAAAGATTCTGAATATCCATGGATACCATTAGGTAATACCCTGTTGCTTGGTCACGCTGGATATTACCCAAAGCCCTCAAAAAATCTTCCGTGTAAAGTAGGCCTTATACAACAATTGTTATCTTTAGTCCTGGAAAACAATGTTTTTTTAGGTATACAGCAGACTTATAGACAGGCACAGGGGGTGGCCATGGGTACCCCCTGTGCCAACACCTATGCAAATTTGGTTTTATCCTATTGGGAGAAGACATCATTTATGAAGGATGTGAGGTGGTTACAACATATAGAGCTGTATAAACATTTTGTGGATGACATTTTTATTTTGTGGAAAGGGGATAGAGATTCCTTTGATACCTTTGTTACATACTTACATTCCACCACTACCTTTCTTAGGTTCACTGTTAATTGTTCATATTCAGCCATGGAGTTTTTAGATACGTATATAGAACAAACACCTAGGGGGTTTTCTTCTCGCTTGTACAGAAAGGATTGCTGGAAGAATACACTTTTGCATTTTAACAGCATGCACCCCAGGTTTACATTTCCCAACATCATCCAGGGACAAGTAGGTAGGTTGTCGAGGATTTGTACAGATGATTCACAGTATGAAGATGAGGTAGCCAGGTTGCAAGGGCATTTTCTAGATAGAGGATACAAGTCCACCATCATCAATAAGGTCACAGGTGTTGAAGCAGCATCTAATAGGAGGAGATTTAGACCATGGCTATCAAATAACACTTGTGATGGTCCTCGGAACAGATGTGAAGCACCAGGGTTCAAGTTTATGTTCACATATAGTAGTAACATTAAGGGGATATGTGACATAGTAGCCAAAAACTGGAATATTTTGACCAGTGAAGAAGGTACTAAAGCTATTGTTGGGAACAAGCCTATTTTTGGCTTTAGGAGAAATAAGAACCTCAAGGATATTCTTGGCAAAGAAAGACATTTTTACTCTCTTCCCTTTAAGAGTAAACCAGGTAGTGTCCCTTGTGGCACTTGTAAAGCTTGCACTCACATTGATCAGAATACCATCTATACACATCCTGTCACGGGTAAGCTGTTTGAATTTAAGGCTAGAGCCACATGTGGGACAAAAGACCTTGTTTATTTAGCAGAGTGTCAACAATGCCATGTTTTTTATATGGGGAAAACCAATTGTTTTTTCAAGGTTAGGATTTTACAACATCTCAGTTCTATCAGGAATGGTGATGTACATAATGCTTTGTTCAAACACATTGAACAAAATCCAATACATTTCTTTAAGTTCAGAGCCATTGTAAATATCAAGCTGAGCAGTGTGTGTGTGTGGGGGGGGGGGGTGATATAAAACAACATACTGAACTAATAGAAGCTAAATGGATAATTGAGCTTATGGCTCATAGAACTCCAGGTTTAAATGAAAATGTTCCAGTGAAACCCGCCCTTAGGAATAGGCGGGTCTGTTACTGATTTTATCAAATTTTATTGGTGGTTAGTGTGTTTAAATTCTGTCAGGATGAGAATGTTTGTTAATCTGATGAAGGGTGTTACCCGAAAGCGCTCATACTTCCTGGGGATTTCTGTGTCTGAGTTTTATGTGCTTTTATTAAACTCATTTTGGACTTCAAGCTGTGTTCTGCCACGATTTTTTCTGCATTATCCCACATATACCCATGACTGCTCCACAACAAGGCACCTGTCAGGTGTATACCAGCCATATATGAGCCGTCCAACAGACAGAGTGAGCTAATACATTGCCGAGCTGCAGCCCACAGAGGGAGGACATCTGTGAACAGTACCGGCATGACACTTCATTCCCACATAATCTTCACAACACAGTGTTGACAGTGGAATTGTCCAGACAATGCAGATAGGGCTCCCCTCAGTCTGTTATTGATGCCTACTTACTGTTAGAGGTCCTCAGCAACCCTCTTCCAGCACACACCAACAAAATGGCTGTGGCTTAGCACATTCAAACCCTGGGATCTCCACTGTGCCCCTGCTTGACAGAGGCACAGCTCACTAGCCTCACACGTTGCCTTATGTGACCTACTTTACAGTGGCACAGTAGCCTACTGTACTGGGGATGCAGATGCCAAGCACACTCTGGCTAAGCTGACATTCCCTAGGGCAACAAGCCTAGTATTGACCTATACACCCATATGTTCAATTGTCAGATGCACAATATTTGTTGTGCTGTTAGACTGTTTGCAGGTTTTTATTGCCATAGCATTCCCTGTTCCTATGAACAACTTGTGTATCTGTGGAAGATGTTTAAATATGAGGGCGATCCACTATATCACTTATGTCTCTGTAGTCATTTACTGTGTGCACTGGGCAGATTGCTGTGTTGTGGTTGGTTCCTGGAATGACACGTACAAATACCAGATATGGGTCGCCAACTGCTAAACGGAGATATGGCCTAAGTGTGTGAGCATGCCCAGTTCAGCCTTTCCATGGCATGTTGTCTGATATATGCCTCATTTATCAAAGTGTGCGAGCATGCCCAGTGTGAGCTTTCCATATGTTGAACTCTGAAGTCCACCACATATTTGGGTGTGTGTGAACTTCAACAATATCTCATGTTTATGGTTGTGTGTTGGGTGTCATGTTGTGTACTAACTGGCCAACTGCTTCGTGTCTGCCACAACAGGGATTATACTGTGCCTGCAGGGATTGCATGGGATCCTTTGCATACAGTTGTCAACATCCTTTCATAATGACCTAACACTGTAGTACCGTATAGTGTACTGGTTCAGTACTTTCACTGTGGTGGACAATATCCTGGGCTTTAGTCCTATGCTTGACATCTTCATAGTAAGCACAACAGACTGTGTAGGGGCCAGTTGTGCACATATGACCATGTTGCATTATGTTCAGATATGGACTACCTACACCAGGCTTGTCCAACATTGGTAGTGTATTCCACAACATAGGTGGACATTGGCAAACACTAGCGATGTTCCCTAGGCCATTTCTGATGCTAGTCACAGAGTGTGTTTGTCCTTCGACACACATTGTAACTAGAGTTTGCCATGACATATGTCATGGTTAGTATACTGTGCCTCCATCTACCTGTGACATAACAGTGATACCCAGGGTTAACCTACCATCTCCCATCCACTCATCGGGATTCCTCTTGAGGGGTGTCAATAGGTGACTCTCTGGCTAACCTGTACTGGGAGCTTGTCCTATGTATGTCAGTGCTGGGGTTCATGTCTCTCATGTGCATAGCTCACTGCCATTCAGATTGTACAAGGTGCAGCATGTTCATTGATTCCAGCTTGGATATGGCTTCATACATCAGGCACAGCTTGCCTCTGGGTGGGCAGTATGGCAGTGTGTGGAGCTGCAGTTTGTTTACTCAGGCAACACATGGCATCTGTTCATGCTCTTTGCTACTCCTGGTGGGGTACTGTTGTGGACTTTACAGTTGATGGAGGTGTCTGCTGAGGTATATCCCACAGGGGCTATTGTAGTCAATTGTGATGCTGATGAAGGATGACTGCAGAGCCACAGTGACCTCCCCTTATCTACATCTGACAACCTTCATGATTGGGTGGGTATATGGTATGTTTCTGCGAACACTACAGCCACATGTTTGTCCAATGCAGGATATCTATCACCTTGTGTCCCCAGGTCTCTCATTACATATTAGGTATGTAATGGATTAACACCTGTGTGGTAATTTGTGGGCACTTACAGTATATCCATGGTGGTTGTCTATACACAGTTCTGCAATTAGCTTGCTAACATGGCTATGGCTCCAGTTGTCTGTTTCTAGGTGGCCCTTTTGTGGGTTGCTTGTGTCAGCTGGGGGTCGGATATGGTGGGCTGTTTGTACTCCTCTGCATACATGTTCAGTCACAGTCCTTCCATGTTGGCCTGTACCTAGGGGACATATATACAGAATGGGGGGGGGGTCCCAGCACCTAGACTTGTGGGATGCCACTCATATCTGCTTTGTAGTCTGACATGGACGCAGCATGTCTGACCATGTCAGTTCTGTCCTTGATCTGGTTTGCAACCCCTCTACTGACATAGGGGCTTATATTTAAGCTGGTGAACATATCCATACTGAACTCGTAGGGTATTGTCTGGAAGCATATGCACGGTCCAGCTACGCTGTGTGGACCACATTGCCCTCATCAATGACCTTAATGACTGTTTCAAATGTTTAGGGGCAGGATCTGCAGTTATGACAGCCACACTGTGTAGGGTCCGGTGTCAGTAGGTCCACGATAGCTTTATGTCTGCAGTACATACTGATCCTTACCATAGCTGTGCAGACCAAGCTTGTCAGGATCCTGGGGTGGTAGTTTGCAGTATCCATTCAGGCAACACCTTTGTTGTGAAGGACCACTGTTGTTGTACACTGCTCTTTGGGTACATATCCTGTGGTAAGGCTGACATTGGGCAGTAGTGTGATTTGGCATTCCATTATTCTTGGAGTCCATGTTGGCCTCAGCCCAGGACACCATCACATACCTTTGCTGCTGTGTGTTTTGCTTTGCAGATGATGGCTGTTACCTCAGCATCTGCAATGTCAGGGGACCAGCAGTCTGCTGGGATAGATATTTTCCATTCTGGGGGGGGGGGGAGGGGTTTGCACTGAACCTGTCAGGTTGTATGTTGTCAATATGTGTGTGTGTTTGGTATGTTTTTTGTAATATCTGTGTGATTCGGTGCATATCTGTGAATTCCCAACATGGTTCCTACCATCAGTTAAGTAAGCCTTGTGATTATCCTTAGTGTCCTGTACAATTTGTATCTTCATAGGTTCATGGGTTCATACTAAGCTATCCACCCTAGGGCTTTAGTAAGCCAAGCCAGAGTGTGTGTGTCTTTCGCCGCCCCTTGCTATGTGACTATTATGGCCATTTATGATTTTCTTTACTGTGCCTCTGTCTGGACGTGACACAGTGAAGACCCCCAGTGTACATGTACGATCATCCATCCACTTGGCAATATTCCTGTTGAGGGGTGTCAGTGAGGGGCTCTGCCTAACATGGATTGGGATCCTGTTTCTGGGTGTGGGGAGCCTCTGGGTTATGTTTCTGTCCCTCCAGCACATCCTATTTCATTTTGTGTTGAGGCTGACATCTGTCACTCTCACAGCTCCAATGGCTTTGATTTCCTGTGGTGGAGCATGTCCATTACTCCTGTTTTGGACATGGCCTTGTACAACAGACATACAATGCCTCTGTGTAGGCAGTCTGTGACTGCATTCAGCTGGGGTGTCTACAGCCAGGCAGCATATGACATACATTTAACACCCTTTATCCTCTTGGTGGGGTACCTTTGAGGTCTTCCGAACCGCTGCAGGTGTCAGGTACGGTACATCCCATATGAGTCATTGTACTAGATTATGGGTCTGATAAGGGAACAGTACAGGGGCACTGTGACCTCTGTTGATGTAGATGTGAATCCATTCATGATATGGTGTCCAATATAGACAGTCTTCCTAGCTACATTGTGAGTGTCACATGACAGGTTACTGTCGACTTGTGTCCCTAGGTCCCTGATTACTCCTTGCATACATAATGGTTTACCACCTATGTGGTAATTTGTGAGTACCTTGTCTGATATTTGGTGGGACATTCATACTGTCCAGTGTCTTCAGGATGTCTGGGTGGGGTTCTTGTGTGTGAGAGTGTGGTCTGTTGCATGCTACAGACTGTACAGCAGTTTTGACTACACTTAGGTGCACATGGGTGGTCTCCGCTGCTTCGTGCATTGTCAGTTACCTGGCTGTATGGGTGTCTGTGCTGCATATGGATACTCCCCCTCCTTTGATGTTTTGGTCCAGGTGCTGGGGCCATAACGCATGATATGTGGTATAACCTGGTAGTGCTGGTGTGCTATCAGTAGGCTTGCAGCAGGCTTCTGTCACTGCACAGACATCGATGTTCTCCATACTGGGAAGTGCCTCAGGGGCATGCATATTGCAGTTTACACATCTGGCATTGGTCAGCATTACCCTTATGTTTCTTACCACTTATGTTTTCTAGGGTGGTGGGTTAGTCTTTTTGGCCTTGCCTACGTACGGCTCTATGGAGGTGGCAAAGGCCTTATCCAGTATCCAGACGCCCAGGGGTAACAGGTGCAAGCCATCCCTGGAACAGCAGCATGGCATGTCATGCATGACATCTCAAGCAGACAGACATTAGACCCTCTTGGACTGACAGCTGTAACTGTGCCACCTGTTAAAGCTGATCATTCTGTGTTTGTACTGTGGCATCATTCTTGGTGAGGGTTGGATGCTGCAAATGGCCAGTGTCATACTGGCCTGGAGTACATACTCAGAGAGCTCATCCATGTCTCTTTTCATGTAGTCCAGGGAGGTACATCTCAGGTCATTCACACCAGCATGGACAATGAGTGCATCATATTTCTGCTTGCTTTGGGGTGACCTGCTCTCTTGTGTTATGTGGCATATTGTGGCAGCCTACAGGCAGCTTACTGTACCCTTTCCCTTGTTCAGTCTGGTGAGTGGAACAGCAGTGTGTCTGCCTACACAGACACCTATTACAACTGTATCAGGCATGTTGTTTCTCCTTCTGGCCTGTAACTGTTTGGCACACCAGCTTTGTGTACTATGTGTTGCATGTGCTATGTTTGGAGGTTGTGGTTGCTTGGGATCTGCTTTGGAGGCTTCTCTTGGTGTGGTGTGTTTGTAATTAGGGCCTCCGGGAATGTTTTTCTGTGTTTATGTGTTTGGTTTACAGTTGTGATAGGTCTATGTGGGACTGGGTTTGTGGTGTATGTGGTTACCTTCTCTTCCTGACTAGTTTTGACAGTACTGAGTTGGGGGAGCTCAGCCTCCGGTTTGGATAAATGGTTGCATCTCTCACATATATTTGTATTTATTGGGGGGAGTTGTGGGTTGTCTGTGTACTTGGGGCAGGTGTCACATTGCCTCTGGATTCACAGATTCTACTTGCTGTGGCTGGCCTTAGTGGATTGTATGTGTGGACATATTTTATTGCCATACTACTGATCAGTGATTACTTCCCTTTTTATGTTTGCTCTATCATGTAGTAGCTTCCTCATTCTCTTGCATGGTTTGGTAATGGCTGGAGTCCAGCATGCCAGATGCCTGCGTGTACGGCATTGTGTCTTGTTGTTATTTGTGATTGCATACTCCAAGCATTCCTGGCTGTGCTCATGGAATGCCTGTATAACATGCTCTGCGGTGTGTCCCATATTCTGCACTTGCACAGGGCCTTTCATGGATTCCACATCAGTTTGGAGGGGTGCAACCTATGCTTTACATGTTTTTCACTGTAGTTTTCTGGCCAGGGATTGTGGTCAGGATGTCTATATCCAGTGTGATTACTCTATGGTCTGGTCTTACCAGTGAGGGATACACTTCTCGTCTTGCCATCCAGTACACATGTTGCTGATTATCATATCCAGTATGCTTACCCCTCTTGTGGGAGAGGTACGTTGTTCCTGGGCATTTTGGTTTATGGATTCTGGGAACTTTTCTCCTACTGTGTTGGTGCTAGTATAATGCTCCCAGTGTATGTCTGTTTTTTTTCAGTCAAGCATTATAATGTGGTTTGGGGGGCTTGATATATTCATGTATTCCAACATAGGCCAGGTGCAGTTCCTGGTATTAGGACAGTAGTCTGCAGCAGGCTATATACTGGGAGGCGGTTTTAGCCATTGGTATTTGACCATGGCTAATCCATGCTGCTTCTTGTTGTGGTACCAACATGGGGGTGTGGTTATCCTTGACATTTATTGCTAGTCACCCTCCTTTTGTAGCTTGTTCCATGTTTTGTGGCTGTACAGCACAGTATGAGGTGTAACCTAGTAGTGTTAGGGTGCTGATGTGAGCCTTGACCCAGTTTTCTATTACAGGACTGATATCAACATTCTCCATACTGTGTGCATTTACACTGCACGCATCTTGCTGTTTAGACTTCTGGCATTGGGTAGCATTACATCTAGGTTCCTATCCCTTGTGGTACCTATGAAGGTGGGTTTGTGTTTTGAGACTTACCTATTCAGGGCATGCTGTGGGTACTGACAGCCTTTGCCAGTATCCATGGGGCCTGGACTGATAGGTGCATGCCACCCCTAGCAGGTGGTGCATCATGTCATGCTCCGCATGTCTTCCCAGGCTGAAACACATTGGCTTCCCTTTGACTAACTGCATTACTTCAGCCAGTTATTGCAATTGATCATCCCATCATCATTTTGTGGCTTCATGCTTCGTGAGGGTGGATGTTAGTCAGGGTCCTCAGGTGTGCATATAGTACATGGTGCTACATTACTTAACACATGGCATTCATGCCTCAGGTGGTGCTGCAGGGCTGCCTCTGTCGGATGCACATATTACACTCCCTGTACATGTTTGTGAGCGGGTCATGTCATTTTAGGCATCCCTGTTATTATTTGAGTGAGTCAGAGGGGGTATCATTCCCAGGGTTCCTACTGAGCCAGTGTATGTGCTATGCGTTGCCTCTTTGCCAAAGCCAGGGCATACTGGGCATGCCTCCTTCTGCCTACTGGGGCAGGCTCAGGTTGTTCCTCCTCCGAGTCACGCTCTGCCTGTGATGGCCTTGGCAATGGTGGGGGGCTGTTTGTCCCAGCCCTATGCTGGTCCTGCTGTAGCTGTTTTCGCAAGATCATATTATGTAGCATAGCACATACCATGACAATTTGGGTACATGTGGTTGGTGAGTACTGCAAGGCTCCACCAGATGTGTCCAGAAACCGGAACCGTGACTTGAGCAGCCCAAACACACGCTCTATTACATTACATGTTTGTGCGTGTGCCTCATTATGGCGTTCCTGTTCAGGTGTGTGTGCATTTCTGATGGGTGTCATCAGCCACGGCTCCAGTGCATAACCTGCATCCCCCACTAGGTGTCCATGTGGGATGTCCCCATTGGCAAATGTCTGGTACAGCTGCGTCAAATGCCAGATGTGGGAATCATGGTAGCTCCCAGGGCAGCCAGCACACACATTTATTATTATGCCCTGGGCATCACACATGACCTGGCAGTTGATTTAAGGGAAGCCCTTGTGGTTAATGTAGGCCCTACCCCGCTCACCGGCTGGTGCTTTGATGCATATGTGCGTGCAGTCTATTGCACCCACTACCTCAGGGTATTCCGCTATTTGCTGGAAGAGACGCATATTGCTGGCCAATACTTCATGGGCATTAGGGAAATATACATGATCACCGACATGTGCTGACATGGCATCCAGGAACTGGTGCAGTACCCTGGAGGCTGATGCCTGTGATATCCCCATCATATCACCAGTTGGTCTTTGGAAGGTACCTGTTGCTAGTATTCTTAGGCCAACACATACCTTGGTTTCCACTGGGATGGGTTCCCCTCTGTTGGTTCTGTGTGTGAGGCGTGGCCTGCACAGCACAACTATTTGCTGCAGGAGCTCTCTGTCCACTCTATAGCACTCTACTATCTCCAACTCATGTAACCTGTGGTAGGTGACCCTGGGCCTGTACACTCTTCTCCATCTCCTCACTGTGGGTTGTCTGGCACCATCTGCATTGTCACCACCCT
Source organism: Protopterus annectens (assembly GCF_019279795.1). NCBI lineage: Eukaryota > Metazoa > Chordata > Ceratodontiformes > Protopteridae > Protopterus > Protopterus annectens. The sequence goes on from NC_056742.1 coordinate 83,599,046, forward strand.
CAGCAATTCGCCTATGTCTCATTATGACAGCTATGGCAGCCCCTAACATTTCTGCTTTGAGTTCAGCTTTTTCAGTTTTCACTTCTAATAGCTTACTCCTGCCTTGCAGTGTCTCTTGAGAGAAACATCCTGCACTGCTGTTTGCAGAGTTTTAAGTGCTGGGCTGGGCTACTATTCTGCCTGTGTAATTGCCTGCTTCTAATTGTTTTCACCTGCTAGCTCCAGCAGTATTCCCTGCTAGCTTCCTACTAATTCTGTTGCTTCCTTTTTCCTTTCTGTTTCCTCAGGGGGGAGCAGCGTGCATACCAGCAGAAACGCGCTCACAGTGGCTTACACGTGCACACACATGCTTACATGGTTCAGGATCTGCCTATTCGAGTTGAAACGCGTGCACACCAGCGCAAACAGTCTTACAAGTCTGCCAACAGGCTCCCACATGCTCAGTCTGCCCTACACGCGCACACACTAGCGTAAACAGTGTTACAACTCTGCCAACAGGCTCCCACATGCTCAGTCTGCCCTACACGTGCGCACACTAGCGTAAACAGTCTTCAAAGTCTACCAACATGCTCCCACATGCTCAGTCTGCCTTACACACGCACACACTGCCATACTCACGCTTCATGGCGTGCACACATGCACATGCACGACCAGCAAGAAACTTTGGTGTAAGTAACAGTGTACACCTTCCATTTCTTGACTTTCCCATGCTTATCTTGTGACACTCCTCTTTCCCTGATCTGTGTCTGTCATCTGTCATGTTACACTGACCTCCAATGAACTGCATTTCTTTCTACCATTCCCCCCTGTGATGTCACCTATCTCCTACTCTATTCCTCCCCCTTATGTATCTCTTACACTACTCAGACTGTGCTCATTTGCTATGTGACTGTGGGATTCAGTATCCTAACCCTCATTTACATGAGATTGCCTACTAATGCTTAGTTACATGTCTTAGACTCAGCTTCCTCCCTTAGCAACCACTACACAGTGGCCATGTTGTTTTTGGTCTGCTGGTCCCTGCATTGTCATTCCATGTATTGCATAAAACTCACATTTGTGGGTTTATAACCTTCATTTTTATGTTTTATACAGTGCAGCCCGTTTGCGCGGGCCTGCGCTGTGTTTAAACATCGGCATTTGCATCAGGTTACCTTGCCAATGGCCACATATTTGGCCATTGGCATGCTGTCTGACACATATGTACCCTTTATTTGGAGCTGACATGGCTCCATTGTGATTTTTGCAGAAACTTACTCAGTTGTCAACTGAGTACATTTCTGCAGCTAAAACGTCTCTTACACGGGCTGGTTTCTGCTTCATGGATCGCTAATATACCTCATTTGCATACCTTTTGGCTGCAAGTGAGGTATTTAGCATATCCACGCCCAGTCCATGTAAGAGACGTTTTAGCTGGTCTCTTACATGGAGTTTTGGGCTGTTCCTGGATCGTGAGGCTTGCATGGAGTGTTACACGTCTCTTACACTCTGTGCAAGCCTTCGTGAATCCTGCCCATTGTTTTTTTTCCTCATAGGGTGGTAAGAAGATACAAATATAACTGTTACCTGATATTTAAGTAACAGCTGATTGTTAAATATCAATTCCAGATTCAGCAGTTTGTACCCACCGTAAATTATGGTATGCATAAGGCCTGGAGTTGTTTAAGATAAGACCTTGGTATGGAATGAATGGTCATAGCTTTAGTCTTGACCATAATGAATTTTGGGTGGTTTTCTCATGCAATTGAAACATGGCATTCACATAATTCTCAGGTGATTCAAGGGTCAACACATGATGTCAAGGGAGGGAATTATGTAGCTGAGTATCTTCACATTAATACTGGTAAGATAATCCTTCCCTTTGAAGAGTTTTCCCTGTAGAAGCATACTGATTGTAAATAACAAGCCCGCGATGGAGACCTATCAAAGTCCATATCGCAAAATGCTTAAAGAAGAACTGCCAGCTGAGACTTCACTTTGTATGTGCTCCAGTGATAAGAGGCAAACAACCTGAAGAATGCATGTGAAAGGTCATAGACACTTGATCAAGATCCTATGGCTGACAGTACCAGGTGGAGCTGAGAAATCAGAAAGGCACAGTTGAATAACAATCTTGACCCCTTAGCCCCAGTGGTCACTAACTGCTTTAGTGAGGGATGTTTTAATACTCTTTTTGGTCCTGAATCCAGGCTTAGAAGGACTGAGGTGGCCATGAATGTTTGGAAATGATTTAAGCTGAACATACAACATTGAAACTGAAACTGCAGTGCAGCATAAGAGGGGTATTGCATTCATGAATGTGCCATCCTTAGGATGAGATATTACACCAAAGCCTCATCTGCCTGTGTTGGTGGTCCCTCAGGTGAATGTAACTCATCCCACGGCACATATCAGAAAGAGTAAGGCTTTTTATTTAAACTTTCAAAACTAAGTCATACAAAACTTAAAAATACAACCCCCTACTTAAAAACAACATTTTCTACATTCCTGTTCCTTTTTTATGTTTATAAAATATACACTATCAAACACAACCCACGGTGGTGGTGCTGCGGTAGCGTTGTCACCTCACAGTAAGACACTGTCCGGTTCAATTTTCAGCTAGAGCGTCTTCTGCATGGAGACATGCGTGAATGGGCGTACCTTCGTTGAAGGTTGTGCATCAGGTCTGGTAACTTGGCATGTAAAAATCAACTACCAATCATTAGCAAACTGGAGTTCCGCTGTGGCGACCCCTAACCGGGAAAAGCCGAAAGACATAACAACAACAATACTATCAAACACAAAATTCATAGTACCTTGTATTCCTTATTGTCCCCATTCTTTCATTCATAACAACTTTTTTGCATTTCTTCTTATTTCTCTTATCTTTTGTTTTTTATATATAATGACCCTGAATGTAGCCAACCAAATATGCCAAATGCATACAAACAATTCTTATAAAATACAACAAAAAACCAGGCTTAAATAGTGGGAAGTATACTTGCTGTGTTCAATTCAAGTCAGTCACAAAAGGTAACCAAATGTGAGGTATGAAAATGTTATAAATATAAAAGTAAAACCAGCCAGGAGTTAATAAAGGGTGGCAAAGGGGTGAAAAGCTACAAATGAGTTGAATTTACACAGAATGTTATGTGGTCCGAATAGGTTTGACATAAATACAACTAGTAATCATAAAATGACTAAAAAATGTCAAAAATGCAATTATTGCAAATTCATTAAAGAAACTGATAAATTCAATCATCCTATTACAGGACAAGAATTTCATTTCACAGTTTCTGCCAACTGTGAGACATGCCATGTGGTGTACATGGCAACCTGTGTACACTGCCCTGCGTTTTATGTAGGGAAGACGGACAGAAAGTTCAAAGACCGAATTAGGGAACACTTATATAAAATCAAAGTCAGATGTTCTTCAAATGCTCTGTCTAGGCATGTAATTAATACATCTACCCAACATAGCTTTTTGTTTCAAGTAATTCAAAACAATGTTCTATCTCGTAGAAGAGGAGATATTTTTAACACCACGGAACAGATAGAGGCCAAATGGATCATCAGGCTTAGGGCTGATTTGTACCCAGGCCTCAATGACAGAGTCTCCATCAGACCTATACTTAAAGCTAGGAAACTTCATTGAAGCTTTTCACCCCTTTGCCACCCTTTATTAACTCCTGGCTGGTTTTACTTTTATATTTATAACATTTTCATACCTCACATTTTTCTATTTCTGTCTCCATTGTTGTCTCTGTATTTTACTCTGCAGGCTTATTAGGGGCCAATTGTTATGAAAGATGCTGATATACCTTGTATTTCTCTTTCATCCAGCACACATATTTCACCTGATTTTGCACATTTAGTCTCATATATTTTTATGTTTATAATATCAGTTGTTATCAACATCTTTGCGTGTGCACATATCTGTTTTGAATGATTTATGCTGTTACAGATATTATGATATTTAGAAGCACACGCTGTACATATTTTAGATGCAGTCTTTTGAATGATCATTTTTGTACAGTTATAATTATGCTAAATAGCTCATGTGTAGATATTAATATCTTTATTAATTTGATCCCTATTTTAAACATGTATTTATACATACAAGTATTTCAAATGGGATTATATCGCTTATTATTAAATACTAAACATCGTGCCATTTTGTTACTAATATGCATATAAGTGCAGTATTTATAGGAAGATAGTATGTAATTGTGAAACACCTTATTTGCTGCATACTGTCTATGAGATGGTTACATAGATATTTAAATTATTTTAAAACATTTTGAATGTTACATGCAGCAGCAGTTAAAGTAGGGTGAAATGTTATTTTAGAACATTTTATTGTACACTGTTTACAAAATGTCTGCATATATATTTTAAATATTTTAAATAATTTAAAACATTTTATAAGATTTTACATTTAGTAGGATGTGGCATCAGAGTTGTTTGTAGCGATTTACTACAAAAGTGATGTCAGTTTAAATATTTTATGTATAACAGGATGTGACATCAGAGTTGACTTCAGTATGTCCAAACAGGATGTGACATCAGTAGTTGACTCTAGCATTTTGCTATAAAAGGGATGCTAGTATGTTTGTTTGTTAGTGGCCTGATGAAGATTCGTTGAAAGCGCTAGCCCTGTGTTCTAATTATTTCAATAAACGTGGTTTCTACTGGATGCTTGGATTTATTTTTACATGCTGGCTGCGTGTTTTTTCTACAAGCTATTGCCCAGTGGATGAGAAGGTTCGAATGAACACTCTATGGTGATTTTGACTCTTTTTTATTGGATTAAGAGTTCGCAAAGTAAAGCGGTTTGTAGGTTACAGCTTCGTTTCTTTTTGTGGAACATTTGGTTACCTTTTGTGACTGACTTGAATTGAACACAGCAAGTATACTTCCCACTATTTAAGCCTGTTTTTTTGTTGTATTTTATAAGTCTTGTTTATTATCAGGCTAACAGAGTGTAGTGAGCATTATTCTTTGTTTTTAAAATACAAACAATTCTACCTATCTTTTCAACTCTGTTATAACAACAACAACATAGAATAATTTGCATATTGATTGTAGTGAAATCAACACCTAAAATTGCTGTGCTTATTGAGTCTAGTACAGTACATAGACTGAACTATGTCTTATCTTTCTATTTTTCTCAGGCTTGGTTTTACAAACCATATCCCCACTCAGCTGCTAGACACTGGAAAGCATCTGTGAAACCAGTCTAAAGCAATATACAAAGTAGAGTATATACAAAGTTTTTAGGCAACCTTAAAACGGTGAAAACAAAAAGAAAGCCAACAGCAGCTTGTGTCAGTAAGGACTTACATGTTTCCCTAATTAGATACATGGTGTGCACAAACTTGTTCTTTTATATAGTTTTATTCAATATTTTTTACCTGACAACATTTGTTTTGAGTGCTAAGTCACCCTCCTGTTTTATTATTCCTAGGCTGATAACTGAGGCAACTTACCTTCCTGTTCCATCCGCCTTTCAAGAAGGTGGAAGATTTTTTTTTGTCTTTTTTAATAGTTATTCAAGGGTGGACCTTCTCCACACTATATCACTAAGTTCAGCAGTGCTTTGCTCCCCTTTCCACCCATCCTAACATAATTTCCTTTATACACAACCATTTCTCCATTGCATTTCAAGTTACATATCTTATTCTAATCAACCTCAGCACAACTCTTCACTCTACTTATCCTTTAGAACACATCCTCCTCTCACTAGAAAAAACAACCTCTTATAATTTTCCAAGCCAAAACATCAACTCTGTGAAGTAATAATATAATATAATATGCTATTGTATATCTTAGCCATACTCTCCACTTTAACCCTGCTATTAACCCTAACAGCTTAACTACTGTCACAAAACCTTCCACTCCCTGCAAATTGTAATATTATTCAGTCCACAGCTACACTTGACAACTGTTCCCACAAGATCTGTTCCTACCTGTAAAACTCCTCTGATTTACTATGAAAAAAAACATATTCTGCTAAAACAACCAGACCACATTATCAAACCTTGAGCTGGAATTAGAAAGGAAGTGTCTGACAGATTCATAGACACCTGTAATACACCAATGACATACAGTATGTGGTGGCATACATACAAACCCAGGGCCTTCCACCACTAACAGTAGTCAAAACCCCATCTATACAAACTCAAGCCACAACACCCATCCAAATAATCATCCAACTACTATATCAACACTTCTCTAAACTACAACAAATTAAACCCTACCAAAGGAGCTTACTCAAGCTTTAAGATAATATAAATGCATACAGCAGCTGCAGTAAAATTAGTGAACTTCATACCCTGATTCAGACCTACAACCCTCCACATACTTGTACTCACTGACATATCATTAAAATCCTCCATCAAAGATAAAGACATGCTGCCACTAGGATATAACACAATAAGAAATGACTAAACCACTACACTTGCTGGAGAGATAGCTAGCATGTTCTTTAACAGCTTAGAAATATCAATACACCCCAACCCACCCCCACAATTTAACTCAGAAGAACTAATAATAATTAATATTAAATTAACTTCTCATAAGGTCATATGTATAATAGGTGCATCTATCCATCCATAAAGAATCAGTATTAATAACACTGAAAATAACTGGATAGTGTAGTACACCAATGGCATACAGTATGTGGTGACATACATACAAACCCAGGGCCTTCCACCACTAACAGTAGTCAAAACCCCATCTATCCAAACTCAAGCCACAATACCCATCCAAATAAACATCCAGCTACTATATCAACACTTCTCTAAAATACAACAAACTAAATAAGCAATGTAAAGAAAGAAACCCTTCTTTTTGGTGACCTCACCAGAGACTGGTATGATAAAGACGCCAGCACCTCCCACTTAAACATCAATCTGTTTGGTATAACTTAATTAAATGTCCAAAAAGTTATGATTAAACCATTGGCAAACCTAGCCCAGATTTGCATACTGTCAACTAACCCTGAAAAAATAAAACATGCTAGAATACTTCTGGATACACTCAACATCCAATTTATGTAATCAGAGATTTCATGAAAATCACCAATGACCAGCACCTAAACTCTGTAAGAAACCTTAATAACTTCAACAAAGATACTTTCATTGAGATGTTGAAACATTGCAGCTATTCCCCACTAAAACACTCCCAGTAAATTATGCTGTCTCATACTTTAATACCATTTTTCTGAAAATTTTAAACCAACAGACTCCTCTGTGACATATTTGATGATTGCACCCTGGCTAACATGAAATTCAAAACAATTAATTTCTCTGCAGCCATTGAGGTTACAGTGTTTTTGTAGTTGTGAAAACTAGGTATAATGCTTGGAGTAAATGGCACAAAGATAAAAATTCAAAACAATTTCTAAAATTACCAACACCAAAGAAATCCTACTGAAGTATGCTCATTGGTTCATATTAGGCTATTACAAGCCTAGCTAATAACCAGAGGTCAGAATCAAATCCTGTATCTTGTATCTGTCAGGTTAAGACCTTAAGCATTATGCCAACTCTCTCTTTATTCTTTTAGTCAAGTACTACCCCCAGAGGTGCAAACCAGATACTCCTGATGATACTTTATATTCTCACTGCAACCCTTGAATCAATAAAAAAGGGTCTGCTGACAAGGATAGGATGTTCCCCACTATCTCCAGTACCAGCGTGGTGAATATAAGCATCCTGAGGCAATGAAAAAAGTTTATTAACAACCAGGTAATTCTCAAACAAACTGATAAGGTATGTGTGAGATGTATTCACACAATGTCACTGGAGGCAAAGCTCTTACATTAAAGCACTCTTAATGTCAATCAGGTTGACAGTAGTATACATGCTGCACCCATCACACACAATTCAAAGCAGACCCATCGACCTACATATCCTGAGAAATTTAAATGTAACTTTCCTAAACTCCAAAGACCTCCTAGATTAATTGTATGTAACCAATGCCCTCAGTAGCCCCAAATGTACTCTTTCAAAACAGCACCCACATCAACCCAGGCAATCACATCTCATGGAGCCTCTTCTTCTAAGCCCTTAACGCAAGCCATCCCACAATCCAGCATTTTGGTAATTCGAGACTCTGTTGTGAGACACACTGATGTCCCTCTCACCAGGCTGAGTAAGGACAAAGTCATGGTCATTTGGTTATAAGGAGTCAGGATCCACCACTTTATGCATGCACTCATGTCATTGGTCCACAAGTACCAGTATGACTCAGTCATAGTCCATGCCAGTGTAAATGACCTGAGACATATCTCCCTAGACTATATAAAGAGAGACATTATGGAGCTTTAGGAATATGTGTCCCAGGCTGGTATGAGCCTAGGATTGAGCAGCATTTTACCTTCTCCAAGGATGATGCCACAATACGAACAGAAGATGACTGACTTTAATAATTGGCTTAGTTTCTGGTGTCATTTTGGGGGGGGGGTGCAATATTTGTCAGCATGGAAGGAGATGATCAACAGACAATGCTGATTTTCCAGGGATAGTTTGCACCTCTCCCCTCTAGGCTTTCAAATATTAGCTAAAGTATTGTTCTCTCCATAATACTTTTAGGCAATGCCAAACTAAAAGTACTTCCGACATAGCAAATCATAAACAAGAAAATATAAAGTTGTTGGTGCTCAATGCTAAGAATCTAAAAAAGAAATGACTACAGGCTCTCCTCACCCTAGAAAATGCTGACATCTGTGCAGTCTCTGGTGCATGGTTTAAAGCTGCTGAGAGCACAGTGGCAGTGCAAAGCTACAATTTCTTCCACACATTTAGACCAGCTACTATACAGGCATGGACTAAAGGTGGATGTGTATCAGTGTGCATCAGAAATCAATATACCGCAAGGCTGATCAAACAGGATAATGCACTTGAGCTTCTCCATGTTCAAATCATCATAGGCAAAATCCCAAATCACTACCTTGTGAGCTATAGGGCTCACTCTATGACACAGGAATCCCACAACATGTATTTAAACGTATTGCAAACACTCACCATCCAACCCTATACCATACTCATAGGCAACTTTAACCTACTATAAGCTGTGAATCACCAGGAATAAGTATAGAACAAACTCAAAAAACAAGCTACCCTGGTGGAAATACAGCATCAATAAGCTGTATAACAGAAGGAAGGCAATCCTGGCAAAATTAGGAAGTGTAGCACCCTGAAGGATAAAATCACTCATCAAACTAAACAAACAACTCAGAAGACAAATAAAGTCTACCAAAGCCAAATTTGAGGTACATTTGGCTTCCCAGGCCAACGACAACCACAAGGCATTCTTAAGCCATGTCCGCAATCACAAAGGCAATATACAATTGCATGCAGAGATCATTGTTAATAGAGTGACCTTTACTGAGCCACCTACTGGCAGACATATTCAGCTCTAACCTTACCTTACCTTTCATTCGCTCTCAACCTTCCCTGAGGAATTACCATAAAATGTAACTCCCCTTATTATCACTAGGGGACAGATCCTCAATGCTGGCTCTAAGACCAACAATACTGCATTGATTAGCACAGGCAATAACTTAAGATGCCTTCTAAATTGCATGAAACATGACCTGTCAGGACATCTGGAATCATTATTTAACTGTAGCCTCCAAACAAGCTTCATGCCTCACAAATGGTGAACAGCAACAGTCATCGCTCTGCACAAAGGTGAGTTATCTACAGACCCATAAGTCTCACTAGACAAATATCCAAAGTCATGGAAAGAATTATCATGGAAATGATTAATAATGACAGAGGTGCTGGAAGATGCTGAAGGCTGGGGGGTGGAGGTCCAGAGGGGCATGTAATGACCTGAAAACAGCATTTTTACTTTTTCTACTGTTAACTGATAAAATATGCACATGCATGATACATGTTCAATAACTGCATATATGGCTAACCATAGTTGCATTAAAAATAATTCCACAAGTTTCATATTAAAATAATAAATGAAACTACTGCCTTTCATCGCCTATGCACATGCATGATACATGTTCAATAACTGCATATATGGCTAACCGTAGTTGCATTAAAAATAATTCCACAAGTTTCATATTAAAATAATAAATGAAACTACTGCCTTTCATCGCCCCATTCCAAGTGTGAATGGGACATATACCAACACCTGAATGTATAGCCTTTGAGTATACTATTCACAAAGATGGCCTGTGTGCTAAAACCTGAATGAGTAAATGAAAGGAGGACATACGTTTTAATAGGTAATGTTAAACTCTGGGTTCTTTGCGATATTTGGGCATTCCAACCCTTAAATTACAAAGCGGTGAACAGCAATTGTAATTGCTATATGGCATGGACATTATGGCTTTTGTCTGTTTCTGGTCATAGTCCAGGCACCCTAGTGTACACTTGATATTGTGAAAGTGGATTTAATGAAGATAGGTTGGCCATTTCTAAATTCAGAATAAAAAGTATACAGCAATCTGTCAGCACTGTAGTTAAAAACAGACTAAAACCAGAGTCCATGCTTCTATTCATGACTTTTAGTACAGTTAGTTTAGACTTTGAGTTCCATTTTCTAGTAATTGCTTTTTTGACAGCCACCAGAATTAAACTTGGTAAGGGATTACTATGTCTAATAATTCAAATTCTGTCTCACAGCTCAAAAAAAAAAAATTTCCTTAGTTACATGAATTTGCCCACCCAGTATTTCTGATAGAGTAGTTTGCAGGGAATTTTTAAAGTCTGTCAGCCCATTACACTCCTAAATATAGGTTCCCAATTACCGCTTTCATCTCTCTTCTTGTGTGTCTATGAAAAACTTGTGGTAATTGCCCCTGATTTTCCTCATTTAACTTTTCCCAACACTAATGGGAGTGGTAGAGGGAGAACGAGAGGTGGAGATAAACGATGTGGTTCACGTGCACCAATGGCCATGGATAGAGTATTTTCAGGTAGTGAAATTCAGCTATCAGGTTTTTTAAATGTCAAATTTGATTTCAATACAAAATGTTTCAATACTAATACCAACGCCAGCTACAATACGATGTTAAAAGACTTGAACTATTATTTGTGTAAATACAAAATGTTGGACATGGATTGTTCTTATTTGAAACATTGTTTACAACTTAAAATAGTACCTAAAGGTCTTAGGGTATGTAAGTACCCAAACAATGTTATGGAAGGCACTGATTTTTTCAATGATTTAATTAATGCTTTTGATAATTGTGGATTTGAAATTATGAGAGCAATTATCAAAAATAACGAAAGAGAAATGGAGAAATTGTTTATGGATATTGATAATATTAACAAGGCTATTACAAATGATTTAATGTTTACTGTTGAAATAGAAAATGAAAGTACCACAAGTTATTAAAGAATGTTGAATCTAGGTGTAAAGATGTTCAGAATAGGAAATTTGGTAAAATAGATAGGGACTTAAATGAATACAAAAACAAAACCCACTACCCCAAACCAAAATCAATACAGAGAAAAGGGTATGGAGGGTGGGTTAAGGAATCTTTTGGTGAAACTGAATGGGAAGAAACTGTGAATGTTGACAACAATGTAGATGTGTCTGAGTATCCTCCACTTAGAATGTCTGAAAGATTAATGGACAAAGAACCTGTAGATTATTATTTAAAAAACTACACAGGGAGGGGGTGGAGGCCTCAGGGGAGGAAAGGGCAGGTTTGGCATCAATGAATGTTTTAACACATGAAGGGAACAAATGGACATTCAAAGATTTTAATATTTTTAATTTTTCTAGTGTTTCAATTAATAAAACTTTTTTTGATTTATTTTCCAAAGGTTTTGGGTTTATTCCCAAACAGAGAGCAAATATTTTTAAGTTGCTTGTTGATATAAAATTATTTATTAGGAAGAAAAATTTAGAGTTGTTTTTCAATGGAAAAAATACAAGTATTGGAAGTGAATGTTTGAAACGTAGAAGTACATTCAATCCACTGTTGCACCCACAACTTAGAAACTTTGAACTAAAAGTGGAAAGGGAACTGAGATCAAATTTGAACCAGCAATATGTGTACCCAAATTTAACTCCTAGTGAAATGGAAGTCTTGAAGGACATTAGTAATAATAGGAGTGTAAGGGTTATGAAACCCGACAAAGGCGGGGGTGTGGTGTTGATGGATAGTATACAATACGAGGGGAAAATGATGGACATTCTTAATGATTCTGACAAATATTCAAGAGTGTCCATCAATGAAATCAACATTGCATATAAAAAAATACAAGTTACACTAAATGATTTACTGTTAGAAGGTTCAATCGATGTGGAAACATACAAATTTTTCCATGTGGAGAAGCCTAAAGTACCTTGCATCTTTGGAATTCCGAAGGTGCACAAAAACTCTCAGGACCCACCCCTGAGACCAATTGTCTCTGCGGAAGGGTCTGTGACAGCACCACTAGCAATATATGTGGATTCAAAGGTAAAATGTGTTTTGGAAGGAAATAAAAATGTATTGATTGATTCTTGGGATTTTTTGAGGAAACTGGAACCTTCTTTGTTTAGTGATAGTATAGCATTTGGTACACTAGATGTCGTGGACTTGTTCACAAGTATACCACACAATCTTGGTATGGAATGGTTTGAAGAAATGTTAGTGCATAGTAAAAAAATCTCACATAGTGATTTTAGAGTGGTTTTAACTCTTATGGAAGCAGTGTTGAAAAACAATTATATATTTTTTCAGGGTGAATATTTTAAACAAGAAAAAGGAGTAGCTATGGGGGCACATTGTGTTCCTACTTATGCTAACATAATAATGTTTTTTTGGGAAAACAAATACCTTATAAATTCACCCTACCAAAGTTATTGGATATTATACAGTAGATTCTTGGACGATTTATGTTTTTTGTGGAAGGGCCAACAAGATGACTTTGACAATTTTGTAGAATATGTAAACAACACAACTGATTTCTTGGAGTTTACTAACAACTTCAACCAACATGAATTAATTTATCTAGATGTTCACATTTTGAAAAACAATGGTCATTTTACATCCAAGATTCACAGAAAAGAGACCTTTTCAAATTCCTATTTATACTATACTAGTTCCCATCCACCACACCAGAAGAAAGATGTGGTGAAGGGACAGTTAGTACGGTTAAGTAGGATGACCTGTGATGACGAGACTTTTTTAAGTGAGGTGAGTGTACTTAGAGAATTATTTTTAAACAGAGGATATCCAGGGGAATTTTTTTGACAAAATTTTGGATGAAGTATGTGAAAAGAGAAATGACAAATTTGCTCCAATTTTAGGTAAAATTCAAACTTTGAATGATACAAAACAAGTAAACAAACCTATGGAAGACTATGCGTCTAGTTTAATTACTACATATGATGGTAATTCTAAAGTTATTAGGAGAATTTTTGACAAGGAATGGAGCAATTTTTCTAAAATTTCAGACTTAAAGTATATTTTTGACAAAGAATTGATTTATACATATAGAAAAGGTAATAGTATTAAAAATATTTTAGAGAGGGGTTCAGTTAGAGTTAACACACAGAGTAGTAAGAAAGAAAAGAAGGGTTTATACAAGTGTGGGTGTTGTAATTATTGTACATTTTTATCTACGGGAGATTTTATTTATTTAAAAGCTAGGAAAAGGAAATAAATTTTAAACACATATGCTAATTGCAATACCAAAGGGATTATTTATATTGCAACTTGTAAAGAATGTGAATCCTTTTATATAGGGAAAAGTGAAAGGAAGTTAAAGCAGAGGATTTACGAACATTTATATGAAATTAGAACAAAGAATGAGAGAAACGCATTATACAAGCACACTACCACCTGTAGGACATCTGGTTTTCAATTTTTTATGTTGGAGGTGGTTGCATTGAGTCCTAGGGGTGGTATGTGGGAAACACTTGTTGAATATAGAGAGTTATACTGGCAACTGGTGTTGGATTCTAGTAAATTCCCAGGTCTCCATGAAATGGTATCTTTAGCACCAGTGCTTAAAATCAGATCTGCTAAACTTTAACTGTTATTCACTATATGTATGAGTTAGAGAGAATATTTATTTGAAGTCCAATTAAAAATGTACCATTTAATTCATTTTAAGTGGTTTTATATGAACTATGAATTAATTTATATGTTATTTTCAGTTTCACCACTTGAGGGAGACATACACTGTTCAACATACAAAATCAATTTTAATCATTTTTACTTATATGATATTTATTGATTTTTTTTTTTGGAAGAATTTTGAATAGGATGAGGGTATTAAATGTGTTCAAACTATATTTATTAAATGTAAGAAGTTATAAAACTATTTTGGTTTATAGGTTTTTATTATATGTGGAATTAACTGATTCTATTAATCTTGTTGCTTTTAATGTTGATTGAATTGTTTTAATTGATGTTATTAGGAAGAGTATGAATACAGATGGATGTGGTTGCTTTTCATTTACTGATGAAGTTGATGACGAAAATGTGCTGTATCTGTACAAGCGTTAGTGTGGACAATAAACTGTGTCTGGATTTTGCATTTACATTGTTCGTGTTCATTCCTGGTTGGTGGTGCTTACTACTGTTTCTTGGTCTTTATGTGCGCACCATTGGTCCTTTTTTGTGTTTATTTAATCTAGAACCTCAAACTGCAAGAAAACAACTTTTAATAGATCATTTTTAAGCTTTCCTGGAAACATAAATACTCTACCTTAACACCCTCACTTTTCAACTATTACCAACTGTATTAAGTAATTTTTTTTTGTGAAAAGATTAATCATATGATTTCCATGCAACAATCATCTCCTTTATATCTTGTATTAAATCATTTCAGTGTTTTAGTATAATTTATAATCTAGCTCCATATTTAATGTCTTAACACTTCAATATAATGCCAAATAAATAAATATATATATATATATATATATATATATATATATATATATATATATATATATATATATACATATATATATATATACCACATATAATCTTTATTTCTCCAAATCCTTTACTTTTTTCAACTTAAATCTAATCCAGCCATGCTAAGTAGAAAACACAAATCCTTCATGACGACCCATACCATATTTTTAAATTTTACAACAGTATCCTCTGCATTACACATAATTATAGAAAATTTCACTAAGTCCATGTAAATAAAAATTGCCTCACAATTTTTCCTTGTAGTTTTTCTCTAACAGCATTTATTACCAAATCAAAAAGTGTCATACACATCAGCGCTCCTGATATACCCAATTAGCCACCCATTTACTAATATCTTTGTAGTTGGATTTTCTCAAATTATGTTCGGAACATTAATAATTTTTGTGTAATATCATGCTGTTTGTAAAATATCCCACAACTGTGACATATTATTATCACATGCCTTTTTAAAGTAACATGAAATCAATTTAACGTCTACTTGTTTTTTACAGTTTCACCTTTTATTTCCTTAACTATAACCAACAAGACTCTACTATCCTTTCCTTTCATCCCATATACTCCATAAATTATTTCTTTTATGACATTATTACACCATATTTGAAAATTCATCATGACTATTTTATAATCAACATTAGGATATTGATATGAGTCTCCAGTTACTTAATAGTTTCTTATCACCCTTCATCTAAATAAGTCTACTTTTGCATATTTCTCTTGATTTTCTGTCTTGATTCAGCCACTCACATATCACTTTATGAAAACATTTTGCTCATTTTTTCTGTAGAATGTGAAAGCAATGCCGTCTTCTCATGGTACAGACTTCTCTCTCCCTCTCTATGACTTTTTGAACTTTTTGAACAGTAATTCTTTTGCTTTGTATATCTATTGCATTTTTTAGAAATTTGTTTAGCCCTCAGTCTAACTCTATAATCTGTTTTTGTCCATATATAGTTTTAAAAAAGATTCTACAGCTTCTTGGTTAATAACTGTCCCAACGTTCTCATTCTGTACCTCCATTATTATACTTTTGTTATACTTTATTTCACTACCTAAAATGATAAATCTTTTCCTTTCTACTTTTAACAAAATATTTTGCCTTAAATTTGCTCCATTCAACAAAAACATTATTTTTTTGTTGTATCATTGCCTTCTTATTAACTTCTTACAACTTGCTCTGATTTCTGACATTATTCCTCATCAATTTCTTCTTTACTCTTATGCTACAACCATTTTACATTAAGATACACAATCTTATATTTCTTTTGTAGTCAATCCACCATTCAAACCAATTCCTTTAATAATCTCTAATTTGTAAATGCTCTGTAAATGATTCCTGCCTTTCATCTTGTAACAAGTGTAACTTTGAGCAATCCTTGCCTTCTTCAGTAATAAAATAACCATACTGCTACATGATCAGAAATTCCACAAGCGCCAGTGTTAGCTTCTTTTAATCTCTCTGATAATATAAAAAAATCAATTATTGCCCATACTTTTCCCTTCATATAACTATAATTATATTCCTGTCCTGTAAGCTGAAATTGTAAAAAACTACATTCTTTACATACTATACCTTTCCTCACTTGTTCTCTTTATTTCCCTAAAATTCAAATATGTTTTTAATTCATGAAAAAGTTGTATTTTTTAGTACCTGATTTAAATGCATAAAATTCCCTATTACTTGTCTTTTAATGCAACAATCTAATATCAGTAACATTTCTGGACAAATACTAGTAACTTCATATGTTATAATAACATTCACCTTATATGAAGACGGACCCCAGGAACTACCACCCCATTAGCCTGACGAGCCTGGTCTGCAAGGCCATGGAACTCATAAACAAAGACATTGGTAATCTCCAAACACTGGACCCCACCCAGTTCGGGTTTGTAAAAGACAGATCATGCCTCCTAAATCTGATAGACTTCTTTGAAGCAGTCGCCAAAGCCATTGATGAGGGTAAGGTGGTTCACACAGCCTATCTAGATCTCACCAAGGCTTTTGATACCATCCCCCACTCTGGAATTATAGATAAACTCACTAAACTAGGTATAAATCCCTATGTCACAAGATCGGTTGCCAACTAGCTCATGGACAGAACCCATACTGTGAAAGTAGCAGACTCCAAATCCGACTTCAGACCAGTGACAAGTGGAGTACCACAGGGTTCAGTCCTGGGTCCTCTCCTGTTTGGTATCTACTTCTCTGAAGTACAGGCTAACACAGAAGGTCTTTGGCTAATGAAGTTTGCAGATGACTGCAAACTGGGAGCCATAATCAAAACCCCTAAAGATGTTGGCATCCTACAAAAGGGCCTCACTGAGACAGATGCCTGGTGTCAAAGCCATGGCCTGAAGCTCAATGCCAAAAAGTGCATTGTCATCCCCTTTGGAAAAAACTCTGTACCCATGAACTACCACATAGGTGGTAGTCTACTTAACACCGAAAGTGTGATAAGAGACCTTGGGACACAGGTGGCTAGTAGTCTCTCCTTTGATAATCACATCTTCACAGTGGTCAGGAAATCCTTCAACATGGCACACCTCATCACAAAATGTTTCTCATCCAGAAAAATAGGTCATTGTTTCCCTCTACTCATCACTCATTAGACCCATTATGGAGTACAGCACCCCTTTTGCTATGTACCTCACAAGACATCTACAACAACTGGAGAGGCCGCAGAAATACCTCACAAAGAGGATTACTGGCCTCAAACAGATACCATACGCAAACCGTCTCAAAAAACTCCAGCCTTACTGCATCGCATATCGCCTACTCAGAGGCAATCTCTGCCTAACATACAAAGCTATGTCAAACCCAGAGCTGTGGGACATGCTCCACTTAAAGAAATCCCAATCCCTCCGAAACACACGCTTTAGGGACCTAAACCTTGTCACCACAATAAACAGAACATGGTGGAGGGATAGATTACTGTCCCAGAGACCTCCCATACTCTGGAACAGACTACCTATCTATGTCAAACAAAGCTCCTCATTAGTACTCTTCAAGAAAAATCTTGATGATTGGACGGGAAATAGGAAATTCACCCTGGGGATCACTTCTGTGGCTCTGCTCGACAGGGGCACAGGAAAACAATTTTCTTGGGTGGCGAAAGCCAGGGTACCTTTTTGGCTAGGCTTATATAGGCCCTAGGTCCAATAGCCTAGTACCTACCTATGAACCTATATGATATTATGATTCCAGAATAAAAGTCATTATCAGCAGAGCATTTGATCTCCCTCACCCATACTTGCTTTAACTGTTCTTTCTGTTCTATGTTATTTAAACATGTATCTATTAAACATATTGTGTAATATTTTAACTTTTAGTCCATTGTACCATAACAGCTCTCTGCTTTCATTTGCTATATGTTTTACATTAAGGAAAAAGACAGAAAAACATATCATTTTCTTTTTTTTCCATCAGTTTGTCCTTCAGGACATTTTTTTTTTATTTTTATTACCTGTGCTGATATCTTTAATTTTGCTTATTTTATACATAATTTCAGTCTCTTTAGATTTTTATCAGCGTTTTCTACAACCGTTCTTTATCATTTTTTCTTCATATGCAGAAACGTCACCCTCATCATCTTCTTCATTTTCTTCACCGGTTAACTCAGTTTGCTTAGTTTGCTCCAAATTTTCAAATTCAGCATTTTCATTTTGAAATTATTCTACATTATTTATATATTTTTGCAACCTACTATCCACCCCAGTTACATAATTTTTAATTTCTTCATCAGTAATGCAATGCATTTCTTGTGCATACTTCTTCCATTTCCTTAATTTTTATCTAGTCCCCAATGTTTTTCCATAACCATTTTCTCATTTCTGCAAATACATCTTCAAAACTTCAATTTTTTGTTCCACGATAGTCCTTCACACCTTCTTTTCTACACTACCCAGTTTGCAGCAAGTAATATTTTAACTCATTTATCAACTTCCTTCTTCCTTCCTTTTTCATATTTACCATGCAATATCATTTCCATATTCACTTTCTTTAAATCTTCCCAACTATATACATGTTAACATTTTTCCCAAAACAACTTATTTATTTTACTTTCTAAAAAAAGTTTTGCAGTTTCCTCTACCTTGCAAAACACAATCTTTCTTTATTGCTTTATATTTGATATTTCCCTTAACAGATATCTTGTTTAACAAAATTCCCCTCAAAAAGTCCCCAGCTTCATAGAAATCTTCAAACCATTTCCTGCTTTGCTTATTGCATTGCTGACATCATCTGATCATGCCACTCATTCCTTTTCTCACTAAATTCATCAAATTTTGTTTCCATAACTTTACCTTATTTACATATTCCTTTCTTTCTATAAACTCTTTTTCATCCCTTCTTTTCCTTTTTATTTTTATGTGTTTTTCATACCCCCTCATTAAACAAATTCCCACAGTTCTCTTCTCTTTATTTTTCACACTATTAATAACCCAAACAGGTGTACTGCTGCTAAAAAAGAGAAGTTCCACAACTAATTCCCTTTTTCTTTTTTAATAAAAATGCAGCATATTTTTAACAATTCCTTTTACGTTTTTTCCTGGAAACATAGAAAGTCGCCCAACATAAGCAAGTTTCCCCAAAATGTATGTATTTAATATATAAGTAGGATATGGTAGTGACAGAATGGATGGAAATTGGAAATGAATTCCAGTTCTGGCCCCCCCACGTCTCTGAAAGACAGAAGTGGACAGTAACTATGCCCAAACTAACATACCCCCCACATAACCTTTACAAATGCCCAAACTAACATACCCACTTCTAATAAATACTTATGATACATGGGGACACAACTGAGTTTGGCTGTGCTGGTAAGCTTATAAAGGTCCTTGTATATACCTATGAGCCCAAGAACAGTTAACTACAGTTTGTTTCACAATTTTTAGCGGTATGTACACTCTCTCCACATTGCCTGCATCTTCTGTTTTCCACAACCATGTACTAAATGCATTTCTTCTCCGCAAAAATAAATGAATAAATAAAAAGGCATTTGCTGGCCCTAGTATCTCACAGTCCCTCTCTTATCATTAACATTTATTACATTTTGTACATGCTGCATCCTTCCTTCCATCACATGCAACGCTACAAACACTTCAAACCACCCAGTCCTTACATTTCTTTAATCAAATACCTTTTTTTTATGTTGCATACTACTTTACAAGCAGATGAGAAAAAAGGCTTCATTTCAACAATGCCAGTGCCATTAGTTCTGCATTGTAAATGCATTTTCTTTTTAAGTTGCAGTCTAAAATAAAAAAATATATATATAGTTCTTCCATGGTGCATTCTGTTGTTTTCTTCCTAACTCAGACATGGATTTTTTTTTAATAAACCAAATGCTTTAAAAGTTACCTCACAAAAGTCCTTTGTGCCAAAATGTATTAATTCTCTTATGTCTTTTATAGTAAATCTTAAAGGCAAAACTGTATTGTCCAACACGCCATATCAATTCAAAGTAAAGTCAGTCTTTGTTTTAATTCTTACCACAGGCTTCTTAGTTCTGAGTTACTAACTTAACAGTCTGTTGCAGCGTGCTTCTTTATATTACAACAGCTGCTTTTTCATCCCACTCTTACAGCATAAGCATAATATTTTTTCATACCCTGCTGCTGATGTGAGCTTTTATATTTAGTTGCTTCACTAGATAAACACACACCAGTGCTTTCTGCTCCTTTATTTCCAAAATCCACTGCTTTTCCCATTGAATTTATTGTTTCTGCTGCTTCCATAATACAAACATCTACTTCATTTCAGTTTGCTTCTTCTCAATTTTCTGGTTCACTTTGCTCCATCAAATTCAATAAATCCTGTGCTGGTAATCTACCTCTTTCTAACTCTGTAACAATAATTTCCTCAATTCCAATAGTTTCAAACACCTCTCGATTGGCTTCTACCAAAACACACACTACTCCATCTTATTCACATGGAATCTGGATACTTACATCTGAATTTCTCACAACAAAGTCAAGAGCAGCCCTCTAGGTTTATAGGTTCATATATTAGTACTAGGCAACTGCCCTCGTGGGTCATTTTATGCCTAGCCAATTACACCCTGTGAGAATCAAACCCTGCACCTTGTGTTTGTAAGGTAAATGCCTTAATCATTATGCCAACTTCCCACCACTATTCTCACACCACCTATTAGTTGTGATGTGAAGTTCCCCACTGCCTTGGCCAAATTTCCTCTTGTCAGTATGAATACCAGATATGGTCTACCCTGAAAAGAAGTCATTGGTTTAATGGGACTAACTCAATCAACAAATATAAATAAAAAAATTATCCTTTGCTTAACCGTATGAAGAATATAATGCTAAGAGCTAAGACTAGGTTTCTTGAGGACTATAGTGAACAAATCCTTTTTTCTTACCATTAGATGACACGAGTCATCAGAGATGAATACACACTTTGGAAAAATACTGGGCTAAGGAAATTCAGGTAATAAAGAGCAAACTTGTTTGGTTCTAGAACCTGTCTTTTTATAGTAGGTCATATCCCTGAACTCAAATTTGTGACTTCATGTGGCTGATAAGCAGAAAGTTACTCTATTACTACTATAGCTTCTATCCACTCCAGATCTTCTACTTTGTATGTTTTGTTATTTTATCATAATCTACTATTTCTTCTTTAACTCAACATTCTCCTTTTATTCTCCTTCCACTTCTTGATATCTGGAAAAAGTAGGATTACATAGAATCTCTCTTATCTTCAGTATCTTTATTGCAAAATTATTTTTTCCTTGGTTAAATTTTAGGTAACTCATTTCCTATGCACGTAAACTTTTTCACATTTTGTCCAGTGCAAAAACAACTTCCACAAAATGGTATATTAAATAGCTACGTTAAAAAAACAAAACAAAAAACACTGCACAGAATGTCACAAAACTGTATTTTAGTCAGGTTTAAGACTTTCATTCTAAAATATGTAGAACTTCTTCAGAAACAGTTGTAAAGCTGGTTTTCTCCATTTTTGTTTTTTTTTTGTGTTTTATTTTGTCTAATTCAGTATTGTAATTACTAAACTCTGATGTAATAATTGTATTTAAAAATTACTTTATTATACATTGCTTACATTGTATTGTTCAGTTTTATGGTGAAGAAGAGCTTTCTACCTAGCTGGACTTTCCCAGTAAACAAATGCAAATAAATCAATAAATATAATACTAAATAATCCAATTTTAAAAGAGACAGTGAAGGATTATCATCTGTCCCAGTTAATGCCACTTAGCAAGTTTCATTTCTAATTTCTTATTTCATTAAACCCTATCAACAAAAAAGTGAGTACTCACAAGCAGAAAAGGCTTTCTAATTAGTGAAGCAGACTAGATTGCACACTACCCTGAACTGTGCTGCTGATTTACAGTAATAGTCTCATTGGAAAAGAACATTTCGTTTTTACAGATAATTTCCTGGTGCACCACACAGTGTTCATCCACCTTAATTCTGCCTTCAAGTTGACCCGTCTTTCTCCATTAGTGCCCAGCCTTGCATAAAGTGCATGGCTTGAGATTTTACTATGACTTAACCAACTTGAAAAATCATGCCAAGGGTTTGACTTGCTTTAATGGGTAACAGAGGTTAAGTGCCTAAAGAAAAAAGCTACTTCATGATATAGATTTTTTTAATGCTGTAGACTCAGCATGGATGCATTTGTTTAAGTCACCCAAGAAGGCCCATTTAGACATTGAATCAAGAAAAAAGTTGAAGACCTCTTATGGAAAAAAAAATATTATAGGGTATATGACATTTGAGAAGGATTATACAGTTTGCTTGTGCTCTGCAGACATACTTGTATGAGTTATCAATTTTCAAGGAATATGGATAATTACAGACTTAAGTAACTGATTTAACCCCTCTCTTTTTTTTGCTAAGCACTACATTTTCACATTAATCAAAGCTATTCGAGTTGTCTGAAGTGTATGAAGTGTTCGCATGTTTGCGCAGTATTACAGAACAGTTATTTCATGAAATACAGCCATTTCAGAGCATATTTTCCAAACTACAGTATTTCAAAGAGTTTCTTGTGCATTTGAATATTATTACAAGTGCTGGTTGTGTGCTTGTTCTTACATAATTACAAGGGCCATATTTTTCAGTGTGTTTGGGCATAATTTATTGACATGGCAGATGGATCTTGGAAACCAGGTCCACTTGTGTTTGACAATAATATTGCGGAGAACTGGAGAGTGTTTGAGCAAGAGTACAATATTTTCATACAGGCTGCATTTTCTGATAAAGATGACCATACCAAGGAATTTATTCTGCTTAATTTAGCTGGTTCTGAAGCCATAGAAAGGGAGCATTCATTTGTGTATGCACCTGCTGTCTTTGCAGGAGAGGGGTAAAACTGTCTTATAATTGTACTGGCTAAGTCAAGGGAGGTCCCTGAGTGCTTATAACATAAATTTAGAGAAATGTGTAACCCCCAAACGAATATTACAATGGAAAGGCACTTATTTTACACAAGGGATCAGAAGCCCGGTGAAACTTTTGCAGCATATATAACTAATTTGAGAAACAAAGCTAAAACATGCAGATTTTGTGATTGAAGGGATGAGTTGATAAAAGACAGACGTGTGGTATTAAAGATGATACTGTGAGAAAGATTTTGCTTTGTGACAGTGATTTAACTTTGAATAAGGCCATTGAGATTTGTCAGATATACGAACTTACAGAAAAGCACACAAATATGCTTACAAATGAGAGATGCATGCTTCCAGTAACTTCTAAAGTCCATGTTATATACAATGTTATATATATAAGACATATACCTGGCTGATCATAGGCTACAGCACCTTATCTGCCCTTTATCTAATCCTAACTGCTCCTAACAGTTGTTTACTGTGTCCCTCTCCCTTGTTGTACCCCCCGCACCTGGTTAGCGTTTTGTCACGTGGGGACTTACCTAGTGATTCCATCCCTGCTTGCCTAGGCATAACTCTACTGGCCTTAGTTTTATTTTGCCTATATAAGTAATATGTTTAGCTTGATTATTGAACTTGAGTTCTTCAAGACTGTAGTTAATACATTTTTACTTAAATAATACTGCTGTGGTTTACAATTGTATAGATGCTGCATATGATGTTCTTTCCATCCTAGCTACATAATTGTATTTTACTATACAGATAGCTTGTTGTTATAATTCTATTCTAATTTTCATTGCTGAATATAATTGAATAGATACTGAATGTAGCTATTCACATACTTGCTTACTGATTGCCTTTGTATATTGTTGCTTCCTGACTGCATTTGAATATTGTCCTCTGAATCCTTAGGTACCTGCATTGTTGTACTCTCTAGATCTTACTATATACACCAAGGGTTTCTATTGATTAATATGGCTAACTCATATAACTGTGTATAATCTATGTGTAACACTTTCCTCCTTATTACTAAACTGCTACCTCACTACCCTTTCTTTTTCTTCATTTACCAGCCTGTGACCCAGTACATCCCTGTACTAAATTACTAGACCTCATCCAACTGGAAGCCTCAACATATTTGTCCGAGCTGGAACCTTATTTATCACCTCCCTGAGAAGCCAGCCCACTACAAGACAGTGAAAGTATGTGTTACAACCGATCCTAGAACTTTGACCTTATTCTAATGTTTAATGTCACTGCTAGGCTAGACAAGTTTCCCTAGCAGGACTGCCAGCAGCCAGTCTATTAAACCACTAATTATCTAATCTCCTAAACATTGCCCTACAACCAACCTCTCTCTCCCTCTCAGGTTGTAATATACCCCATATCGCCATTGCCAGACTCCCTGCAAGTGTATCTTCAAAGCTGTTTAGTGACTACACACTAACTGGCTCCTCTCCTCTAACTATCTGCAATTCTATTCCTACACTCATCTGCTGTACCATACCTCTATTTTCCACTCTCTTAGTCATTGCTTCTCCTTACCTCACTCTTTCTCACTCTCATACTGTCTCCTACACTTTTGCTCTATTGCTACCCTTTCTAACCTCCAGCTAGTCTCACAATCCTTCTTCCACCCTTTCTCATTTGTGACTTACCTGTTGAACTCACCCACTTAACAGATTGTTCTCCTTGAAACTCTACTCTTTTGTCTGTACCCGCTCCATTTGCCCTGCGGGCTCACTCCGCTCCCCTACCCTACCCCCAATTCCCACCCACCCCCAGTGATCCTACATTTATCCCTCCAATAGACACACCCACACCATATGTTACACCAATCATATACCTCCCTTCACTTCCACACCCATTCACACCTTATCACTCTTCCACCAATACTTCACCTATCCCCTAATCGTCTAATTAGTCCCTCCCACAAGAACTCCTCCTAACATACCCCTCTTTACCTCCCTCCAACTTTAAACACTTACCTCTAACACTAGTTCGCATCCCACCTAATCATGCCCTACCTACTACAAATACCATTACTTATCACACTCCTAACAACTCTATCTACTACTTATCTCTTGTCTTCCTATGAAAAACCTCTTACCTACACCCTCCATATTCCATCCAAACACACTTTAACACCTATAATACCAAACCAACCTACCTTTCAAACTAGTACTTCTCAACCTACCTACCTAAGTGCTAACTTTCATAGAATAGTTCACATTAAATATAACAAACTACAAACTAAACTAACAATTCACTTTTACTGTAAACCTCTCAGACCAAAATACTTTATATTTCTCCACACATTAAAAGATGGGGACATTCATCCTAATCCCAGCCCAACATCTATCCCTACCACCATAAATAACTCCCAAACCAAATATAACACTGGACCTCTTATCAACCCTCCCAATTCTCTCACCATTGCTCATCTTAACATACGTAGCATTTGCAATAAAATACCACATGTTCATGCCCTCCTTGATGTCCACCAATTTGATATCCTCTGCTTATCAGAAACATGGCTAAAACACACAATAAAAGATAGTGAAATCACACCTCCAGGCTACAGTATTTTTCGTGTTGACCGCACATTGAAAAAAGGTGGAGGTATAGCAATTCTCTACAAAGCACACATACAACTTAGTACCATTAATCTTAACCTATCTCTAGACTTCAGCAGTGAAATACTTATCTCAAAACTCCAGCTCAACAGACATAAAACTATAAATATTATATGCATCTATCTCCCCCTAGGTAACAACATTGGTATGCTTGAAAAAATACTCAATGGACTGTCTTCTCAACTCCCACAAGAAACCATAGTCCTAGGAGACGTTAACATTGATTGGAATTCATGTAACAATACAAACCCTTCCAACCACATTACCCTTTATGGTTTCTCACAAGCTATTAATTCACCCACCAGAATCAACAAACTAAATAAAAAAGAAAGCACCTTAGATTGGATACTAACTAATAGCCCTCACCAAACGTATACCGCAGGAACCCTCCCAGATGACCTTAGTGACCACCTGCTAAAATACATAATCAGACATAAAACTAACCCAACCTTCCCTATCACTATTAGAACAGTTCGCAGCAAAAAGCATTTTAACCCTGAACAATTCCAAACAGACCTTAAACAATGTAATTGGTCTCCTCTAAAATCCCTCCCAATTAACAAAGCAGTCGAATACTTTAACTCTACATTCCTAACAATCCTGGACCACCATGCTCCTATGCGCTGTATTAGAATGAAAGCTAAACCTGCTCCTTGGCTCTCAAACAAAACTAGGCAACTAATCATACAAAGAAACAAATCCTGGGCCAAATGGCGAACTACTAAGAACTCCACGGACCATCTAACCTTTCGACAAGAAAGAAATATCACAAAAAAAGCCATCATACTAGACAAAAAAAATTACTACCTTCACCTACAACAGTCCTCCCTCAAGGAACCTCAAAAATTTTGGTCTACTATTAATAAACTTACTCATCCAGGAGAAACTATTACCCCCAACCCCTTAGGCAGTAACCCTGACAATTTAACTGATATAGCAAATGCCTTTAACTCTTTCTTTACCAATACTTTCCAAACTTTTGCCAGCCACCTATCCCCCGATATCACTAATCTACAAACTCCCACCTCCAAGGTTCCCCCAGTATTCAAGTTAGAACCAGTACCCACATCATACATTCACTCCCTTCTCCAAAAACTAAAACCAACTACCCCCTCAGCTGACAAACTCCCATCAGAATTCCTGCAAATAGCATCTAAAGCCATAGCTTATCCCATCTCCTTACTGATAAATAGAACCCTAAATGAAGGTATAATCCCATCCATCTGGAAAATTTCTCACATTATCCCATTACACAAAGGTGGAAACTCTAATGAAATGTCCAACTTTCGTCCCATAGCACTGCTCTCCCCTATTGCAAAAATAATGGAAAAATGTGTCCACAAATAGCTTATGAACCACCTTCTCCTTCACAACCTACTGGCAAACTGTCAACATGGATTTAGACCTTTTCACAGCACCTCTACTGCCTTGCTTTCCTTTACAAACTATATCAACGAAAACCGCAATAATAATATCCTCTCCTCTGCAGTCTTCATAGACTTATCAAAAGCTTTTGACATGGTTAACCACCATATCCTTCTACACATCCTAAAGTCTCACTCACTAAATCCACTATCCATGAACTGGTTCACATCCTACCTAGAAAACAGACAGCAGGCTGTACTCTGGAAAAACACTATCTAATCACCTACCTATCTCATTAGGTGTCCCGCAAGCCTCCATACTAGGCCCTCTCTTGTTTTCCATTTACATCAATGATCTCCACTCAGCCATTCCACTCTCTACATGTATTCAATATGCAGATGATTCTACTATTGTCTGCTCAGCCTCCTCTCTAGACGAACTACAATCCCAAACACAAAAAGCTTTCAATACAGTAGAAAACTGGTTCTCCAACCGCTGCCTCTTACTAAACGCTAAAAAAACTAAACTTTTACTCTTCACACCTACCCAAAGGACTACCCCTTTACACTTCACCCTCACATCTAATAATGGCACCCTTATTCCCCCTGATCTGACCACTAAACTCTTAGGAGTCACAATTGACAATAACCTCAACTTTGACCCACACATAAATACCACAGTAAAATTAGTCAACAGAAAATTAGGATCCCTCTATAGAATAAAACCATATCTAACACCATTAGCTAAATCCACTATAGCTAGAACTCATTTACTCTCAACCCTTTTTTATGCATCTCCCATCTACACTAACCTCTCCAAAAAGAATCTCAACAAACTAGCTATATCCTATAATAACATTGCCAGATTTGCTACTAGCTCCCCTTATAGAACTCATCACTGTCTTAATCTGAAAAAACTAGGCTGGCTTGAACTTCCAAATCTGATACAATTTCATCAACTCTCAATAACTCACAAGGCCCTTAATCAGCCCAACAATACTCCCATACTCTCTAGTTTTATTACACCATGTAGTAATCTCAAAAATTTACGATCCTCAAACAAAATCCTTATGAATATAACTAAATCTAAAAACTTAGCAGGTGATTCCTTGTTCTCCAACTCTGTTGGAAAAGCATGGAATCAATTACCACCTGATCTTACATCCCAGACCTCTCTCCCACTTTTTAAAAGACATCTAAAACACTACTTCAATAACCACTGGTTATGCTCCTGTTGTAACCCTGACTAACAATTTCTTGTCTCTGACCTTCTACCTTCTCTAAATACTAAACTCCTTAAAACACCTTAATATCCTTTTCTCTCATATAAATTATATAAGTGTACTATCAAACTAAGACCTACTAAGATTTGTTCAAAAAAAAAAAAAAAAAAATGTTTTATTCTTCTATATTTTTACATAGAATTTATATTATAACTCTCTGTTATAATTATAGCAGTTTAAAACTGTTTTTGATGTCATCATTATTGCTGCATAGGACTGTCTCTATGCTTTTTCTTACATTTTATGGAGCTTTTCTCCCCGGGCCTCTACTGAAAATGGACATATATCCAGTTAGACTAGCCCGGTCAACAAATGTAAAATAAAATAAATAAATAAATAAATGTTGATAGTATTCAGCATGTGGTTAAAAGAAACAGGCCCAAGCACATGGCAGTGACTGTAAGTTCCAGCGCATGCACAGTCTCAGTGAAGAATAAGAGGGAGTTAGCAAACTCAAAGAATGGGCCGCCACCTAGTTTCATAGCCAACTGTCTTAACTGTGGTAGAAGTCATGAGCCTAAAAGGAAAAAATGTTTAGCTTTTGGTCAGCAATGTCACAGATGTAAATCAAAAGGCACACATTCTTTTATTAAAAGGGACCATTCAAAGAAACAAATGTATCAGTTAGAAAGCCATAACCCTACTTTTTATGTTGATGGTGTGTCAGTGCTTCATGAAACAGTCAATGCAGTAGATTTAAGGGCAAAGAATTAAGTATTTTGTACTGTTTGGATAAATGGAAAACCCATAGAGCTCAAAGTTGACACAGGTTCAAAGTGCAATGTTATGTCTGCTTAAACATGTGATAGAGTATGTGCTGGTGAAAAGCTTGATTTGTCAAAGTGTGCGAAGCTTGTTGCTTATGGTGATGAAGAGATTCTAACTGAAGGCTCAGAGGTGATTTCATGTTGTTCTGCTGGGAGAAGCTATGACTTGTTATTTTATGTGGTCAAAAGGCACATATAGTCATTATTAGGGCTCAGAGATGGTTTGAAAAATGGGACTCCTCTCATTTAACAAGGAAGTCCATCATGTTAGTTTAAAAGACCACTATAATTTCGCCCAGTATATTTTATCTACCTACACTGATATTTTTAAAGACAAACTAGGCAAGCTTCCAGTTGTGTTCTTCATGAAGTTAGATGCAAATGTCAGCACAGTTGTCACTGCAGCCCAGAAAGTTCCAGTAGCTATGCAGAACAGAGTCAAAGCCGAGTTAGACAAAATTGTGCAACAAAGTGTGATCTGTCCAGTCGCTTAACCAACTGAATGCATATTCTCCATGGTGGTAGCTCATAAGAAAAGCTCAGATGATATCAGAATATGTATTGATCCACGAGATTTGAACAAAGCACTGAAAAGACCTCATCATCCAATGCATACAGTCAAAGAAGTTGCAGCTCTGATGCCAAATACCACAGTTTTTTTCTGTCTTAGATGCAAAAAGTTCATTTTGGCAAATTTTACTTGACAAGATATCCTTGTTGCTAACTACATTCATTACTCCTTTTGGCAGGTACAGATTTTTGAGAATGCCAGTTGGGATAAATTTTGACAGTGAAGTCTTTCAACATGCAATGGAGCAACTTTTTTCTGGATATCCTTGTGCTATTATAGTAGATTAGATTCTAGTAGGAGGTAATGGTGAAGCTAAGCATGACAGAAACCTCAGTTCTAGAAAGAGCATGTCGAGTGAATCTTAAGGTGAAGCCTCTGAAGTGCAAATTCAGGTTACGAGAACTCACTTATGTTGGTCATTTGTTTACCAGTTCACGCCTATGACCAGACCCTTCCAAGCAAACAGCTATTCTTGAGATGCCAGCTCCAGACAATGTTCAAGCCCTTCAACATTTTCTTGGCATGGTTAACTATCTAGGCAAGTCCATTCCAGACTTGAGCCAACTAGCAGCACCACTTAGAGAGCTGACACATAAAGATGTATCCTGGTCATGGTTGGAACAACACCAGAGAGCATTTAATGACCTGAAACAGAGAATTGCCAGTCCGCTAACCCTCAAATACTATGATGTTCACAAACTAGTTACTCTTTCCTGTGATTCTTCAAAATTTGGTCTTGGTGCAGTCATTCTTTAAGAGGGTCAGCCTATTGCCTATGCATCCAAATCTCTAACCCAAACTGAAATGCAGTATGCTCAGATAGAGAAAGGACTTTTGGCAAAAGTGTTGGCATGTTCAAAGTTCCATGATTATATTTATGGTAGAGCTGTCTAGATTGAAACAGACCACCAACCTCTAGTCACTATTTTGAGAAAGCCTATGCATTCAGCTCCAGCCAGATTGTAATGTATGATGTTGAGATAGCAAAAATACAACTTTAATCTTGTCTACACAAAAGGCAAACGTCTTTATCTTGCTGATGCATTATCCATATCACCCAGTAATACCACTGAACAGCATGAGACTGAGAAACTTGATTTTTAAGTCATAGAAGTGAGAATATTTTCATCCATACATCTTGATGAGCGTAGAGGTCATACAGCAGCAGATCCTGTTTTACAGAAGCTCAACCACTTTATCAATCAAGGATCGCTGTCAAAACAATCCAATTTACCTCCAGAAGTGTGACCTTATTTTCCTTACAGAGATGAAATTTTTTCTGACAATGGTATTGTCATGAAAGGTCCAAAAGTGATTGCTCCAAAGTCTTTGCAACAAGAGTATATTACTATCTTGCATCGTGGCCATGCAGGAACTGACTCTACTAAAAGGAAGAGAGAGTACTTTCATCTTGTTCTATATGTAATAGTGCAAAGCCACGTCAACAGGAGGAACCACTTCAGCGGATTCCTGAACTACCTTGGTTGACAGTAGCTGCTGACATTTTCGAATGGAATGGTCAACATTATTTGGTGTTAGTAAACTCTTATTTTAATTGGTTCGAGATTGACCTGTTTCCTTATCTAGTGTCCAGTACTGTCATTACTAAGATGAAGCATCATTTTGCAGTCCATGGTAGTCCGCACAAAGTTATTTCTGACAATGGCATGCAGTTTACTAGCCAGCAATTCAAAAGATTCGCTGAAGAGTGGGACTTTATCCATGTTACAAGATGTCCTGAGTATCCACAGTCAAATGGTTTGGCAGAATGTAATGTTCAAAGTGTGAAACAGTTACTAAAGAAGTCAAAATGAGACAAAAGTGATGTTTTCCTGAATCGCATAAATATTCCTCATGATAAATATCTTGGTTCACCTGTCCAGAGACTTCTGTCAAGACAAACCAGAACTACATTACCAGTCAACAGTAGTTTATTGGTTCCAAGTGCTAAGAATAACAGATCAGTGAAAGCCCATCTGTTAAAGAAAAGCCTATCCCAGAAGTCTTATTACAACAAATCCAGCAAACCACTCAATCCATTACGTGAAGGAGAGACAGTGAGAATGCAAATTTGCAAATGTTATGATCTGATTGGAGTTGTGAAGAGTATTTGCCCAGAGCAAAGATTGTATGTTGTGGAATCACAAGGAATGGAGTTTGGGCAGAACTGGAAACATTTGATGCCAGTGTATGAGGCTGTACCACAGTACTTAGCTTGTGAGAAAGACTCTTTATCTCAGAGTGAGTTATCCAGCATTCCAATTCCAGAGGACATTCCTGAGATGAATCCCAAAATTCCTGATATGAGTTGTTCACAGAAGACTGTCCCTGTTGCTAAACCCAGTTCTGATTACTATATTACTAGATCAGGTTGTATTTCCAGACCATGTTACAGATACACGGCAACTTGGACATGGACATTGTGTTTGTTTCTAATGTCTATATTATTGCATGTTTTATTCCAATGTTGTTTTATTGAGGGCAATCCATTTAAGAGGGGGGATGTAGGTCAATATATGTGTACATCTTTAAGAAGCTTTCAAGGGGCTTGCACAGGTGTATACATACTGAGCACATATGAGCCTGACTGCCATTTTGTAGTAAACTGTTGAGATGTAAGCGTATATGTGTGTATAGTCTATCTGTTAATCAATTTATTTATATTTTGTTATGCTAATATCCATCCTGATGCGCTTCTGTGTAATAAAGCATATAAACTACCCAGCCTGTTCGTCGTCTATACTAGAGAGAGAGACGAGTAACAGTCATCATCGGAAATTTGCCCTTTTCCCCTCTGTAGTGCAATCTCGGAGTTGGTATATTTAGTTAGGGGGTGTGAGGGACACAACCCCCCCCCCCACTGTGTGGGTTTTAAATTTCATGAATTTTGCGATGCTTGATTGGTTGGTCTAGTGTTTTTTTTTCCCCTAGGAAACATTTCACTGAAATCAACATTTGATGGAGTAAGGCTTCGACGAATAGGGTTTGACAAAAAGGTATTTGACAAATAGGTTTTACGACAAAGTGAACTAGACCCTTCAATACATAGTGGCAAATCAGAAAAGCCTTATCCTCCACTGCTAGTTTGCAAACAGGATTAAGGTTGTGAGCTGTTATTTAGCTACCTCCTGTGGTACAGGTCTTAATTCTCTCAGCCTTGATTTGTCTACTGTGTGACCTTGAGCAAGTAAACTAGACAATGCTTTGGGGTGATTGTGAATTTGGGCTAGGCTCATTAATGGCCTCCTGGACTATATGTCTAATAACTGCCTATGAACCTATAGGGCACACAGGTGTATTAAACTGTTATAACCCCCCCTCCCCAAAAAAAAGGAGGCAGGCCTGCTAGTACACTGGTTTTACTCTAGTCAGCCTGCAGAAGTGACAGTGACAGTGTATCTTCTTTACAGGAGGGTATTGCAATTTACTACTCTAGAAACATCCCCTGATAGTGGTTATGTTATAGTTTCAGGTGGTCAAAAGTTCCAGATTGGTGGAGGCTGCTGAAAGCATGCCTGTGTCTGAGATCATGAGAGTGAAGGTTTATTCTGGTGTTTGCAGTACAGATGAAGCTTTGCATCTAATTGGGCAGGGGAGGAAAATATAATAATCCTCACCTTTGAGTGTGTGACAACCTAGTGGGAACTTGCATTCATGGTCTCACCATTGATGGTATTCATTGAGCTTCCACTGCTTCAAGACAACCCACTAGGGTACATAATTCTGTAGTGTGCGCAGGGAATGAACAAATGAATGCATTAATAGAAGGCCCAGATGGATTGTCATCTAAAGCCAAGTGAAAGGGAGGCACCAAAAATGATTGTAAAAGAACTTTAAATGTGGAGTGTTCAGCTTTTTGACGAGGACAGGGTGGGAAACATACCTCTCAAATTCTTAGCACAGGAAATCTGGACAAAGCCAAAGATACTGGAGAACAAAGGCCCAAAATCAGGGACAGATTTTAATTATTGCTCTTAGAAACTTAGAAAGTTGCTAGAATAACAGGTTTTGCATTGGTATGCATTTTTTTAAACCAAGAGGTTCTCCAGTTCGATTTTTGGCTGGGATCCTTTCTGTGTGGAGTCTGTATGTCTTCCCCGTGGTCGTGTGGGTTTCCTCCCACATCCCAAAGACATGCTGTAGGTGGATTGGACACTCTAAATTGGCTCTAGGCATGAGTGCGTCCATGTGTGTGCCCTCTGTGCAAGGTTGGGCACTGGGCTGGCAATTTGACACCGTAAAACTTCACTGCCAATCATGAGCGGACATGTGATCCGCTGTGGTGTCCCCTAACTGGGATAAGCTGAAAGAAGAAGATGAAGATGCGTTTTTTAAACCATATGAAGTCTGAAAGTTAAATGTTTGCCATTATTTAGGGACTTCAATCCTTAATGATTTGCCTGAAAGGCACAAGTCTTAAGAAGAACAGACTAAAATATGAGACAAAAATCTGGATATTATGTTGATATGTGGCTTACTGAGAGATTTGGTGGGGGAGTGAGCTAAACATCGCAGTCTAGAAGTAAGAAATATTTTGAGAGAGTTAAGTTTCTAATCAAAAGTGATATATGAATCTGAATATGGGGAAATTAAAAGGCAAACACTACTAATACCACAAATTTCATTTCAATTTATGTTTGTGTATGGGCAAACATTTATTGCTACCAGTTAGACTGAATTTTTGAGGATGCACACATTTTTTTACTGTATATATATATATATATATATATATATATATATATATATATATATATATATATATAGATATATATATATATATATATATATAAAGGTATTGGCAGATATCTTTCATAAGACCACATAAGGAATTGCACTGCATTTCCATCAATCTATCCATTTTCTAAATTGCTTTATATGGTGCGAGTCAAAGTGGTAGCAAGCTTCAGGCTTACCCATTTTATTTTGTGTGATTACCAGGCATTCCCAAGCACATCAGGAGATGTAGTCTTTCCAGTGTGCTCTGGGGTTCCTTCCTGGGAGCCATGACTGGTGCTACCCCTGTTGGGATATTATCACTAGTGTTCTAAAGCCACTCAATGACTCCTGTTAACTTGGAAAAGTGGCGGCTGTACTGTAAGATCCTTCCAAATTGTAGGGCTCCTAAGTCTAATGCAGAGACCAAGCTCAGCAACCATGTGACAGAACCTAATTTCCAACTTTTGCATTCATAACCTTGTCCTTTCAGTTAATATCTAAAGATAGTGATGGTAGACGAGGATAGGAACATTATTTTATAGGTAAAATGAGAGCTTTGTCCTTTGGCTCAGCTCTTGTTTTAAACCAAAGTCTGGTACAAAGCCTGCAGTACTACTACCAGTACCCTGCTCCTCTGGTCAGTATCCCAGTCTTTTCTGGTCTCTCTGAGGATTCTTTAACTCCTTTAGCAGGGTAGCTGTTCCCCTGTCACCTTCAGAGAACAATCAATACCTTCCCAGGAAAGAACCGTGACTTCTTGTTTGGAGTCGCTGATTTTCATCCAGTGCTCCCTGAAGATCATAGTCACTTGAGGTCAACAGCTTGACATCAAATGCAAACAAACAAAGATGCAACTTTTATGGCCTGAAACTGGATGATGTCCAAACATATGTATGCCTTCATATCCTGTCCATGCAAGTCATGAATGTGAGGGGAAACTAAACACAGACATGGGTGGAATGTTATCCCCACTGTGAGTATGTTGGATCTAACACAGGGAATGAAGACATAAATTTTCATTTGCAAATGCCCTGCAGCAGTAGTCATGGCACCTTGTATTATTACACCACTTCCACAACACATTCTAGAGTATACAGTGAAATGCCTTCTTCAGGTCCAAAAAGCATATGAAGACCATAAATAGGGATGTGGTAGGACAGATTCTTGAATCAGAGTCTCAGTTATGGGACTGGGTTTTCATTCCAGCAGTGAGGTTTAGGTTTTTCCAGGGTGGTTGAAGAGCATGATCCCTATACAATTTGGGCACACTGTCCTGTGTCCCTTTTGAATTGGCAACTACCACCCCTAGAGGGAGTGTTCAGATTAACTGTCCATATCTTATATACAACATTGAAAAGGTACATTAATTCAGCATCCCAATGATATTCAACATCTTCAGCATTTCAAGCCAGATCTATTCCACTCTTACAGCCTTGCCACCACAGAACCATATAACAGCTGCAGTGACATCATCATCCATCCTGCCTGTACTATCTTCTTCACCTCTCTTCCACCCTCACCATTACTCTGAACTACTGATCCAAAGTATTTAAACTCATCCACTTTCGCCACCTCTACTCATCATCTTTCAGCTGTTCCCGTTAGGGGTCTCCACAGTGGATCATCTGTTTCCATTTCTTCCTGTCCTCTGCATCTTGCTCTGTCACACCAACCACCTGCATGTCCTCTCTCACCACATCCATAAACCTTGTCTTAGGCCTTCATTTTTTCCTGTTACCTGGTAGCTTCATCCTTAGTATCTTTTTCCCAATATACTCAGCATCCCTCCTCAGCACATGTCCAAACCAACGTAATCTTGCCTCTCTAGGTTTGTCTCCAAACCTTCCAACCTGGGCTGACCCTCTAATATACTTATTCCTAATCCTGTCCACACTCGTCACACCCAGTGCAAATCTTAACATCTTTAAATCTGCCACATCCAGCTCAAACTCCTGCCTTTTTGTCAATGCCACTGTCTCCAACCCATATAACATAGCTGGTCTCACTACCCTCTTGTAGACCTTCCCTTTCACTCTTACTGGCATTCGTCTGTCACAAATCACTCCTGACACTCTTCTCCACCCACTCCATCCTGCCTGTACTCTCGTCTTCACCTCTTTTCCACACTCACCATTACTCTGTGCTATTGATCCCAAGTATTTAAACTCATCCATCTTCACCACCTCTACTCCTTGCATACTCACCATTCCCCTATCCTCCCTCTCATTCACACACATATATTCTGTCTTAGTCCTGCTGACCTTCATTCCTCTTCTCTCTAGAGCATATCTCCCTCTCTCCAGGGTCTCCGCCACCTGCTCCCTACTCTCACTACAGATCACAATGTCATCTGCAAACATCATAGTCCACGGGGACACCTGTCTGATCTTGTCTGTCAACCTGTCCATCACCATTGCAAATAAGAAAGAGCTCAGAGCTGATCCTTGATGTAATCCCACCTCCACCTTAAATGCATCCGTCACTCCCACTGCAGACCTCACTGCTGTCACACTACCCTCGTACATATCCTGTACCACTCTTACATACTTCTCTGACACTCCCAACTTCCTCATACAGTACCACAACTCCTCTCTAGGCACCCTGTCATATGCTTTCTCTAAGTCTACAAAACACAATGCAACTCCTTCTGACCTTCTCTGTACTTCTCCATCAACACTCTCAGAGCAAACCTTGCATCTGTAGTGCTCTTTCCCGGCATGAAGCAATACTGCTGATCACTAATCATCACGTCCCTTCTTAACCTAGCTTCCACTACTCTTTCCCATACCTTCATGCTGTGACTGATCAATTTAATCCCACTGTAGTTACTACAGCTCTACACATCACCCTTATTCTTAAAATTTGGTACCAAAACACTTTTTCTCCATTCCTTAAGCATCATCTCACTTTCAAAGATTTCATTAAACAATCTGGTTAAAAACTCCACTGCCATTTCACCTAAACACCTCCATGCTTCCTCAGGTATGTCATCTGGACCAACAGCCCTTCCATTCTTCATCCTCTTCATAGCTATCCTTACTTCCTCCTTGCTAATCCATTGTACTTCATGATTCACTATCCCCACATCCTCCAACTTTCTCTCCCTCTCATTCTCTTCATTCATCAACCCCTCAAAGTACTCTTTCCATCTCCTCAACACACTCTCCTCGCTTGTGAGTATGTTTCTCTCATTATCCTTTATCACCTTTACCTGCTGCACATCTTTCCTAGCTTGGTCCCTCTGTCTAGCCAATTGGTACAGGTCCTTTTCTCCCTCCTTAGTGTCCAACCTTTCATACAACTCTTCATATGCCTTATCCTTAGCCTTCGCCACCTCTCTTTGCCATGCACCTCACCTCCTTATACTCCAGTCTACTTTCTTCATCTCTCTGACAATCCCACTTCTTCTTTGCCAGTCTCTTTCTCTGTATACTCTCCTGTACTTCCTCATTCCACCACCATGTCTCCTTGTCATCCTTCCTCTGTCCGGATGTCATACCAAACACCTTTCTAGCTGTCTGCCTTACTAGCTCTGCTGTAGTTACCCAGCTATTTGGTAACTCTTCACTGCCACCCAGTGCCTGTCTTAACTCATCCCTGAACTCCACCTTACAATTACCCTTTTTCAATTTCCATCATTTGATCCTTGGTGCTGCCCTCACACTCCTTCTCTTCTTGATCACCAACGTCATCCTACAAACCACCATCCTATGCTGCCACTACACATCTGTATCTTAACTGGCAAAGCTCCTGACTTCACCCTTCAACTGATAGGTGGTGAGTCCGCATGGCAGCGTTTTCTTTTTCAACCAACTGATTGGAGTACATGGGTCAATACACAAATCACGAAAAATGTATTATAAGTCTATTTTGATTTGTAGTAAATCTTTTTTTTTTAATTAGAACAGAAGTATAGAATGATATTTTTTACACTTCTTAAGGTCAAATGTAGGTCAAGTGTCATAGCACATATTGCAAACATAGGTTCTGGAACCATATGGCAAGGGAGGAGCAACCCTCCACTTTCAGCAGAATCATTGACTGTGCCCTCAGCTTTGCCATTTTAAAAATAAAAAAGTACATCAAAGGTCCCATCTGGATCTGTACCCTATTGACAGGTGACTTAGAGTGATGCCGTTTTGCACTGAACTAAACAAGCAGATGTTAGTAACACGGAGTATGTGTGGACAAAAATGATAAAAAGTCATAGTTTGTTGATTGTATACTTGCACTTTGTGGAGAGACTTTATTGAAGCTGTCAGATTTCTGTTAGTTTGGTTGCTATGATCGCTATGTTTGCATTGTATCTAGAAAGGCAGCCTTGCCTTAATTGTGTCTTTATTGGAGGAAGCTGAAAAAATATAAGCTACATATTAAATTTACTTCATTTTCTTTGCTATATCAGACTGTCCAGGAATAGACATAACAGCGTGACCATTGAGGCAATAATGTATAGAGAAATTGCCTTTGTTATTCCTCTTTTAACATTTAAAAATATGGTTTTGTTTCCAGCAGTTGCTCTTCCGCAGCTAATAAACATAGATTTAGTATTTGGGTAAATTTGCAATACTATTTAAAATGTGTTGGGGCTGGGGAGCATTCATCTGGAAGTAGTACAGAGGTCTTCCATTTTATTATTGGAACACACTTGTTTAAAAGCCAAATGTTTGATGTGGGTGGTTGAATCATTCTTCCTGCCTATTTATTAATTAAAAAGAGTATATCACTTTTGTGTGTGGCCTGAAGTGGTATTTGGAAATGATCTCACAGTAACTAGAGGGAGAGAAAAGCTTTTGTTGCAAGCAAGTGAAGTCCCTCCTTCTTGATATAGCTCTCAACTAACCCTAATTTTTGAATATCCATGATTTTTTGTTCCTCATAAACTCTGTGGTTTTCTAACAAATCATTGAGTATTGCACACATTAAATAATGACAGACATTTCAGTTTAAGACTTCATATCCTTAAAGTGCATACTAATGCAAAAATTGTTGTTCTAGCAACTTAAAGAACAATATTTAAAATCTGTCCCTAATTCTGTGCCTTTGCCTCTCAATATTTATGGCTTTGTCCTTGATTCTTGAGTGAAGAGGTTAAGAGGTACCTTGGATTGATGCCAGACAATATGGGAGATGTAAAAAGGAATGCTTTTCAGGTGACACTGATGTTTTTATATATAGGGAAGGGGCATATTTCTCTAACTATGCAAATGCATGTG
Source organism: Protopterus annectens (assembly GCF_019279795.1). Taxonomy (NCBI): domain Eukaryota; kingdom Metazoa; phylum Chordata; order Ceratodontiformes; family Protopteridae; genus Protopterus; species Protopterus annectens. The sequence goes on from NC_056742.1 coordinate 83,638,852, forward strand.
TTTGTGTCCTTTTTTGTGCCCCCTTTGTCACATATGTTTGTACATATGCTTAATCTGTTTAAGGTTTTTAATAGCTACTGTACTGGGTAACACTAATGGAATGCATATAAGCATCCTTGAACAGAATAAAAAGAAAAGAAATACACAACCACCTGAGAAATAAGTTCATAGCTTATACAGAGCACTGACCTATGTTTTTTTTATATGCTGCTGTTGTTTTTTTTTTCCCAAGATGTGATGTATCTTTATATTGTATTTAGAACTCAACTATCTTCCTTTTTTTGCATTAACAATATTCATATGTCTGTTATGTACTTGGAGCTTTTCTCCCCGGGCCTCCGCTGAAAATGGACATGTATCCAGTCGGACTCTCCCGGTTAACAAATGTAAAATAAAATAAAATAAATAAATAAATAAAATAAATTTGACTAGAGGCCATGTGCTTCTTGTCAACAGTCAGCTTCAGGCTCTACCATCTTCTGCAAGGAAGATACTGCCTGCATGTCCAGGGGTAGATATAAGGGCATCCATCTAGCTGCTCAAGCTCCATTTCAAGAATGACAAGCAATCACATTGCTTGAAATGCAGGGAGAGTCTGTTCTAGAGAAAGGGAAGGCAATGAGTGATGAACCCCTCTCTCCATCCAGTTTTATTTATTTCTTAATGAAAGCTGAGATCTCTGGTTCTGACATTTGCTGCACAAATTTACTTATAAGACATCTGACTTTTTGAAGTTTACGTATAAGTACAGCAAAACAGGTATCAACTATTTAGGTACCTACATTAGTCATACTAGCAATGGATCTAAATCCGTAGTTTATAGAAAACCCACGTTTAGTAATTTCTATTTAGATATTTCCAGTCATCACCCGTTAAGACAGAAGAAAAGTATAGTGAAAGCACAATGTGTCAGAATAGCCCATATGAGTTCAATAAAGATGATATAAAAAAGAGTTGGACCACGTGGCTAAAATGTATCTTTATAGAGGGTATCCCCCTGACTTAGTCGAAGACATAAGGAATTATGTGGAGTTGGAATGGGAAAGGAAATATATACCCCTGTTAGGTTCTGACCTGATGAAAACTGGACAATAAGGGAAATCGTTTAAATATGAGACAGCTTTAGTTCTCCAGTATAACAGTTCTGTACGAGAAGTTCAGAGTATTGTTAAAAATAAATGGAATATTTTGAAAAGTAGTACGCACCTATATAATATTGTAGGGACTAATCCTGTTTTCACTTTTAAAACAGGCCCAAACCTGAAGACTGAATTAGATTTTGCAAGTCAAAATTTAGCATATGCCCCAAGATATGGTATGGTAAAATGTGGCTCATGTAATCAATGCCCTTTTATTTTTGAAGGGGAAGGACTAATTTTAGACAACGATATTATAGGTTCGTAGGTTTATAGGTTGGTACTAGGCTATCGGCCCGAGGGCCTATACAAGCCTAGCCATAACAATTCCCTGGCTATTTCTTCCCACAATATTTACTTCCCTGCACCCCTATCTAGCAGGGCAACTGACGTGATCCCGGGGGTAAATTTCCTATCTCCCATCCAATCGTCAAAGTTCCTTTTGAAGAGGGCCAAAGAGGTGCTCTGCCTGACATGTATGAGGAGTCTATTCCAGAGTCTGGGGAGTCTCTGGGTCAGGAACCTATCCCTCCAGCATGTTTTGTTCATTGTAATGACAAGGATTAGATCCCTGGAGTGTGTGGCTCTGAGGGATTGGGATTTCTTTAAGTGTAGCATGTCCAACAGCTCTGGGTTTGACATGGCCTTGTATGTTAAGCAGAGATCGCCTCTGAGTAGACGATGTGTGACAGAGTATAGCTGGAGTTTTTTTAGATGGTCAGCATAGGGCATCTGCTTTAGGTCTGTGATTCTTTTAGTGAGGTATTTCTGCGGCCTTTCCAGTTGTTGCAGATGTCTTGAGAGGTACATACCAAACGGGGCATTGTACTCTCTAATTGGTCTAATGAGGGATGAGTACCATGTGACAATGACCTCCTTTTTTCTGGATGAAAAGCCCTTAGTGATGAGGAGTGCCACATAGAAGGATTTCCTGTCTGTTGTGGTGATGTGGTTATCGAAGGTGAGACCACTGTCCACCTGTATCCCTAAGTCTCTTATCACACTTTCGGTGTATAGTGTACTGCCACCTATGTGGTAATTCATGGGTACATGTTTTTTCTCAAAGGGGATAACTATACATTTCTTGGCATTGAGCTTGAGCCCATGGCTCTGGCACCAAGCATCTGTTTCTGTCAGGCCCTTTTGTAGACTATCCACATAATTTGAGGATTCAGTAATGGCTCCCAGTTTGCAGTCATCTGTGAACTTTGTTAGCCAGAGTCCCTTAGTGTTAGCCTGTACTTCAGAGAAGTAGATGCCAAACAAGAGTGGTCCCAGGACTGAACCCTGAGGTACTCCACTTGTCACTTGTCTGGAGCTGGATTTGGAGTCAGCTACTTTTACAGTGTGGGTTCGGTCGGTAAGCCAGTTGGCAACCCATCGAGTGATGTAGGGATTGATGCCCAACTTAGTAAATTTATCTATGATTCCAGAGTAGGGGATGGTATCAAAGGCCTTGGTGAGGTCCAGATAGGCTGTGTGGACCGCCTTACACTCGTCCACAGCTCTGGAGACTGATTCAAAGAAGCCAGTCAGGTTCAGGACACAAGATTGGCCCTTCATGAACCTAAACTGGATGGGATCCAGTGTTTTTTGCCAATGTCTTTGTTTATAAGTTCCATGATAATACTTTCCATGGCCCTGCAGATCAGGCTCGTCAGACTGATGGGGCAGTAGTTCCCAGGATCCAAGGTGGATCCCCCCTTGTGGAGTGAGATAAATGTAGCTGTATGTCACTCAGTGGGCACGAAGCCTGAGGTGAGGCTATGATTAAACATGACACTTAGGTGAGGTGCCAGTTCATTTTGTAGTTCATGTAGTACACAGTAGTAGTACATTCTCTCATAATTGTTGTTACATCTATTAATTACCACTGCACAGTTTGTTATGTATTTTTTGTTCCCTTTTTGATATGTGCAGCTTACTGTCTCTCTGTAAATTCTTTGTGAATTATTTTACTCATGCCATACCTGCAAGTGGTCACTTGTGATCAGTGCACTAATAAAATATAAATAAAACTACAACATGGGTACTAGAAAGGAAAACCAGTGATTGCAAATATTTTTCTTTTTTGTGCACTACATATATTTTAACAAACATCACTCTAACATTGCATAAAGTGCTCAAGTTCTGCCTTCCCTGAAACTTCACTCCTCCTCCGGAACATTTTTCTGCATGTATTACTCCCATAATTCCCATTTATTTCTATGTAGTTTAATGCATCTCTTTTCTAAAGATCCCCTTTTTTGGAACAGACAGTAGTTCATTTGCAGTTGGTTTAGATTTTGATGTCCATTTTCTACTAACTGTTTTTTTTTAAAGTAGCGAACAGCATTAAACGGAGTAAGACCTTACTATGTTATGCAATTCAGTTTCTATATCCCAGCTCAAAAGAATAATTTCCTTAGTTACAGTAATTTTCTCCCCCAACATTTCAGATACACTACCCTGTAAAGAAATTTTAAATTCTGCCAGTTTGCCACATTACTAAAAAAAACCTGTGCTCCCAATTACTCATCTCTTTTCCATCATACCACCAGCATTTGCAGTCGACCTGAGGGAATATTCTCTCATGTCCACTTGTGGAACAAAAATACCTATGCAAACACTTCCTTCATGCCTCTCTTGAATACGTGGGAGCTTTACAAAGTTTGCGCACTATTCCTTGGTACATTTCCTTTTCATTCTCTCTTCCCAGTCTTTTTCAGCTTCCTCTGATTGGCTCATAGTTATCATACATTATTCCAAATAAATATCCCCTTTATCAGCTTCTGTTTTCGACTCAACTGAAAACTCAACCAGAGCTGGTCTTTTACTTCTCTTTGCCTACCGGCTGTTCTCAATCACTGGTAGGGAAGGCAGCCTCCTCATCCCACTGGTAGGGAAGGCAGCCTCCTCGTCCCATTGGTAGGGAAGGCAGACTCCTCATCCCACTGGTAGGGGAAGGCAGCCTCCTCATCCCACTGGTAGGGAAGGCAGCCTCCTCATCCCACTGGTAGGGAAGGCAGACTCCTCATCCCACTGGTAGGGAAGGCAGACTCCTCATCCCACCTACTACCTTTCCTTCCTCAGTTATTTGCTTACAGTGTCTTGGCTCCTTTTTTCAAATTCCCTCTTGCCAATTTTCTATGCCCCTAGGTGCAATCATCCCTACTGGTAAAGTTTCCTTTCTCCATTCCTGGGATGGCTTAGTCAATAAAATACTTTCTGCTATTTTATAAATATAACAGTCTGCACGGTTATTATTCTCCTTAAGAGCCAACATCCAAAATCCTTCTATCACTTAATTTTGTGAATTCTACTCCTGCTATAAAATCATTTACTTCCACTTTGATTTGTAATCTACTTGTGTTATGTATAGGAGCCTAAACTGTTTAGCTCTAAAGTGCTACTTCAAATCTACATTGTTCTATGCAGAGGAAAACACGTATCCATTTAACACTTGCCCTCTTTCCCTCCCAACTAAATTCCTTTAATTCTCTTATTATTTTTGGTCCACAACTTTTCATCTGGTTGATAAACATGACCTGTACATAATGCTAAAGGGACTACAAACATTTTCACTGCTTGTACCTTATTAACCATATCCATAGCCAAGAGTTTCCAACTTCTCAATTTTTGTATTACCTTTTGTTTAATGTCTTCCCACATGTCCTTAGCAGCCATAATACAATCCTTCTTAATCTATACACCCAAGTACTTAATCTTATCATGTTCCAGAGATATCGGTACAGCTAAAGCAATTCATATGTGGGAAAGTACAGTTGTATAAGAATGTACCATAACAGCAGATGGTCAATTGATCACTACTGCAGTATGACTAACCATTGGGTTATCCTGCCTGGGATAGCTGTATGTCCGGCCAAGATACCAATGCCAGGCATCTTCCTTTAGTGTCGGGCATTCAACATATGACCCAAGCACACCAAGGCTAGAAGGTACATACAGGATGATGTACAGACAAATGACCTCAGGACTTTCTTGACCCTGACCTAAAAGTAAGAAGACAGCAAAGACAAAAGGTAACCAAAGAAGCATGTCAGCAAAAGAAGGGAGAGGAAAACTATACCACTTCGGTTTGAGGGGGAAAAAAAAGAATTTGTCTCCTGAGGAACGTCCTCATCATCCCTCTGTCAGGCTTCTGGGAGACTGGACTGATCTTGCTAAAGAAGACGTGAAGGGAGATCTAGAGGATCTATAAACTGGTCTCTCCTGCAAGAAATGGGAGCACAGTCCAGGGGAGACAGGCTCCAGTGAAAATCTAGGCTCTGGCAAGGGAAGAGTCTGTGATCCCATAACTATCAGGTCTGACAGAGGTATCAGAGCTAAAGCTTTAGGAAGTTAAAGGTTCGTAGCCAAAGAAACCACTGACGAGGAGGAATGGCCGGGGGAGAGCTTCCAAGACACTTTGTCTTTTTTCTTAAGCTTGTCACCACTCTTTTCCCCTTTGTGTCTGTCTAAATGCTTTTCAGCAGATGGGGAAGCTCCAAACACAGCAGCCACAACCTTGTGGAGGTTTCTCCCACAGGGGCTGAGAGAAGTTCCTTTAGTACAAGTTTGTTGCACTATTCAATAACAGCGTGCTAGCCAAAAGCAGTACAAATACCACAGTCTTCATCCAGGTGGGCATCACCAAAACAGTATATGCATTTTAGATGGGCATCTGAACTGGGAATCTTGTGGCCAAAGGCCATGCACTTCTTAAACCCAGAAGGCTTTTCAGACATGGTCAAAGCACTATACCAAAATAGCCAAAAAGGCAGCAATATAATTATATTGAGAACAACAACAATTTTAATAAAAGAGAAACAGTCCTAACCTTCTATACAGGAAACCTAACCTCATCCTCATAAATGGAAAGGGTGCCAAAGGCACAAAAGAAAGAAGCTGCCTTTTTTTTTTTTTTTTTTTTAAGGTAAGGGTGCTAAAAGAAGTGGAAAGAGGTATCAGAGATCAACAACAAAGAACTAAGCATCAAAGATATAAATAATTTTAGATAACTTAGCTGAAGCAAGCCTGAATGAGAAATCACATCTGTACTTGGTGATTGGCAAACTAAGTAATACTGGAGACAGGAGGGGATTATGGGTAAGGGGAGGAGCCTGAGTTATAGATGCTAAAGTCCGGAGTGAAAGTTAAGTTTCTTAGAGGTAATTGTCATTCAAAAAAGGTTATTTATTTAGTTAAGGGTATGGGCTGTCCCACTTATTATATAGGTAAAACAGAAAGTAGTCTTCGCCATTGAATTTATCAGCATCAGTATCACATAAAAAAGGGGAATAATATTTTGCTTTGTATAAGTATTCTATTACTTGTTCTGCTTATAGCAATTATAAATTTGCTATTTTAGATCAGGTGATAGATCTCACCTGACAAAATCTATGATTAGATCATCCTAGAGGTGGTACTGTTAAGCATAAATTAGAAGAGAAAGAAATTAAATGGCAACTTAGGCTGCATGCTTTTAAGTTCCCAGGGTTAAATGAAGTTGTTTCCTTCCATTTTAAACATTAGAGTGCTAACATAGGCGCTTGGCGTTACTTTTTGACTTTTGCATATATTGCAATTTTTATTGATTTGGGATAATTTTATAAATAGTTTTTATATATAAATATATAGTTTTTAGTGTTTGATTAATGAGCACTTTGAAGATGAATATTTTATAGTATTGAGTCATTTTGGTGTAATTTTGTATAATAGTGTGCTTGTGTCTTTAAGATGAGTCATTTTAATTATGTAATTAAGTTCTGGACTATAAAAGTTGCATTGGTAGTCTGTGTAGATAGATTCTGATGAAGTCATAGGACAAAAGTGCTTAATCAGTTAGTTTTATATTGGTGTATGTCTTAAACAGGAAAAGTCCAAGTTTTGTGCCGACTTTTGTTTTGTTTTTTGGTTATTAGTGATGTTTCTACATATGCTTAATCTGTTTAAGGTTTTTAATAGCTGCTGTATTGGGTAACACTAATGGAAAGCATATAAGCATCCTTGAACAGAATAATAAGAAAAGAAATGCACAACCACCTGAGAAATAGGTTCATAGCTTATACAGAGCACATTTGACTAGAAACCATGTATTTCTTGCCAACAGTCACCTTCAGGCTCTACCATCTTCTGCAAGGAAGATACTGCCTGCATGTCCACAGGTAAATATAGGGGCATCCATCTAGCTGCTCAAGCTACATTTGAGAATGACAAGTAATCACATTGCTTGAAATGCAGGGAGAGTCTGTTCTAGAGTAAGGGAAGGCAATGGGTGATGAACCCCTCTCTCCATCTTGGTAAAAGCTGAGCTCTCTGGTTCTGTCATTTGTTGCATAACTTTACTTATCAAGGAAAAGGAGGTAAAGAATACCTGGATCCATGAGGGCACAGTAAGCTATCTACAGATATCTGCTGAGGAGCCTGTCTGCATGAGTACATGGATATGGGCTCCTGTCTGTCCTGGTAGCAAAATATTTTCAAACCGGAGATTCTTTTTTTGTTGGAAACCACTCTGTTTATTAAGTGTGCATTATATTCTACAATTGGTCTAACTAGGGTAGAATGTAAGGGAGCAATGACTTTCCTGGTTTTAGGAGATGCTGCTGGCAATTATGTGTGAAATGCAGATGGATTCCTAACAGTCACTACATGATGATAAAAGGAAAGGGATCTATCACCTCAAGTGCAGAAATATCTGATCACTGATTTGTATGCTAAATGGCTTTTTCAATGCAGTAGGATGCAGAGTGTTTATGCATCCTGAAGGGAATGCTTCTACATATTTTTGGCATTTACTTTAAGCCCTTTTTCTATGTTCCAGGAATTGACTTTAGTTGCTTCTTTTTTGGAAAGTATACATGTATCCTAAGGGAATGTGACAACCACACCCAACTTCAATCATCTGCAAATTTTGTTAACCAGAGATTACTGTTATCAGTTAGGAAGTCTGAAAAATATATGTCAAATGGGAGGCACCAGTACAGATTACAGAGGACACCAGTAGTCATCTTCTCTTTGTCTGTGGAGGTGTCACTCACTCAGATGATATGCATTCTATCCTTAAACCAAGTGGCTATCCATCGTACTACATAGAGATTTATGTTTAAGGCCATAAACTTGTAAGAGTTCCATCACAGAGTATGGTATCCAATGTCTTGGCCAGATCAAGGCAGCCAGCATGGACACTGTGATCACCATCAACCATCTAAGTGACCTTCTCAAAGAAATTAACAAGCATGACCTACCCTATACAAAGCTGAACTACAGTAGATTGAGCTTGGTCAGATTTTTCATATCCTGAATTAAGAGGTCAGTGATGATATGCTAGATGGTCTTACATTAAGACTCATAAGGCTGGTGGGTATGTAGTTCCTTGGGTCTGTGATGGTTCCACCGTTACAGTAGTGCACTCAGGATTCAGGCACAAATCCTGTAGTAAGGCTTGACATGCATTTACTGCTCCCCTCCTTAAGCTGTTTAACACTTTCATCTGCCAAATGGCTGGACTTCCAGAAGGAAGCTCAGCCATTTGGCAGATGAAAGCGCTAAATAAACTGTTTTTCCTACTGTGTTGGTGTTTTTCACAGTTGCCTTTGATATTTCTGGTTTGATTTTTCGTTTTGATTAAGCTGTTTAACACAGTTTATTTGGCAACTCGGTATGTTGTCTGGGCATATGGAGGAAGTGTTCTTGGTCTTTTGGAGTACTATAAGAACATGTTCCTTAGTGATACTTGGGGGGGGGGGGGGTGACACAGGAATGGTTTTGGACAAGATGGTTGTTTCAAGGAAAAATTTGCTGTGATCCTGCTAGCCAGTATGTTTGCAATATTTTTTGGATTTGAATGGGAGGCTCCATTGTGGAAATGTTTGGAGCAGTAATGTTTGTTTTTTCTTAATTTTCTGACATAGTTTAGGGACTTATAATTTTCCTTTGCTTCAGTTACTGGTCTTAATTTGTTCAAAGCTTTGCTGGCCTTTATATTTGCCTTCAGTTTCTTAATGAGGTTGTTCATACAGTTCTGATGATTGGGAGTTCAGGTTGAATAAGACAGTGTAAGGAGCTGCTTCCCTTGGATATACTGTTTGTTTATATTACCAGATCACTTGAATGGTTTATTTTAAAATTTTCACCATTATTGGTGTTAGAAGAGACTGCCAGGTCAATATATTTATGTAAACGAGCATAAAAATAATGATGGATGCATCACTGGGGTTAACAGTGGTGTTGACTCGGGGAAATTTAGAAACTTCATCATATGGTTCTATGAGGTTTGCCTTTCTGAAGTCTGTAAAGAGGGTGTTATTGATTACTGAGGGAGTTGAAGTTCTGAGGGTAAAGGTAACCAGATTATGGCCAGACTGTAAAAATGAAGGCCCTACACTGGGAGGGGGGGCAGACTGGAGCCAAGTCTGGGAGTACCAAATCAAGAATGTTTACATCCCTAGTGGATTTGAAGACAATCTGATCCAGGATGTTTTTGTTTACTCAGTCCAAAACTATCTCAGAATTATCAACACTGGAAGTGTCAGTGTTTCAAACAGTGGAAGTACCACTGATGTCACTCAGGACTAAAGAGCCCTGCTTATACTTTATCCTCTAAGAATGCCAGGAATTTATCACGGTCATCTTGAGCCATGGAAAGTAATTGATAGCAGGCTATGAGCTGGATATTTGATTTCACTAAGGTGAGCTCTGGTTCAATAAACTGAATTGTGGTGGCTCTCTGGGTAACTGTTTTGAAGGGATGCCATCTCTGGTAACAGTGAAACTCTACTACAATTACTGTCAGGTCTGAAGGCATGATAGCACAAAACCTAGTCACAGAAGAGAAGCTGTCAAAGGATTTGAACCATGTTCTGGTAATAACATATACATGCACACGATTGAGATGCAGAAGTGATTTGAGGTCAAATGATTTATTGTTAAGATTATTGGCATTGGGTAGAGCCACCTTGATATCATCCAGTTTTAGATTTGAGGTGTTTGTCACGCTGGGATGTTCATTAAATGAACTCTGCCTAAAAAGGCACAAAGGGGGTAGCAAAGGCTTTGGCCAGAATGTGGAAGCCCTTGAACAAAAGATGTAGATTATCTTTTGCAAAGCAAATTGGAATGTCGATTATCTCATTCCCAGAGTGATACATTAAGGATCCTCCTGAAATGATACTGGCATCTTAGCCAGTTACTGAATCAGTTATCTTTTACCTTGAATGATGCCTAGATTCAAGGAAAGAGAAGATTCCACTCAGAACCAGTGTCTTGCCCCTGAGGCTAGCGTTGTAAGCTCCTGTATATCCTTCATTGAGTCATTAGTAACTAGAACAATTTTAGTAGCTGCATTATGCCTACTAGACATGGGTGTAGTTTGTTGTTGGTGAAATGTTGATGTGGCGATACGCATAACACATGTAATAAGGGATTCATGGTGATGCCTAGTCTTAAGAGTTCTAGGATGCTTGGGTAGAGATTTTTATGACAGCATCAGTGTACAACAGTTTTTTTATTGTTAGTATGATATTGCATTGTTTGGCATACCTTTCAACTGTCCAGATTTTTGCCTCATATGTTGTTTTCCTCATAAAAAAAAATCTGTTTTTCTGGCAAATCAGTGAGGTTTGAAGTCACTGAATAATGCCAGACATTTGAGTTTTAAACTTCATTCCTTTACAAAATGCACAGAAATCCAAAACTAGGTCTAGTTTGTCCAGTTAAGTGTCCACTGGGTAATTGTAGTAATCGTTCCTCATTTGATTTTATACATGATCTGTATTTTAGATCTTCATTATTGAAATGGTAGTTTGTAGTACATTGACTAAGGCCTTGGATATGTAATGCTGAAAGTTTCAGTTTGAATAACTCATATAAGCACCAGTACCATATATTTTCTTTAAACCTGTACCATATTGATCCAATACAGTTGTTGTTCACTATTACTGGCCTGCACTCTGAACTACCTTTTTAAATGCTGTTAGGGCTTTCCATCAAATTCTAGCAATATCTAATCAGACCAAGGCAGCTCCTGGTAACACTAGTTTTATACAGTAATTACACTGTGGGAGATACTATCAGTTTGGTCAGGTAAATGAATGGACTAGACTCCAAATGGGAAGTTAAACAAGATGAGTCAATGAAGAAAGGAATAAAGTGGTAGATTTGGTATAACAGCCTACAATCGCAGAATAAGGCTACAGTGGTTCTTCTGATATTTTTCTGTTGCTCATAAACTCTGTAGTTTTCTGAAAATTAAGTATTTCACTCTGGCATTTCAGTTTCAGGCTTCATATCCTTAAAGTGCATACTAATACAAAACTTGTTATTCTAGCAAGTTAAAGAACAATATTTAACATCTATCCCTAATACTGGGCCTTTGTCTCTCAATATTTAAGGCTTTATCCCTGATTCTAGAGTGAAGATGTTGAGAGGCACCTTGGATTTCTTATAAATAGCATGAGTAGATAAATTTGGAAGCTGATTGTTTATGTGTGTGTGTGTGTGTGTGTGTGTGTGTGTGTGTGTGTGTGTGTGTGTGTCAAACTCAGAAAACTTTGTTTTTGTTACTGCATGCCCGACATAATCCAAGACTATGTGGTTTTGTCTATTTTCAACTATAGTCCTGACAGCACACTCATTTTATTGTAAAGCTAGAAATACAAAAACTGTAGAGTTTCAACAGTTTAGGCATCTCCAGCTGCAAAATCTGTTCAATATGTTGCCAGGACTTTAGTCAGAAGTAGGCCCTTTTTGAGATGCAGCTTACATAGCTATTACAACTGCTTCCACTAAGCAATTTATATATTACAGAGACCATTTACTACCCAGCAGCAAGGCTGTTTCATTCCTTTTGCCCTCACCCTTTCCTGTGGGCATCCAATTTCTTGGCAAATAACCCCCACTCCATCCACCTCATGAATGGTGCAACAAACATGCTTACAATGACAGATTGTCTTTGCCACAGACTTTGAAATGGGTTAAAGCATTGAATAGTGCAATGGCTAGTTCAGAATGGTATGCTGGATTAACAATACCGGTGTTGCCACTGGATGTCATGCCAACCATGGTCAACAATGGTTTCAGTGTTGTTTTTGACTGAAATTTCTGTGCAGCTCCTGTTAATGCAGTTCATATTGACAGTAAATATATTTCATATCATATAGTGTTAAAAATATGGATTCTATAGTTGCTGATCAAATAACTTATTAGAGTAACAAATTTTTAAGATTAACAGAAACTACTTGCTTATCTAACATTGAGGACAACCCTTGATATGTCTTTGATTGGATTCACCTTGTCTTCCTGTCATGGTTTATAATTTTTTTGTCAGTATGGGCATTTGGGAACATCTCTATACTATAGTGATGAATTCTGTGATATAATCTGTCAGCTGTGTGAGTGCTTGTGTTTCAGAAGCTATCCCCTCACAATTATTAGTTTTTGTTGCCCACGTAGTTTGGTTTCAGTCCTTGCTATTACTGACTAACAGCACAATTGATATTGAAGTGATTACTAACCATGACAATCACTGGTATTGCCTTACTGTCTCTGGTAGGAATGTAATGTTGCTGGCTGCAAAGTTGTAAACCTACCACTTGAAGGTGAAGAATGGAGTAGGTTTTCATCTACTTCATATCCAGAAAGATGGTAGTAATCAAGCAGAAGAGCATAAGTCAGAGCATCACCAAAAGGACAAATACACAGAATGTAGGCTGAGGCCTTATCTTCATAGAGGGAGGACCATTGTTTAACTGGTCCCAGGCCCCATGAAGTGCTGCATTCATCCTTAGCTAGTTGAAGGCAGTTGAAGAACTTTCATGGGAAGATCTGTTGATGCTAGTTAAATAGTTGTATAAAGAAAATGGATGGGTAGTAGTCCTAGCACTGTGTCCCAGGAGATGTGGATGGGGCCCTTGAATATATGTCATAGCATTTAAGTGGGTGAAAGTGACATTGGACGATCAGTATCTGTTGCTAATCTCCATCTTCCAGTTACTAGATGGAGTCTAGCAGTCATTGGAATTGGGCTGACTCTGTGGTACCTCAGCAAACTTGGCTATGTGTATTATAGAAAAGAAATGTACTGTTACTGGTTTGGTTCTGGGTGTGACCAAGACATGAAAAGGCCATTGCAGGAAGTGACAACTGTGAGAAGCTATGGCTGGTGGAAATCCCTTAGAGCAAACATAGTTTGGTACACTTTGAATGGCAAAAAGAAACAAATACTAGAAAAATTATCAGAATAACCCTGTTTGCAGATGCAGTTCTACATTTGATAGACCTAAAATGAATACGGAAAAGATGATGGAACTGCGGTGGTGGTGCTGTGGTAGCATTGTCACCTCACAGTAAGACATTGTCCTGTTCGATTCTCAGCTAGGGCATCTTCTGTGTGGAGACATGCGTGAATTGGCGTACCTTCGTTGAAGGTTGTGCGTCAGAGCCGGCAACTCAGTACGTAAAAATCTACTGCCAATCATTAGCGGACCGGAGTTCCGCTGTGGCAACCTCTAACTGGGAAAAGCCGAAAGACACAACAACAACATGTGACCTATTTTATGGGCCAGATATGGATATCCCTTTACCAGTTCCTTGGGTGTGTGGACTAAAGGCTAGCAATATCATAGTCAAACTCACATTCCACTCAGACAAGTAGATGGGAGTTTCACACCATCTCACATAAACAGTGCATTATCCTAATGTGTCCTTCATGTGCTAAATGTCAGAAATCATATGCTCTTTGTGTTAGATAAGTAACTGCCTTGAGAATGTTGTGTACTGATTTGGGAAGTTCCTCCCTTCCCCAATGTTGTGCAACTGTGGAGTTGGTATATATAAGTTTGGGGTGTATGGAGGCTTGGCCCTGCAAAACACAGTTGATTCAAGCTATCCCAGAATCAGTAAATCACCCCTGTAAATCAAATATAAATCAAATTTGTTAGTCACATTTGGAATGCATGAATAGGTTTTTAAAGGCCCTATTGGTTGTTTGCCTAGTATACACTTATGAACCATTACTTTGAATATAAAAGGAAGGTTTTGAGGATTTGCAGTTGAAAGAGTGTTCTGAGTGATTGAGTTTCAGTGTTCCATAGCAGAAGCAAATAGAGCTCAATTAGATCAGAGATATTTATTATTATCAGTAGCAGCAACACCATCCCTCATTCTTTTTCCAATTTTACATGGGGTCTGGGAGTTGTGTTAACTGTTGCTGCCTCTCTCCCTTTGTAGCCACTCTCCTACCTTCTTTGGCAGTCACGATTGACTGCCACACATTTTCTGACATGGAGTCTGTCCATTAACTGGCTGAATGTCCCCATCTGCTCTTTCCTTCCACTCTGTTCCAAACTTGCTTTACCACATTATGTTCTGCTTTCATGCACATGTAACCAAACCACCATAATTTGGTTTCCATTGCTTTCTCTACAGTTGGGACACTTTGACTTCCACTCTTATCTTCATTTTGTCACCATTTCCATAGAGTACATTCTACAACCCATCTCAGCACTTCATTTCTATTACCTCAAGCTTCCTGTCTTCTGTGCCTTCATTTCTCTGGTTTCTGTGCCATACAGTAATACTGGTTGCACAACTGTTTGCACACCTCACTTTTCAGCTTCTTTCACATACTTTTGTGATTCACTTCCCTTGACTCTGTGCCAATTGGTTACAGTACTTCTGATTTTCTATAGTTTAAAAAGAAAAGAGCTTTCCCTTCCAAGAATAAGATTTTTTTGCTTTTCAACCTAAAGTTAAGGGGGAATCCCAGGTCTAGGAATAGCACAGGGTGCCAGAATTGCTAGCTACAGCTCTTCCATATCTGTCGGAAGAGGTGTATTACTTATATAAGATGGGAGAAGCTTCTTTTTTACTGATTGCTAGTATGCTGCACTTTTTTGTTTGAGACTGTTTTCAGTACATGAGGCATGTGCACATTCCAGCCTAAATGATATTGTGGTTTTGAATGACCAAGGTAGGACTCTAACCTACAATCTTCTGATCTGAAGTCACACATCTTGTCCATTAGGCACATTCCCTTCCCAGACTTCCCTATCTTCATCCACACCTCCAAAATACTAGAAGCTATTAACACTTTCCACTATTGTTCCTTCTATCCTAATTTTCACAGTCTAACATGTATACAGTTTCATCCCACATGCCCTCAGTTATTCAGTTCAGTTCCCTATCATTTGCTGAAGTTCTTGTTCAATGTCTGCTTGCAGTCCCACATCAGCTGAATATAGTCCATCACCATTATTAACAGGAATAGGGTCAGAGCTGGATGAATTCTGATGCACACCCACTCCCACTGGAAACCAGTTTGAACTCTACTCATAGTGTTGCCATTGGGTCCTTTGTATATAGCTTGCACTAAGTCTACCAGTGTTTCTGAGATTTAAAAACATCACGGGACTACCCAAATCCATGTTATTAGGATCTTGTTATATGCTTTGTCCAAGTCTAGTAATGCCCAGCTGGGCTTTTTCTTCATATCCTGCTTTTGCATTTGTCTCACTACAAACAGTGGATCACTTGTACTGCATCTTGATATGAATCTGAACTGCTTATCATCTAAGATATTATAGGGTGTAAAGAGAATAGTCAGTGATTTACTAAGTAAGGGCATGCTTAGAAGTTCAGTGGTATGGTCCAAGTAGTCTGAGAGATAATGGATAATAACCATAGACTGTACCTTTAAATTCATAACATTTACCTGCTTAGAAGTTCAGTGGTATGGTCCAAGTAGTCTGAGAGATAACGGATAATAACCATAGACTGTACCTTTAAATTCATAACATTTACCTGCTTAGAAGTTCAGTGGTATGGTCCAAGTAGTCTGAGAGATAATGGATAATAACCATAGACTGTACCCTTTAAATTCATAACATTTACCTGCTTAGAAGTTCAGTGGTATGGTCCAAGTAGTCTGAGAGATAATGGATAATAACCATAGACTGTACCCTTTCAATTCATAACATTTACCATATTGTGACCAGTCCTGCCTAAATACCAAATGGAGTCTGTCTAACCACAAGATTTCTACCATGTTGGAAGTGGCCTATTTGTTTTGTACTTTGCCCTTGGAAGAATCCAAAGATAAGGTTGACCTTGTGATAGATGGGATGTAGTATACTGAGGCATGCTTTCACCAAAGGATCCATAATTTTTAACTAACCTTCCAAAATGCTTTGCTGATGTGTTCATACCATTCCAGTGGAAAAATCTGGATCCTAAAACTTCCAGCATGTAGATAACATTTTAATTATACTTAAAACTTTCAAGGGACATATTGGTGCTTTGATTCGTATGTGTTAGAAATATTAGAGGTGTAACAATTTAAAAAAGTCCACACGAGGCTGAGTTGAGGAAGACCTTCTATTTTAGTCACACCATCTCTTAATGATATGACACAGTAAAGCATCACCATGTGCCCCAGTGTGCTAAACATCAGAGATCACATGCTCCTTGAGTTAGAGTAAATTAAATGATTACCTTGAAGACTAGCCATACAATAAGAGACATGCCATGGCTAAAAAGAGAACAATGGGTAGGAAAAGGACTGACTTAATATCACAGTAACTTTGTCTCAACCTTTACATAGTTGTTGTATATACAAATGTTATTCCAATACAACTTGGGACAATAGTCAATGGTCATGGGGAAAAGGAAGCTAGCATGTGGGCACATTAAGCACTTCCTTACAAATATCATGGCATTTGGTCTACCCAATCAACTATTTTGCTTATATTGTCAGAGAAAAAAAGAATTTTACAATGTAGTGGTCAATCAAGACTGTGGTGGGCAAATTTAAGATTGTAGACTTTTATTTGAATCAGTAAAATCCAGATCCAGTGACATATTGGATGCCTGTTTTGCTTAAAGGCTCCTGAATGCATTTCATGGGCAGTGCATATTAGTGAACAAGTAATTATGTCATGGGATACAGTATTGTCCTTAAAACCAGGATAACTAAAGTTTCTCTAATAGCAGTAGAGCTAAATAGGAAGCTTTTCTGGTACATAATGGCAAATCCATGCGGATTCTGTAGGAATCAGGGTATGACCTAGGAACAGAAGTGTTAGAAGAATGGGAAAACTTCATTGTAAGAGCCTGAAGAAGAGGGATTGAAGGCTAAATAAAAGATGGTGCTCTTCAAGACTCTGACATAACCTGTTTCTTAAAGGTTCCTGATATTATATAAAAACAAAAATTCTAAATAGAGTAGAGCAGTGATTCACAAGAAGGTAGAGGTGTAGCAGCCTTGGTCTTAAACCTCTATACCAAACTGCCAGATATTATGAATTATAAGTATTATTATTCTAATATCATAATTCAGTTTATAATATTGTCATATTGTAATAAAGCAGTTCATTAAAAGTAAACAGAACTACACATGGGACCAGCAGTGCATGTTAATATTTTCAATGACAAGTCCTAAGCATTTGAACAAGTGCAACAATCTCATCACCATGGGTGGAAAAAATGGCTAAAATCAGAGATAATGCAAGCCTTAGCTGACATTTCAAGTGACAAGTGGCAACAGTTACTTGCAAGGAATAGCAGAAACAAATGAGATATGTTAGCTAGGTAGAACAAGAAAATGTATGTGCTAGTCTGACAGGTAAAGAAGGTTGGGTAATAACCAGCAACAGTGCCCGCTGATGTCATCCTTCTTTACCATACTTACAAAAAGATATAAAAGACAATGTCAAAAGCCTATGGCTGACCAAGTTTGCAGATGATTGCAAACTGGGAGCAATCATTGAATCCCCCCAAGATGAGAACACCCTTCAGGAAAGTCTAATACAGACAAATGCTTGGTGCCAAAGCCATCGCTTAAAACTCAATGCCAAGAAATGCATTATATTACATTTTGGAAAATCAGCTACCTAGGGTAACTACGTCATCAAAACAAGCCTTAAAGCTGATTTACTAGTCAGGGATCTAGCAACTCATGTAAATACTAACCTTGTCTTTAACCAAAATGTGTCCAAGGAAGTCATGAAAAGAATCATGGAAGAGCTCTCTGATTACGTAACCCAGGCCGGTATGACCCTGACCCTGAGTAGCATCCTGCCCTCATCAAGAACGATGCCATAGTATAAAGAAAAAATTATCAATTTCAACAATTGGCTAAGCTTCTGGTGTCATTCAAAGGGGATCCAGTATCTGTCCATCTGGGATGACATGCTTGATAAGCCACACTGCTTCTCTAGTGATGGCTTGCACCTGTCACCCTTAGGCTTTCGAATACAGGCCAAGGCTCTTGCCACCCCCATAGTGCCTTTTTTAGGCAGAAAGACAAACCCACCACCGTAAATAGCACAAGTAACAAGAACTGAGGGCAATGCTACTCAATGCCAGAAGTCTAAACCTCAAAATGCACTTGTTCAAGGCACTCCTCAATATGGAGAAAATCGATATATGTGCAGTAACAGAAACCTGGTTTAAGGCTCCAGAGAGCACCCCAGTACTACCAGGCTACAACTCATACCATACATTTTCGCCACAGAACTGAAATACAAAAATGCGGGGGCATATCCATATTCATCAAGGACACCCACACCTCCAAGTTGGTGGCACAGCACGATGGTTCAGAGATCATCCACGTGCAACTAACAATGGGCAAAACTACAATTCAAATTGTAGCTTGCAACAGATCACACACCATGTCCCAGGACCCCCATTCCATGTTTCTGGAAACACTGGGAAACATAAAGGTCCTACCAAACATGCTAATATTGGGTGATTTAAATTACCCAAACACTAACTGGGAGAACTACTCAAGTACTAAAAACCTTGCCCAACATTTCCTAGAATTTATAAACTCAAATGCCCTGGATCAACTGGTCAACACCCCCACCAGAGGTGACAACATATTGGACCTGGTCACAACCAACATGGGTGACCGGTGTTCCACAATGGAGGTCAACCCCTTGGTTGTTAGATCTGACCATAAACTAATCACTCTGGACATCCACATTCCGCCCCCACCCCCGGTCAAGGAAACCACCGTGAAAAAATTTTCAAAAGCAAACTTCACGTTACTTAAGACCGAGGTGGAAAGTTTCAAAGCCCCCATGCTAAAAGATAACGCTGTCCAAGCTGCAAAATCCTTTACTAATGCACTCTATGGGTACCTACAAGAATGCATGGATCATGCTATTCCAAGCAAAACCAAGACTCACTCCTCCAAGAAAAGGAAACCAGTCTGGTGGACCCTTGCCATAAACAAGCTATACAATAGAAGGAGGAAACTAGTACAGAAAAAGAGTAAAATCCCAAGAAGGGATGACATCCCTGATCAGTATCAGCAAGAAGTTATGATCTTTCATAAAATCATCCAAGACTTGCTTCGAAAGAAAAATTGCCAAGGACTCCAAAGATAACCACAAGACATTCTTTAGCTATGTCAAGAATCTAAGTGGCAATTCTCAGATCTGCTCAGAGTTAGTGTAGAATGGCAGAAAATACACAGAACCAACCGATATCGCCAGCATCCTGGCAGACAGGTTCAGTGCAAACTTCACCCCCCCCCCATCCCCAAAAGGGCCCATAACCATACCAGAAGAATGTAGAGCCTCTGAAATCACAGACGCTCAGGTTAAAACAGCTCTCTCCAAAGCCAAAAACACAGCATCAATGGGACAGGACAATGTTCCAGGCAACATCCTACATGAGCTCAAAGATGAACTAACCCCTCACCTAAACACACTGTTCAAACTCAGCCTCTCCACAGGTTACTTACCCATAGAGTGGTGCACAGCAATGGTTATTCCGCTCCACAAAGGTGGAGCCACAACAGACCCCAGGAACTATCACCCTATAAGCCTGACCAGCTTGGTCTGCAAGGCTATGGAGTGAATCATCATGGAACTCATTAACAGAGACATTGGGAACCTCCAAACACTGGACCCTACCCAGTTCGGCTTTGTTAAGGGCAGATCATGCCTCCTAAACCTGGTGTACTTCTTTGAGACAGTTACCAAGGCTATAGATGAGGGAAAGGTGGTCCACACAGCCTACCTAGACCTCACAAAGGCCTTCGACACCATTCCCCATTCTGGTATTATAGACAAGCTCACCAGCCTGAACATAAATCCTCATGTCACGAGATGGGTTGCCAACTGACTCATGGACAGAACCCATATGGTAAGAGTTGTGGGAGCTAGGTCCGACTCTAAACCGGTTAAAAGTGGCATTCCCCAGGACTCAGTCCTAGGACCCCTCCTGTTAGGCATATACTTCTCAGAGTTACAGGCAAGCACAGGAGGACTATGGCTGACCATGTTTGCAGACAACTGCAAACTAAGGGCTATAACTGACTCTCCGGCTGACACAGACATCCTCCAAAATGGTCTCATTGAGACAGACACCTGGTGTCAAAATCATGGCCTCAAGCTAAATGCAAAAAAGTGCATAGTCATCCCCTTTGGAAAAAAACAAAAGTACCCACAAAGTACCACATAGGTGGTAGTCCCCTAAATATGGAAGACGTAATAAGGGATCTGGGGACCCAAGTAGATAGTAATCTCTCCTCTGATAATCACATTGCCAAAATGGTTAGAAAATCCTTCTATGTGGCCGACCTAATCACAAAAGGGTTTGCATCCAGATCAAAAGAGGTCATTGTGCCCCTCTACACATCACTTATCAGACCCATCATAGAGTACAATGCCCCATTTGGGATGTACCTTACAAGACACCTGCAACAGCTGGAAAGACCACAGAAGTACCTCACCAAGAGGATCACTGGCCTCAAACAGATGCCCTATGCAGTTCGACTAAAGAAACTCCAGCTGTACTCGTTGCATACCACATTCTCAGAGGTGATCTCTGCCTGACATACAAGGCCATGTCCCATCCAGAATTGATGGACATGCTCCACCTAAAGAAAACCATATTCCCTTGAGCCACACACTCTAGGGACCTAAACCTCACCACAACAATAAATAGGATGTGCTGGAGGGATAGATTCCTGTCCCAGGGACTTCCCATGCTTTGGAACAAGATTCCAATCTACATTAGGCAGAGTTCCTCGCTAACACTCTTCAAGAGAAATCTTGATGAGTGGATGAGAAACAGAAAGTTTACCCCAGGAATTACTTCAGTGGCTTTGCTGGACAGAGGCACAGGGAACTAATCGAAGGGGGTGGTGAAAGCCAACACATTTTGGCTAGGCTTATAAATGTCTTCGGGCAGATAGCCTAGTACCTACCTATGAACCTAAGAAAATCCTTTTATGTTGGTCAACTTATAAGTAAGGGTGTGGCGTGCAGGTCCAGAGAGGTCATTGTACCACTGTACTCAGCCCTCATCAGACCCATCATAGAGTATAATGCCCCCCTCTGGTATATAACTGACCAGACACATGTGGTAGCTTAAGCATCAACAAAGGTTCCTTACAAAAAGAGTACAGGGAGTAAACAAAATGTCCTACACTGATCACCTCAAAGCCTTGAGTCTTTACTCTGTATCATATAGGCTAATGACAGGTGATATTTGTCTGGCATACAAAGCATCTCTGGACTTTCTTTTGATGAATTTGCTCATCCATAAAACAAACCGCATCAGAACTAGTAGATCAAAACACCTAAATTTTGCTTGTAACATAAATAGGGCATACTGGAGAGAGAGAGAAATATGTTTCTCAGAGAATTCCCATTGTCTAGACCTGGCTCCCCATCAATGAGAAGCAGAGTTCCTCTTTAACCCTATTTAAGCACAACATAGACCAATGGATAAGTAATCAGAAATTTACCCCTGATTTGTTGGCTATGTCTTTGATGAACATAGGCAATCAGTAAGTCACCCCTATTTAAATCAAAGTTAAAGGTCACATTATGGTTGACTGGATAGGCTTATAAGAACCTTAGTGGTCATTAGCCTAGGATATACCTATGAACAAAAAAAAATCAACAGCTGATCAATAGCTTGATTTTGACTCTCCCAGAGTGAAAAAAGAAACTGAGATAAAGGACAGAAACTCTGCAAGTTTTCATAAAATTCAGTTGCTGGCGAGTAAGTACATTGCCTGGATGCCAGCAAAGAAGAAACTTAGAAGTGCAAAAGAAAATCAACTAGAAAAGGTGAAGAGAAAATACTGACTGGGAAGAATCCTGCAGTTGTTCAGCAAAAAGCAGGTCAAGCTCCAGCTTTGGTGCAAGACATGGCTTCCAGCAGTGTAGATGAAAAAAATAGATCAAATATGCTCAGAGCTGATTAAAATAAATGAAACTTGGAGTATATCATCTCATAGATTCATAGGTGATTACTAGGCTAATGGCCCTAGGGCCCTTACAAGCCAAGCCAAGTTCAACCCTTGCTCCCTTAAGGGTCTAGAGATATGGTCTATGTTATAAGCAGATATAAATCAGCACCAACTGCTCCATAAAAGAGGAAAACGGGTATACCTCTGGGGTAAATTTGTGCTGGAAAAATGGAAGAAGCTTTAAACAACTATTCAGGTAAAGTGTTAAAACTGCAAAAATCAGAGTCAGAGGTTGAAATGAAGAAAAGGCTGGCTGAGTATAAAAATGCTCAAGAAGAGCTATTTCAAAAAATGGTAGTTAGAGGACAGAGCACATGCATGGAAACCCGAGATTTTTCTGCTGTACAAGAGAAACTGGAAGAAACAGATTGTATTACTTTTATGAAAGAACAAATAAGCAATTGACTGGCATTCCACAGGAGGATTTGTTAATTGAAAGGGCAGATTGTATGTATACTTCAAACCTGGCTATGATAAATTAGCCAATACCTGTATTAGTAAAGATGCAATCATGCCAGCAGAAATACTTGATGCTGACAAAACTGTGGCAAAAGGGCATAGTATTAAAATCTGGAGACAGTAGAGTGTGGAAAAAAAGATAATTCACTGTACACCAGGCAGAGGAGAAGGGGAATGTCAAAAGGGAGATGTGAGATTCAACCTGCTGTAACTAGCTCTCTATTGAATTTTCTTTCCTGGAAGATCAAATTAATTTTTGATGTAGAAAAGGCTAAGAAGAAAATACAAAAGTTTGTGAAACAGAAAGTGTGCCATCAAACAGAAGGGGACTCTGCTTCTCATTCTTCTGATAATAAAGCTTATACAGGGAGACTTTGCCAGTGAAACCTTTTCCAATGTTCCAAAGGAAAATACTTGAGAGATAGGGATAAAAAGCACAGGAGCTGACTAGAAGAGTCAGGACTACACTAAACTTGAACCAGATTCTGAGATTGGGAGATGGAGATGAACAGAAAAAAGACCAACAAAATTGAAACAAATGAAAAAATGTGAGACTATAAAGCATCAATCACATTTGTGTGATTTGTCATTACAAGAAAAAGTAGAAAGATTGGACTTTAGTTGGCTTATTTAAACATTTGGTGGATTGAAACACACAAGCCCCACTTTATGTCATTAATGTTTGGAATGACACTTGTGATGATAGGAGGTACTACCAGCCATCCCAGGAGAAGTAGGGCAGTGGATTTATGAGTTGTGCTAGTACAGCAAGCTGGAACTTTGTAGATACTTATATGTCATTTGTATAGCTTACTGATTTGTACAGATGCTTGTGCTAAAAATGTATTTATGAGGTTTGCTTGTGTTAAAGTGTATCAACAGTGTACCCTGCTGGAATGAAAATAAATGTACATATGTATTATTGTAACTGGATTAAATGTATATGTTTTAATAGAAGATACAAGGACAGCAGAGGTTGACCAGCAAGCTTAGTTTGAGAAAAATAAGGGAAATGTAAATGAGCTGTTAAACCGTTAAAACAGCACCTCATAGTGTTGAATAGGACCAGAGACAGTGGGTCTGGAAGAAGCCATTGTTCATTAACTCAGTAAAAAAAGAGGGGAAGCCCCAGGCACTGCCATAAACATTTAGATGTATATTGTAGCTGTCTATGCTAAATTCCTGTTTCAGTTTCAAAGGGGGATACTGTGAGAACCTAGAGTCAAATGACCAGATGAGGTCATTCTGCAAGCTATCTTGGATATTACAGGGATTAATCTCTTGAGTATCGAGTATTCTGTTTTGGAGAACCTGACTAGAAAGACTGCTCACATATTTCATTGTGCCTTGCTCTAGTAAGTAAGTTATTAGGGAATAGTAATTGTCCTAGATTCAGTCAGGAATATAGTGAAGCTTAGTTTAGAGATTGTTTTTCTTTATTTGTATGAGTCTGTCCATCAATATTATTTTCAATATTTCCTGTGATTTGAATTCTGTGGTTTACTGTAAATATATATTTAGTATGTTCTTGTTCTTTTATTATTTATCATTAAATATATTTAAACTTTTCTTTGTGGCTGGTCCTTTTTAGAAAATATTTAAGCTTTGAGAGTGCTTATATTTATTTGGTGACACTGTGTTGGCCACTCCAGAAGGCCTCACTGTCTACTACCATTTGTATTAGTATTGATATTACTCAGTATAATAGGACACCCTTTGTTAAGGGCTTTAGAGTAGCTGAATGTGGAGTGTCTGGTGGTGGTAATAACTACTTTATAATTTGGGGAGAAGGGGATATAGCAGGTAAATCTGTGCCAGCCTTTCCCAGGTGTGTGTGTGTGTGTGTGTGTGTGTGTGTGTGTGTGTGTGTGTGTGTTAGTGTGTGAATAATCAAATCTCGCAGTGTGTGTGTGTGTGTGTGTGTATGTGTGTGTATGTGTGTGTATGTGTGTGTATGTGTGTGTGTGTGTGTGTGTGTGTGTGTGTGTCTGCGTGTGTGTGTCTGCGTGTGTGTGTCTGCGTGTGTGTGTCTGCGTGTGTGTGCACGTGTGTGTGTGCATGTGTGCATGTGTGCGTGTGTGCGTGTGTGCGTGCATGTGTGTGTGTGTGTTCCTGTGTGTGTGTGTGTGTGTGTGTGTGTGTGTGTGTGTGTGTGTGAGAGCTACTTGGAGCAGGGACACTAAGTACTGGGCTTACAGAGAGGGTGCTGGAGGTCTTGGCTTGCTTACTTGACTGAGGACCTAACCCTACAGCTGTAATAGTGGGGAGTCTTACTGGGGACCTGGAGGGAGATAGATACAGAGAGGTCTGTATCTGGAAATACTGAGTGTATCCATTTGTATTCCAAGTGCACATCTCTGTCCACTGTCAGTGGTGAGGATTCAGGCTCCTTGATTACTGGACCAGTGTGAGGTCATCACAACACTGAAGGGAAGGAGGAAAAAAAGAAACGTAACCTTAAGTAAAATAAATGTTGTTCTTAACAGTATTTGTATAAAGAAATTTATATAAATTGTGTGCTATATAGTAAAGCATTTTCAGTTATTGCACGTGCTAAAGATACTAAACTAAACAAGTGCCTTTTACTTTTATGAAATGTAGATAGTACAATGTAAAATGAGAAAAAAGGATGGATTAAAGCATGTTTAAGTTAGTATCTTGAATTGTTGAGGTGGGAGATGGGGTATAAAAGTGAATAGATTACAATGTCTGTAGAGCTGATATGTTTCTTTTACTTTTGCATAGGTGAATACTTGTATTAAGACCTTTGGTTTACTCTAATAACAAGATTTTGTGTAAGCAAGTAAATGAGAGGACACTGGATGTAATGAAAAGTTCTCCTTTGGCAAATAAATGTTTCGTGTAAGTTCAGAGGTTTGCAGAGCTGTACATTTGGTACTTGTGTTTCCATGGAGACAAGCTGACTATAGAGGGAGCAGTAAAAGCCAGAACACTTTTTTTTAAGGCTGAAGGTTGATGTTTGAGTGCATATAAGCTGTTTTTCACATCTTGAAGGAGAATAATGATAAGGCAAAAACAGCAATTAGTGTAAGTTTGGCACAGGCTGTAACATGCATCTTAGCATGGATAACCTTATTGTTAGTTTAACTGTCCAAAGGAAGAAAAAGACTTCATAGCCGAGTGCCGCTCAAGCAATACCTTTATTCAATACACTGTTAAGCTCTTTTGTCCACTCGTCACTGGTCTTGACCAGTGGATGAAAGCACTTAGTGTATTGAATAAAGGTATTGTTTGAATGGCACTTGGCTCTGAAGTCTTTTCCTTCCTTTGGACAGTTATGGTTACTGGTTTGAAGTTATGAATTAATGTTAGCTTAAATTATGCCTTTGTGTGCAGCTGTCAATTTGGGACAATTCTTCCTAGTTTTGTGTGTTTGTTTTATGTTAATACGTTGTGAGGGTGTTCTGGTGTGTGTGTTTGTGTGTGTGTGTGTGTGTGTGTGTGTGTGTGTGTGTGTGTGTGTGTGTGTGTGTGTGTGTATGTTCAAGGGTTTTCCTTAAGATAAGTCTTGTAAAATGTGACATAGATTCAAATGGAGATGACAAAAGACAGCTGTATAAGCGATCAACCTGTGGATGCATGTAACACAAAGTTGGAAAAAGACATTTAAAAAGCTGTCATATATAATATATGGGAATAATAACTTCTTATCATAATGACTACATGTGACACCCCTCCTCTAGGCCTGTAATCAAGGAGCCTCAATCCCACCACTACAACCAGCGAGGGACATTCAGTTAAACTAGAAATAGATTCACACAGTATTTCCAGATGCAGTTCTCTGCACCAAGCACAATTTCCTTTAACAGCACACAGGGAACACACTCCCATCTTCAGGCAGGGTTTCCCTCTGTCTCACCAGGCTACAAATAAAACTCCACACTGACCACAGCTGTAGAGTTGAGTCCACAGCCAAGTATTTCAATTCAAACCCTCCACCACCCTCTCTGTGAAGCCAGTGGTCTGTGTCCCTGCTCCAAGTAGCTGACACCAGAACACTCCAAACCCAGCTACTCTAAGGCTGTTACCAGGGTACCCAATTATACTGAGTAAAATTAATACTAATACAATTGGTAGTGTTTGATCAATGCAGCAAGGCTTTCAGGAATGGCCATAGTGACACCAAATAAATATAAGTACTCTCAAAGGTTAAAATGTTCTCTAAATTATCAGCCACAATGAAAAGTTTAAATGTATTTAATAATAAATAATAAAAGAACATGAAACAGATAAATATCTATTTACAAAAAACACCAGTTTCAGTCACAGGAAATATTAAAAATAACACAGATGGAAAGGTTCACACAGATACAGAAAAAACAATACTTAACTAATCTTATTCTACTTTCCCGACTGATCAAAGAATTAGTGTTCTCTAGTGTCGCTCATCAGGTCAGGATAAAACAAGCGAGCATTGTGAGTTCTTGTTAAAGCAGCTTTATTGTATGCAAACATATCATAAATGAGGTTAAGTAATTTTAAGTTATAAACAAACTGGCTGTCATAATAATGGATGTTAACATTCTGGCTGTACCTTCAAAATTGCACTGTAGCAAACACATGCTTGGTACAGATCTTGGAAATGCTTCTTAAAGGTACAACACACCTGTTATTATACACCTAGTTCACTTACTAGAGGAAGGGAAGATGATGTAGGTAAGGGGTCCTTCTTTGTCAGGTTTCACAAACACACTACTCTGAGACTTCTGTCTCATCTAGTATGAAAACATAACTTCAGTGCTGGATTACAGAATTACATCACATACATCTGGACATCTGACTTCTTGTTCCTACACTATCCCCTTTAATAGAAATTGAATCAGGATCTAGAACATATGTGTTACCATGCATGATAAACTCAGATGCTGCCAGTCCAGCTAGCTGGAATTTTGTAAATAATTATATGTCACTTGAAAATATTAATATGATTTATATAGAAATGTGATACTGCCAGCCCAGCTAGATAGAATTCTGTAAATAATTCTGTGTCATTTGTGAATAGTAATATGATCTGTATTCTTGCCTTAAAAATGTAAGAAAACTATATATTCTGTACTGAGCTTCAAGACTGTAACCACAATGCACCCTGCTGGAAAAGAGCAGAAATGTCTATAAACTATATGCCAATGCAAATGTATGTTTTCATAGTAGAAGATGGAATCTACAAAGTTAACTTGCAAAACTCCAAGAAAATAAGTTGATAAGTAAAGAGTTTTATGGTGTGTTATAAAGTTAGCTTATCTCAGCTAGGATAAAGGATGTCTAGGCTAGGGGCTTGTTTCTTTTGTCTGGAAACAGAGGTAATTACAGGTTTCCAAGGTAATTGTTTTACAACTTCCAGTTTTAGGCAAGCTTCTAAGAGAGAGTTGTCAACTTCTGACAGATAAGTATTTTTAACAGAGACATGTTAAATTTTAGGTTCCTGGCAGCCTGGGAACTAGGCAGAGGTGACAAGAATGATGTAATCTGAGATAATTCAGCAGTAATGTGTATTATTAATGTAAGAACTATTTCAGAGAGAAAGTCAGTGGATTTTGTATTTTGTTCTTGATCTGACAACATCACCAGCACTTTGCCTTGCTCTGTAAGTTATTTAGAACAACATTTCTCTTATTGATAGATAGGAATATAGCAAGATTAGTTAGATGTTTTCTGTATTTATGTGAGACTGTCCTGCAATGTTGTTTTAAGGTATTTCCTGTGATTGTGAACACTATTGTCATTGTGATGAGTTAATAAGTATTGTCTTATTCTTTTATTATTTATTAAATATATTTAAACCTTTTAATTGTGGCTGGTATGTTTATATTATTTGAGATATTTAAGCTCTTATAGTACTTGCTTGTATTTGGTGACACTGTATAAGCCACTCCTAGATAGCCTTAGCTTTGGACACACTTACCATTTGGATAATAGTACATTACACAGTGGAATTGGTCACCCTTTGGTAAGGGCCTTATAGCAGCTGATTAGTAAGGGTGGTTGGTGGCAGGTGGTACTACCGTATAGTCTGGGCAGAAAGGTGCATAGCTAGCGAACCTGTACCAGCCTTCCCCAAGACTGTCTGTGTGTTTGTATATAAATCAAATCTCAAAGTGTGGGTGTGTCAGCTACTTGGGCAGGGACACGAAGCACTGGTGGGACACAGAGGGTGATGGAGGTTTTGGGTTGACCACTCAGCTGAGATATTAACCCTATAGCTGTGCCAGTGGGAGTTCTTATGGGGATCTGGAGAGAAAGGGAGAAACCAGCCCCAGACTGACTGTGATCCCTGTGTGCTCTTAAGGGAAATTGTACTTTACTGTGTGTATACTGTTCATCCTCCCATTGTGCATGTCCCTCACTGGTGTTAGCAGTGAAGATTTAGGCTCCTTGATTACTGCCAGTGTAGGGGCTTCACACCATGCACACACATAGAGCTTTGCTAAGATGTGTTATAGCACCTGGAAGCTATAAAACCATTTCAAAAATGTTGACTCTTCCAGGGTAGCAATTAGTTTACCCCTAAGGGCAATACTGTCGGATTCCTAATCCTGGTTTTCATAGATATTTTTTCTCTGGCTGCAATCAGAACTGTAAGATACAGTCTTTATGGCCTAAACCAGGTAATTTAATTTCAGACTACTTTTCAAAGTTAGCTGGACTACGATTTACCTCTTGTCTTCCAATATCCTCTATTACAATATATCCATTTCAACAGTTACAAGACAGTTTGACATACAGGTGTATTTCTTTTCTATCCAGCAGGACCAAGTGTTGGCATATGTTTAACAGCAGCAACTTAACAAATACATTTTCAGCACAAGCACCTGTACAAATCAGTTTGTTGTACAAATGGCATATAATTCTTTACAAAACTCCAGCTAGCTATGCTGGCATATGTTACACGTCTACTACCCTACTTCTGCTGGCATAGCTGGCAATACCTCATATCATCACACTACACTAAGCATATTATTTTAGAATGTGAATGGCCTCATGGGTATAGACAAAAAAGTAAGCATATTTAATTATATTAAGGAATGGAGAGTGCAAATATCAGTGCTCCAGGAGACACATTTTGAAAGGAAGAGATCATGTGAATTTGATCAAGAGAGGATTTCAGGATGGATATTCAGCAAAATATCAGGTACAAAGGAAAAGAGGAGAACTTATACTAATTGCTAGCTCCAATAGTGATAGAAGAGGAAAAAATATAATAATGGTAGATTCGTTGTAGTAAGTGGCTACTGACAAGGGAGGAGGATTACGTTGGCATGTGTTTATATTCCACCTAAAACTGCTGTTATGGAGCATAAGAAAAACTGGAAAGAAATCAGCTTTCAGCGGGAATATATTATTTATAGGTGGGGACTGAAACTTGATTTGCAACAGTGAGGATGTGTCTAGGGGACATATAAGGGAAGATATAACAAAAGATGGTAGATTTCTGAAGACATTTATGAAAGACCTGAATTCAGTTGCTGGAACTCAGAATTTACATATTATTCCCCAAGGTACCTACCAGTTAAAAAGAGGGGAATTTAGGGGATGGATAGTGAAAAATATTCAAGAATTAGGGAAGATAGTAATTTCTTCAGAAGTTATAGCTAGTGAGAGGGATAAAATGAAAATTGAGTTTAATCCCCATATCTATTTTTCTTTTATTCCTAACCTATTTTTAAAAGT
This sequence comes from Protopterus annectens, assembly GCF_019279795.1. Classification (NCBI taxonomy): domain Eukaryota; kingdom Metazoa; phylum Chordata; order Ceratodontiformes; family Protopteridae; genus Protopterus; species Protopterus annectens. The sequence goes on from NC_056742.1 coordinate 83,669,386, forward strand.
ATTGCAGAATAAGGGAGATCTCATAGAAAAGAAGAGGCACAGCTGGAGAGTGCTAAAGAGAAAATAAGGGAGTATCTGGAATAATACGAATGAGTTGAAAAAGATTGCTATTAAACAACATTTTTTTTTGGTTATTATAAACTCCAGAACACAAATAGTCTTAGCACAAGGAGTTAGGCAACAGAAAACAGAAAAGGTTGTTACCAAACTTGTGGAGCCAATAACAAGAAACATAACCAGAGATCCTACAGAAGTATTAGAAATATTTCAGGAATTTTATGAAATTTTGTATAAAACAGAGGAATGTGGAAATCAAGAAACCGCCCAAATGGAAATATTTATGGAAGACCTAAGTAGGCCAAGGTTAGACGTAGATGAGGCTCAACAATTAATAGCTAAGACAGGAGGAGATGAGATAACCCTGTGGAAGTTTGGAAACTAGGAGGGTAGAAAGTGATAAAGATCTGGAAGGTTTTGTTTAATAGTGTTTTAAAAGAAGGGGAAGCACCAGCATCCTGGAAGAAAGCTGTGGTGGCACTAATACCTAAAGATTGTAAAGATCCATGGGACCCAGCTTCATATAGACCCATTTCAATTCTAAACCATGATTATAAAGAATAGCAAAAGTGATACCAAAATTGATAGATATGGATCAGTGTGGTTTTGAAGAGGGGAGGCAAACATTTGACAACTTTAACAGAAAAATGATGATCCAGACAGAAGCAAAATGTAAGAAATACCTCTATTGTTGATGCGTCTTGATGAAGAAAAAGCATTCAGCAGAGTAAACTGGGAATTTATGACTTGGCAATGGAAACATTTATATTTCTGATACAATAATAAGGCTAATTAGGAGGATATATGAGGGATCAGAGGCAAAAATTAAAGTGTGAGGGTTCCTCTTTGATAAGTTGTGTTTGAAAAGAGGAACCAGGCAGGGGTGTCTACTTTCCCTTTTGTTATTTGCATTATATTTATAGACATTGGCAAAAAAAAATATGGGACTCAGAAATTCAAGGATATGATCTGTATGGTAATCAAGAAAAGTTGGCTTTATTTGTAGATGATGTTATTTTTTACTTAATAAAATCAGAAAAGGACAGCTCAGTGTTGTGGAACATTCTGAGACAGTTTCATTTTTTGGGGGGGATAAAAAATGAATGAAGACAAAACAAAGGTTATAGCTGTAAACTATGTACGCACACATGAATTGGTTCAGCAATACCCATATTTAGAGTATAGGTTGAAAAGGATTCTGTTATGGCAGCTATGGATATGTGGACAAAGACTAAAGAAAAAATAATTAAAAAAGTGATAAATGGGAAGCTATTTGTTATGGATATGAATAGTAAGATACAAGCAGTGAAAATGATTTAGCTTCTTTAGTTTAGTTCAATATACAGGTTGGGTCATGCATATTTTTTATCAACCAGAGGAGAAGTTGTAGGCAGTAATTAGTGAAGATTTTAGGGATATTATCTGGGCAGGGAAGAGGGCAAGGTTCAAGATGGATAAGTTGATCCTTTCTGTAGCACAAGATGGTTTAGATGGCTTAGGATTACCTGATCTGAAGGGATATTTAAAGCTACACAGTTAATGTTCATCTATATATATAATGTAACAGAAGCACAAGTCATTAATTCAAAGTGGTAAGGGATGATGATGAAGTAAGTGGTAATTCAAGAAATAAGGAAAGAGTGGTATTTTGGGTGTAGATCTTTAAGGAGAATAACATACAGAATATTATATTCCAAAAGTAGCAGAAAGTATTCTAAGAACTAAGTTAATCTTGGAATGGAGAAAGGAGATTGTGCCAATAGGGTTGACTGCAATTATGGGTACAGAAAACAGGCAAGAGTGGGCTCAAATTTACTGTAGAAAACTGGCAAAGGAACAAGGGTGTTGGGAAGGAAAAGTAATAGAATGGGAAGAGGCCAAGAAAATGTTTGAACTGCAGGCTAGAGACTGCTTTCCCTGTCAGGCACTGGTATCAGAGAATAGGTAAAGAGAATGGGATAGGGGAATCCTAAGTGAAATATGTGCTCTGATTGAGTTTTTTTTTAGTTGACTCTAGAACAGAAGCTGCTGTTAAAAAAGGATAATTAGTAGGACATATAAAATATTCCATGATAACTGTAGTAATTTAATCTGAGGAGGTTAGAAAAGATAGGAAGGGGAGATTGTCTAAGCAATTCACAAGGAAGCAATGGGAGGACATATGTATGGCTCCCAACTATGCAACGAAGTCTAGATGATTTAGGATTTTTGCTTGGGTATGTTTATACCCCAAGCAGACTGCAAAGATTTTTCCTCAGGCAGATGTCAAATGTTGGAGGTGTGCCGTGGAAGAAAGATGTAACTGGGAACATATGGTTTGGCTGTGTAATGAGTTAACAGACTTTAAAAATTCATTGCAGAGTACTCTGTCAGAAATATTGGGTGACAAATGCAGGAACTAACTAACTGAGCTGGGATACAGGAACTAAATTGCCTAGACATAGTAAGGCCTTGCTAAGTTTATGCTGGTAGCTGCCAAAAAGCAGTTAATGAAAAATGGAAATCAAAGTCTAAACCAACTGTATTTGAAGTAGTGAACATTGTACAGAAATAATAGAACTGGAAATGGGATCTTTAGAAAAGGGTAGGTGCAGATTACATAGAAAAAATAGAAATTATGGGAACAGTATGTGCAGAATAGTGTTTTGGAGGAAGAGGAGTGAGGTTTAAGGAAAGGGAGGAATTGACTAATTTATGTAATGTTGGATTGATAATTGTATAAAGGCATGTATGTAATGTAATGTTTGTAATTGTGAACATGTTAACATGGTTTTGTTTCCTTTTACATACATGTATGTTTGCCTATGTCTTAAGTGATAATTCAATAACGGTGTTAAAAAGATGGTCTTTAAAAATGCATTCCTGACAATAAATGTAGCATTATGAGACTTGAGAAAAAAATACATAAAATATGCCAAATAAATAGTCAAGTAATACAAATTAAATCACACTATTATTAAACATCTAGGGATAATGCCATAATTTAGACTTTCACAACTATGAATCAATAAAGTTAGAAAAGCATATTCTGGAGCCATCAGATTGTAAAGTGCATGCATAGTCACCCCTGGGAGTTCATTATATCATTTTATGCTTCAATGGTCTGACCCATTGTTTAATACAGTAGAGTCTGTTGCCTTCTAACAAGCCACCTGAAACTAATGGAAAAGATGCAATAATTCCTTACTAGAGAAATTCTAGGTTGGAAAAGAAACTCTTAGATCTGACATCATTCTGGTCTATAAGATAATGTTTAATCTGGTTCTGTTTGAAAATCTATGCCTGGATTTGGTAGCTGACAGTAAAAATAAATATTAACAAAAAAAATCATGATGTGCATCTCACGGTGTTTTCCAGAAGTGTAGAATAAGCTTCCCTTAACAATTTAAACAAGTGAGTAATTAACTTCATTCAAAAATAATTTAGATGTATGCCTTCTGGACAGCAGATTGTATCCCCACTTATTGAAATGTGCATTCATTGAACTGCCCACCCCCCAACAGTGGTACAGCCCTGTTTTTCAGTGTGGCTGCACCGATTTCCTTTGCTCCATGTAGACAACTTCACTCCCACCCCCCTCATATATAACAACACTAGGTTCACTGCTACTGGGGAAAGGAAAACCTCAATCAGTGGGATGTGATGAGGTGCCCTGTTACTAAAGCTAAATATATACTAAAATAATGAGTAAAATGGTCACACAGGAAAACAAATTGGTTAAAAAAAATTAAAAAGAAAAATCGAGCAAAGCTAGACTTTCCACTGTGTGATACCTTAAACATCTTGTATCAGAGGCAACAATGGGATATATGCAAATTACCCTTTAAGGATAGCAGGTGTTTCATCTAAATTGCAATTCTGAATATCTATGACTTTTTCTTTTACAACTTTTTATAGACAATATTAGGTCAATAAAACACTCTATCTGTGGATATGCATGTCTCTGCCTTCTTATCTTATCATCAGCACAGCATAAGAGGAACGCTTGCCTTGTGAAAACACAGGGTTGTCGTACCCAACTGATGTCCATAAACATTAGGGTGTCTACAAAATATCCCAACTAACAAATTAAAGCAATGAGTAACAAGGACACACAGGAAAACCAATTGGTTAAAAAAGACAAAAAAAATTGAGCAAAGCTAGACTTTCCACTGTGTGATACCTTAAATCTTTTGTATCAGCAGCAACATGGGATATATGCAAATTACCCTTTAAGGATATCAGGTGTTTCAGCTAAATGGCAATTCTGAATGTCCATGACTTTTTCTTTTACTTTTACTTTTTAGTCTATGGACAATTTCAGGCCAATAAAGCCAAACCCTCTAACTGTGGACATGCATGTTTCTGCCGTCTTATGGCATCATCAGCACAGCATAAGAGGAATGGGTGGCTTTTGGAAACACAGAGTTGTCTTCCCTAACTGATTTCCATAAATATTAGGGTGTCTACAAAATATCCCAACTAACAAACTAAAACAATGCATAAAAAAGGTCACACCGACACCTGATATCCTTAAAGGGTAATTTTCATATATCCCATGTTGCCTCTAATAAAAGAGGTTTAAGGTATCACACAGTGGAAAGTCTAGCTTTGCTTGATTTTTCTTTTTGGGTTTTTTAGCCAACTGTTTTTTCTGTGTGACCTTTTTACTCATTGTTTTAGTTTGTTAGTTGGGATATTTTGTAGACACCCTAATGTTTATGGATATCAGTTGGGTATGACAACCCTGTGTTTCCGAAAGTCAAACATTCCACTTATGATGTGCTAGTAATGCCATAAGAATTGCGAAACATGCATGTCCACAGCTAGAGCCTTTGGCCATCTGCAACAACTATCTGTGACTGCTGTTTAAAAGTAGACCTAATGATGGTGTAGTCAGTGATGTCAGTGAGTGTGTGGTCAAGATTGCCATAGTTTTGGAGCAAGTGCTAAGATGATATTGTTGGTACTCTGTACCTTTGTAGAGAGTGTTTGGAGTAAGGTTGTACCCAATATTAGAGATCATATGTTTTATTGCCAGAGGGAATGGGGTGTCTTACTTGAGTAGTTTGAAGAGAAAATAGCCAAGAAATAGGTTGGCTTTTGCTTGAACAGGTAACAGCCAGACTATGGAGTCATATATAAAGCATGAGTACCACTTTGGGTGAGAATACTTACAGGTGAAAATCTGTAGAATATAAGATTTCACTTTGTAATGCTGATGAATTGGACATAAAAGTACTGAAAGAAGAATTCCTCACTGGTAAAGTATCCCAGCATTGCAATCAACATCTGTGGTGCATAGCAGTAACAATGAGATGGATACCTTGGGGTATATATGAGTGGTAACACAGCATAATGACATGGCACAGTCATGTCCAATTGTGGGGCATACCTTGGGCATTGGGCACCTAGAGAAGGACAGGATATGAGGGGTATGATGAATCCTCAACAAAGAGCTAGGCATTGCAATGCAATGCAATGCAAATGGTGATTAACTGGGTGTACATAGCAGTATATAGAGCCAATATGCAGCTACAGAAAAGCTTATGGAGGTTATGTCCCTTTTAACAGCACTTGGGAGGAGGTTATACAGTGCAATATGGGGCCTGGAAACCAACTGTTTTAAGGGAGGAATGGAGACAATTGGCATAAGCTGATGATTTCCACAACCTGAATGACTCACCTACTGCCTGATATGAATAACTCATTGGTGTATAGGACTTGTTATTAGACCCTTTGAGAGACCATGGTTGGAAATGCTCAACACCTGATAGAAATAGGTGTTAGTGCAGGCCCACCACACATAAGATGCCCATCCTGAACAAAGGACAAGATGCATAAGGAGCAGGTGTGTTAGGGAGTGGTGCAGGATGTGAATGATGTTAGGCTGCCCTTATAGGTCTGTACAACAGATATGATGAATGGCATCTGATATGATACTCTCCGTAAAGGACAAGGCATAGGACATGTCAATGATGGGGGCAGACCATCAGCACAGAAATGACTTACAGAGATGGAGAAGTTCATATTATTCCTGTCTGATAAGAAGGAGTGGATCCTTATCCTCCAGGGAGTGGCCTGGATATCTCAGTTAAATGATATGTGTTGTACTTCGTCTTTGCCACAGTCTTGGTTTGTGGGGATGGTTATTGATTGCCTATGTCTCCAAGGCATATTTGGAACCATCTGCAACAACTGTCACAAAATTATATTTGGTCTTTTGCTTGTTTGCGTAGTACGTGTGTATATTGCCCTGTGTATCCCACCTATGGGTGCAACAACCAACTAGATGACCATGTCGGAAGTCCCTTACTGCATGAACTATTGGACTAGGTCAGATATGTGTCATTTGTGAATCATTGCAATAGCATCATTGCACGCCACTTGACAGCTGACAGCTGAGGTAGTGGAAGCCCTTTCTGATGGTATATCTCAGTCCCTAAAGACCTGGCGGAGCCTTGATAGTGAATTGTGCACCATAACCACAGAGAAATGGGCTATGATATAAATCACATGCAAGTTTTGGCTCTCTTCTGTGCAGTCCTGGGGAACTAGGTATGCTGTTCCACATGCTACAGCATGATAACAAGGAACTAGTGTTGTATTTATAAGGCTGATACCTGGAATATTCCTTATGTGTCCTCTGTATGTCACTGAAAGGACTTTGTAGCTAAGATGGTTGACACTACACACTACATATACATTTGTCTCCACTGGGATGAGCAATCAATGCATCCCCATTGATTCCCCTTGTAACACAGTTTGATTAGAGGCCATAGTCAGAGTCTTCATGTCCACACATTAATGATCCACTATCTGTAGGTTTTTGCAGTAGTAATGGAACCATCTGCTGTGGTACAGGTGGTCATGATGCACAACATCACAGGGAGAGGCAGTGGCTCCAGCAGCAACCACTAACACATGATATTCTTCCTCAGCTGCTGATACACCAAAAATCTCAAGTGTGCAGAACAGGTTTGTGCCATGGCACAGTGCATTGTCTATATATATTCTGAATCACTCAGTCCTGTATTATGTCATAGATTCAATACTCCGTGTACTTTACTTGCATTAGATTCCTTATTTCCATATCCATATATGGTCATTTGCATGTACTGCACACCACTCCATTTTTCTCCTCATATGGATACTTCCATGCACTTTCTCTCTCTGAGTCACTCTCAGCCTCTGTGCTGCCACTACTTGTGCTAATTTGCCTGTGTGTGTTGCACTAAACATCTGGGAATCCTGGCCAATGGGTGTAAAGCAGTTGTTATTTTGCTATACCACAGATATATTTTATCCATGCATTTCTATAGCACTTCAGTCTAGGTAAAGTCCTTACTTCTGAACTTCCATATTTACATAAAAGTTTAACTGGACTTTGATTTATCTCCAGTCTTGTTAGTGGCTTTCTGCTATATTAATTTAAAGTGAAGACAGTATCAGTAAAAATGCTTAGTTGTGCATCTCTGACCTCAGATGTGCAAAATGTATTTGCTGACATTTTGTAGATTATTGGATTTAATAAAGTAATTTATTTCTCAATCTTCAGCCTGATCTGCCTATTCAGCAGGTAGTAAATTCCTCTTCTCATTATAACTATCTCTGTGCAGCCTCTTGTGTTTAGTTTCTGTAATATGTAATTTGTCTCATAGTTAGTTATTTAGATTAGGCTGGAAAAGTAGACACCTAAAATGTGGATCTGCAGGTAAATAACGGCCAGAATGCTTTGGGCTATCTTCATGGCATTTGATACTTTTATCACAGGGTAGTTCAAGACTTAGAAAATGAGGAATATCCAAAAAGTATATTAAGCACAGGTGGCATTTTGGAAAGAAACAACAACAAAAAAAAAAAACATTTTACATGAAGGCCCAAAAGTGCACTTGCAGACTCAGCGTGGACCAAAGGTAATTTGTAGTTTGGTGATTCATTTGCTGGTTTTAATCTTGACTGTCAAAGCACTCTGCATTATAAGGAACCAGACTACAGTTAGAGAAATCTGCAGAAGGTATAGCTTGTGTATGTCACATTCTGAAATGTAAGACTAACAAAGAAATCTATTCATATAAAAATGACAGTGTCAAAAATGTAAAACTTCTAATATATTTGACTGTATTTAATAAAAGGAAGATTATAAGTATGCAGCTGTTTTATTTCTTGTATAAACATAATTCAAATCTAAATCCACTGACATTTATGGGAGTCAGTGTTGTTTAAGAGACTGTTGGACAGCAAACTGACGTTCCTAACAAGACTTTAATCTAGCTTTATTTTATAATAAAAATATTTAGTGTAATCTATTATTTAGTCTGAAGGATGATTTAGACATGGTGATTTTCATAGAACTCTTAGCATAAATCAATTTGGATATTGTCATAGTGATATTATCCCCATAATTTTGAAATTAACATGACATTGAAAAAAATGGCAGCAAGTTAATATTATGGGTACTTTAAAGGATAAATTATGGAACTATACGGTAAGGATGTTTCCATTTGATCTTTAAAAAAGACAGTTGAAATGCCCTGCTCACTTAAATTAACTCTTTAGCTCTAACTAAATTTTTGTATCCTAGAAAAATAAATTACCATTATATGGTAATGATGCGCAGTTCTGTAAGAGTATAATGTATCCATTTGCAAATGATGCAAATGTGTGTGACTGATTTATTAAAGTGTACGTTTAGTATTGTGCTGTATTTGTGAAGCTCATGGTAATTATACATTTGGAATCCCATTTATTTCTGTAAGAATGGCATTGATTTCATTGAACATTGCACTCTTGAAGGAGTTGGTACCAAGATACAGGCCATTTACCATATTTGTTTGAATATATTTCTAAAATACATTATAGGGAAATGCAGCCATACTATTTCTTATTATGCTTGATTACTGAATACTGTACTGCAACCCTGTCTGGCTAAGATATTCTTCTTGAATGACAGAACAACACTTATGCAGTCGTTTCTTCAGAATAGATTAATTTATATAATTTCATTCTCTATATAATCTCATTCTCACACTGAGTTGTTTAAGGCAGGTGCCACATGCATCTGTTTTACCCAATAAATCTAGTGTTTACATAACTCACATGTGAAAATATGGCACTGAGCCCAATAAAACAAATGTATTTATCAACTGTCTGAAAGGTAAATATTGATTTCATGCCAGTTTCATCCCTTGGGGTAAGAATGACCATAAATGGTTGGTAACTGGAGACTGGTAATCTTTCTTTTTTCCCCCTCTTTTACTTGCAAAAATAAGTAATAAATCACATTTGAGCTATGGTCCTTGTTCAGCCTGTCATGCATCATTAAAAGTGATTGTGTAAGTATTTGTTCCTGTAAGAGGGAAGTAACTGCCATGCTTTGACAAATGTTTTTTTGTGAGCTCTGAAACTAACAACTATTTTCTGACTTTGCAGTGCTTATTTTCCTTCTCAGTGTAAATTGTCACAGTGGTCTCTGCTCCCTTTTTACTTCTGTACTGTTCTGTGGAGTTGCCAAAATCAGTATGTTTGTGGTTGCGATGAAAACCAGCAAGAAGTGGGGAGTTCATCAGACTTGGTAGCAGCTTTTCATCACGGATGAGAAACTTCATAATGTGGTGGTGTTGGTAAGGAAACATCCTACAATTCACAGTGAGTATTAAAGCAGAGCGAACCCTCCTAAAAGGAAGTTTTGTTGGCAATGGTTACTAATTCCTTTTCTTAGAATAAACACTTAATCTGAACAGTTCAGGGCAGCAGGAATGCAGAGTGGTAGCAATGGACCACAACAGAGAGATACGGACCCCTGCAAGCAAAAGTAAATGAGATGTGAAAATCACCAGTAACAGTGTAACTTGAAAGAGGTAAACCTTATACCACACACGCACATGCACACACACACACACACACACACACACACACACACACACACACACACACACACACACACACACACACACACACACACACACACAAACACAGGGTTGGGTTTAGTTGCATTCTTTCAGGAGCAGACGAACAATGTGAAAAAGGCCTACAGTTACCTGGTGAGTCTTTTATCTGTAAGACAAGCTGACTGCACTCTGAAACCTATACCTTGAGAAGAGATTTGCAGATACTGTTCAGATTGCTGAATGACTGAAAGAAGGAACTGCTTTTGAAGAAGACCAAACTTTTTATATTTATGAGGAAGTATGTTAACATTTTAAGGATTTTGACACTTCTGTTAAAGAAGTAGAAAGCCTTTGGAGAAGTCTGGTAATTGTGTTTTAAAAATAATATGCTCACTATGTTGAGGTGTCTGGTGAGCTCAATATTCAGTCAGGGAATTCCAGCAAACTTTTTTGCTACCTCTGAAACCACTATATACTTTCTACAGCAGAACTGTTTAAAAGATAAATTCCTCACTGAAGCCGTGGAGACCACCTTAACCTCTGTCTCAGCTGGTCTCTGCAGAGAAGTCAACATTACTTATCCATTTGGAGAAATTTGCAGTTATTCCCTCTAATGAGAAAGCAGCTCAGCTGATGGAGTCCAGTCAGTAGTAATAACATGGAGCAACATGTCAGAGAACCAACCGAATTACAAAGAAACCACTCAGTCAGTCAGCTATTTGCCATAAATCTTACTTTGAAGAATACATTTGAAGTGTTTCTGATAGAAGACCTGGGGATATGCACACCACCATTCCAGTCAATTCTGAAGTGCAAGGGCCACCTTTTCTACAGAAGTGGTTTCAGTATTCGTAATATATGGTGGACTAAAGAAGAAGACACGTTCCCAGAGGGATAAAGGGAAAAAAAGCCTTATCTTGAACAGCAAACGTATTTAATGTGTTCAGATGTGTCTTCCTGTATCTGGGTTGGCTGTTAGCACCTATGCTGATGTAGATCCCATTGTGTGTGTGTCTGGCATACTATTTACCATTTAGCAGTCTAGACATTCATACTCAAGTTTAACTTGCAGCATGGCTTTACAAATACTTTATTGCCATTATATTTACAGAGTATTTAGTTGTATTTTGTGGTGGTTTCTTTATAATATTCACCTGTCCTCTTCTGATAAACTCAGACACTAACTCAAACAATTTCTAATTGAGCAAACAGATGCAAATGCCACAATGTCAGACATATTACCTAACCCAAACTTCTCTTGGTTTAGCACCCTATCTCACCCCTCTCCATGCCATCTCAGTAAATCCCAGGAATGACTTTAATGAATGCATCTCTTATTCTTGTATTTGTGCCAGCTTTTCTTTTCTGCATTGATGTAATTCCAGTACACTTCTTTACAATTATATTGTACATCAGTACCCTTGCTATAATGCAACTTAATGTCAATTTTTTGTCATTGTAGTTTCTCTTTAAATACTCCAGTGGATGCTGGCATTGCAGAAGGCTGCTTCTTTTCCCCGGGATGGGGAACTTGTATTAGCCTTCTACTCTGACCCTTCTCTGCTCAGCTCTTCTACCACCTAAGTTGCTAACTGATTTCAGTTTATCTGAGTCATGGTTAGGGTGCCATGGAGCTGTGGTTTGCTTTCTGTTTTAGGTAGAATTTGGCAACATCTTACTGAAGATAAGCCACTTATGAGTAACTTGGAGCTAAAGTAAGATGAAATGCAAATTACTTAAAAGCACATCTATCTCCATGCCTTACTGTGTATGCACTGGGAATGCTCTTTATGGAGCTTTAATCTATGTATATCTGTCTGAGGTATTTTAATATTTTAGTTATAGCTTAGAAGATATGAACCACCTGGTGGGAAAATGAACAAATAGTGTCAGCATCAGTGTAGAAGATTAATGTTGGACACTTATGACTATTCCACCTGGAAAGATGAGAAACCAAGTATTTTCAGATTAATGCATTAGATGATTATTTGAACTGCAAATATTTGATTGCAGGTTATGAATACTAACCATACAGTATAATAAGATGTAATACAAAGGTGCAGAACCACCCTTGTATATACCCTGGCACAGTAACTGCTAATATTTCACCTTTACCAGATCTGACAAAATGGCAAGTGAAGGCAAGTTCATAAGTTGAGCAGCAAATTATAGTTTCAGTGTACTTGTAGGCTGTTGAAATTCACTAAATGCTTGATTTGCAAATCACATTTTTGGAGGCAAAGATGGATTTTATATAGTTCACTATGTGAACATGTTTCTAGGGTGAAGTACAAGTAAAGTTGTGAACCTGTATTTTAGATCAACCCCTCATAAAACTGGACTGACCACCAATAACAGTTTTATCTGTATAGGGGATTATATTCATAACCATCTTGCAGTCTGGGTTTACACTCCAAAATCTGGAAAAAGTTAAACTTGTTAAACATTTTCTTCTTTTTATAAATGTCTTTATTAAATCACATCTAAAATGGTGACACAGGCATACATACGTTAATAGAAAAGAAAACAAACCATGGTGACATTTTTTTTGTTTTCATACAGTATACACATTCCCTTTTACTATAGAATCAGTATCACATACTTTGCTCAATTCCTGCCTTCCATTAAATCTCACTCCTCTTCCTTAACATTGCTCTGTATGTGTCCCCACAGATTCCATTTCCTTCTATATAACTTGCTCTTTCCCTTTTCTGATGAGCTCACCTCCAGTTCTTTTATCTCCTTTATAATATTGAGAAGGGTGCTTAACAAAAGTTGTCTAACCAATCATAATCCTTTATTATGTTTTTTTACATGGGTGCCAAGATTCACATCTTGATTTTCAATTTCAAAGTGAAATTTTTGGCATCAGTTTCTTGAATGCATGATATAATTTTATAGGTCATGGGGCTTTCTTTTCCATAACTGTTAGTAGATGGAGCAGATAAAGTGTAGTAGTGCAAAGTGTTTGTTTCTTACTTTCTAAGGACTTTGAAAGTCAATAAACAGTGCTGCCAAATAGCAGACAGAAACAAAATGTCTTTTCTGAAGAACAAGGGCTTTAAAAGCTGCTAGTTAGTTTGTTCTGCCACACTTTTTGTTTGTAAGTGTGACAGAGGGAATTATCTATCATATATTAACATGCTTTAAAAGCTGCTAGTTAGTTTGTTCTGTCATACTTTTTCTTTGTAAGTATGACAGAGGGAATTGTCTATCAGATGCTAACATGTTTTAAAAGCTGCTAATTAGTTTGTTCTGTCACATGTTTTTGTTTGTAAGTTTGACAGAGGGAAGTATCTATCAGATGTTAACATGCTTTAAAAGCTGCTGGTTAGTTTGTTCTATCACACTTTTTGTTTGTGAGACAGAGGGAATTATTTATCAGATGTTAACAGCTTTAAAAGCTGCTGGTTAGTTTGTTCTGTCACACATTTGTTTGTGAGTGTGACAGAGGGAATTATCTATTAGATTTTAATGTGCTTTAAAAGCTGCTAGTTAGTTTGTTCTGTCACACATTTTTATTTGTAAGTGTGACAGAGGAAATTATCTATCAGATGTTAATATGCTTTAAAAGCTGCTAGTTAGTTTGTTCTGTCACACGTTTTGTTTGTAAGTGTGACAGAGGGAATTATCTATCAGATGTTCTCTCAACTGTACAGATTTTCACAGAATGTCCAGATTTTTGCCTCATATTTTGATGTGTTTCTCCTAAAATCTGTACCTTTCTGGCAAATAGCTATGGATTGAAGTCATTAAATAATGACATATATTTGAGTTTAAGACTCCACATCCTTCAGAAAGTTCATACAAATGCAAACCTATTATTCTATCAACTTTCTAAGTTTGTAAGAGCAATATTTAAAAGTTGTCCCTAGTTGTCCCCCCGTCATTTTAGGCTTTGACCAGATTTTTTTGCTTTAAGAGGTTGAGAGTTATAACGTGCTTTAAAAGCTGCTAGTTAGTTTGTTCCAGCACACATTTTGTTTGTAAGTGTGACAGAGGGAATTATTTACCAGATGTTAACGTGCTTTAAAAGCTGCTAGTTAGTTTGTTCTGTCACACATTTTGTTTGTAAGTATGACCGACAGAATTATTTGCTGGATGTTAACGTGCTTTAAAAGCTGCTAGTTAGTTTGCTCCATCACACATTTTGTTTGTAAGTGTGATGGGGGGAATTATTTACCAGATGTTAACCTGCTTTAAAAGCTGCTAGTTAGTTTGTTCCGTCACACGTTTTGTTTGTAAGTGTGACAGAGGGAATTATCTATCAGATGTTAACATGCTTTAAAAGTTGCTAGTTAGTTTGTTCCGTCACACATTTTGTTTGTAAGTGTGAGGGAGGGAATTATTTACCAGATGTTAATATGCTTATCCTGCTGCTGCTCTTTGCTTGCCAGCAGAGACTGTTGTCAGTGCTTATAGCAAGATCAGATTGAAGATCAAGAGGTGACTCTTGCCATTTATTTCAAGAATACACACGGGTTGCAATCCTTGAGACCCAATCATAATTCTTTCTAGTCCATGGAGCTTATTCTGCTCAGTGTACAACTAGTTATAGAAAAAAAGTGTAGGAGTATGACTTTCAAAGCCTCTGAAAGCCAATAAAACATTAAAGGCTGGATTCCTAAACATTACCATGGAGTGTACAATTTGTATACACTTTCTGAATTCAAGCACAGCCTTATCACAATGTTTTTGCTGTCTATTTACTCAGAACAGTTACTGTAAGAGTATACGTAAATGTGACCATGAAGTATACACTATGAATCTGGCCTTAGGAGCTACTAACAGCCATCAGGAAGAAACCATATTTCTCTTTTGAACTTTAAAACCTATTAATCACTTAATTCTGCCACAAGTTTTGCTTTAAAGCTACTTTACTTTGACACTGTTCGTTGTAGTCAGCACTACCTGTTGTTAATCACTAGAGTGAAACCTGTACTGAAGGCTACTTAACTAATGTTGGTAAGCTCCATTCTGATTTCAGAAATGTACGTAACAAGCCTGCCTTTTTCTCATTTTCAGAGTGTAACCATAGCATGTCATGTACTGTACACGTTTTTTTTAATGGCAAATCCAGAAGTGTTGATAATACATTTTTTTGAAATTGAATGTTAAAACCATGTGTATGAATATGTAATTGTTATAGCTGAAAAAACTTGTCATTAAAATGATTTATCTCTGATGGGTATCACAATACCAGGGATTGATGCAGTGGTGGGGGGAGTCTCCAGATGAGTAGTTCTGAGATTGAACTTTTCTGAAATTTTTAATAATTGTAGATCTAAGATCCTGGGTATCAGTCACTATTTGCAGCAATCTCAGTTTAATTAGGGAAATTTATAATTATTAATAAATTCTGGTTTGATCCGCGGTGGTGGTGCTGCTGTAGCGTTGTCGCCTCACAGTAAGACGCTGTCCGGTTCGATTCAGTTAGCGTCTTCTGCATGGAGACATGCATGAATGGGCGTACCTTCGTTGAAGGTTGTGCATCAGAGCTGGTAACTCGGCACGTAAACATCAACTACCAATCATTAGAGGACCGGAGTTTTGCTGTGGCGACCCCTAACCGGGAAAAGCCGAAAGACACAAACAAATAAATTATGGTTTGCCTTTTGTGTTTTTTTTTAATATTTTAGTGTCATGGCTACATGCCTTTGAAACTATCACCTTATCACTAACTTCTATCTCAGTACTCTTTGTGCATGCTTCACTTTTTAATGTATGTTTTTTCCTCACTGGAAGTGAGGTCTGATCAGATTCTGAAGAAGCCATAGATATAATCTAATGAAAGTGCTTAATTTGCTGGTTTCAATAACAGTTTTCAATAAACACAGATTTTTTTAAATCAACATGATGCTTTTTTCTGCTTGCCTTGGTGTTCGTATTTTGAAGTGGTTGTGTGGTTCTCAGTTCATTTGTGAAATAATGAGAGATATTTCAATTTCAGACTGCATACCATTTGGAAGATGCATGCTAATGCAAATTTGTTATTCCATCAACTCTCTGTTTATAAGAGCAATACTTACAAATTGTCGATATCTTTGGACATTTGTCTCCACCCCACAATTATTTTTGACTTTGCCCAGATTTCATGCATTAAAAAGTTGAGAGGTATGTAAGGAGGGTTTCCTTTTAATTGTAATACTGAGTTCAAATTCTAATCTGAATTCAAGTGATATTCAAACTTTTGACTTTTGCATTTGTGACATGGAATCAAATTTGTGACATGTCAAACTTGATTGTATGATTTTTTTTTCTCTAAAATACCCTATGTTTTGCAGTTACTATTAACATACCAAACCATACTATCACTAGCTAAACAACACAACCCCCCTCCCCTCCAACCCACACCTTCAACTAGTAATCTCCCCACTGCCTTCTCTTTTTCTCCTGTACCTACCTCCAACATAAAAAAACTCTTAACTAAACTTAAACCCACCAAATTAGCAGCAGACAACCTCCCAAGTGAATACCAACAAATTGCAGCTGATGCTCTGGCCTACCCAGTATCCATCTTGATTAATCGATCTCTGTCAGAAAGTTACATTCTCACACTGTGGAAAGTATCGCATATAATTCCCCTCCACAAAGGCGGACCCTCTGCAGAACTAACCAATTACCGCCCCATAGCTATTCTCTCTCCACTCTCCAAAATACTAGAGAGATGCATACACTCTCAGGTCTCAGATTACCTCCTTACTAACAACCTCCTTTCCAGTACTCAGCATGGTTTCCGACCAAACCATAGCACCACCACTGCCTTACTCTCCTTTACTAACACTATCCTTCAGCATAAAAACAATGGCTATCTCTTCTCTGCTACTTTCCTAGACCTATCTAAAGCATTTGACATGGTCCCACACAAACAAGTTATCTCTGTCCTCAATAACCTATCCTTCTCACAATCAATCACCAACTGGTTTCAGAGTTACCTGTCTGACCGCCAACAATCCGTTGTATGGCAGAATGACATATCTCCCCAACTACCTGTCTCCATAGGGGTTCCCCAAGGATCCATCCTTGGACCCCTACTCTTCTCTGTTTACACCAATAATCTAGCCTCTGCCACCAAACATGGCACACTCATACAATACGCAGATGACTTGACCATCATCTGCTCAGCCCAGTCCCTACCCAAACTGCAAAAAGTCACACAGGAAGCCTTTTCCTCTGTTGAAACATGGTTATCCGATGCCCAATTAATACTCAACCCAAACAAAACTAAACTACTCATCTTCCAACCCACCAAACATACTCAAAACAACTCTCACTTTAACATCACAGCAAAAGACAACACCGCTATATACCCAACTGAACACACCAAATTGCTAGGAGTGGAAATAGACAATAGACTAAAATTTGACATTCACATATCCATGACCATAAAAAAAGTCCACAAAAAACTAGGAGCATTATACAGAAATAAGCAATTTCTCACCAAAGCAGCAAAGATTTCAATAGCAAATTCCGACCTTATCTCCACCCTACTTAATGCCTCTCCAATATATACCAACCTAAGGCAATGTGATCTAAGCAAGCTAGAGACCTGCTACAACAAAATCGCCAAATTCGCCACAGGGGCATCCTACCGTAGTCACCACTGTCTCTCACTTGCTGAACTGGGCTGGCTTGAACTCCCTCACCTCCTTCAGTGGTATCAACTCTCACTCGCCCACAAACTAGTAAACCATCCACTAAATATCCCTCCAGAATCTACTCCAACCCTATTGCACCACCAGACCACTAAGATCCAGCAACAAAAATCACTTGCAGATCACTAAAGCCAATAACTCTGCTGGTGAAGCACTATTCTCTTGTGCCATAGCCAAATTATGGAACTCACTCCCACCCACAATTACCTCCGTACCATCATGCACCCACTTCAAAACTTTACTAAAAGTGCACCTAAAATCATGCTGGCTATGCCCTTGCAACTCCCACTCTAATATCATCCACCCCATCCAACCACTACCTTTCTTTCCACTCCACTAACTACCTTGATTATAGCAAGCTCAGATGCTCATAAGCCTAGTACTTATTATACAGCAGGAACTTCTCATTGTAACATTTGTTAATGTCTGTTATGTACTTCACAGATAAAGATTCTAGTTGTCTACTGATGTACTATGTTCTTCATCTGTAAATATGTTGTAAGTAATTGCTATGTTAAATTGTTAATCGCTATGTAATCCAATGTAACTACTGTCTGTTTATTTTACTGTTGAGCTTTTCTCCCCGGGCCTCCGCTGAAAATGGACCTACGTCCAGTTGGACACTCCCGGTCAACAAATTTAAATAAATAAATAAATAAATAAATAAATAAAAATAAACATTTCTATATACTGGGAACTGTACCCATATATGTCCTTGGCATCTTTTTAAATAAATTATAAATTACTTTTTAATTCTTCTATTTGCTGATATATATTGATTTATATTGGGAAGGAGAATTCCAGTAGTGGAGCAAATTGTTTTTGAAAATCACTATTGTTAGCACAAAAGCACTGACTTACTCTTCAGGGTGATTAAGTATTTTCCACATAAGCTTAGAGTTTACTTTTTCTCCACGTCTACACTTGCCAACCCAATGTCAATGCCACAGCTGGCTGTTCTCATTTGTTTCCATTACAAGTCAAGGACCAGTCCTGCCGCAGATGTCATCCAGATATCCATGTCAGATTTTCCTTTAGCTGGCCCAAAACTCAGTCCCAGTAGCTGATATGTCTGCTAACTGATACAACAGCCTACTGTTCTGTCCAATGACCATGTGCAGTGAAGGCTACCACATCACTTATCAAGACCAAGAGTACCTAGCACATGTGTTGTATGCCATGCATCTCTTCTCTAGTAAGTATCTGCATTGGAGTGGACTGAACTAATTCATTGCCCCCCCCCCCCGGATGGCTGAGTGGGAGTTCGCTGGTTTGTATCCTTCTTTATTTGCTCTTCCACCCAAGTTGCTGACTGGTCCGAAGTTATCTGTATCAAAGCCAGCTATAAATGAAATGCTTAGAGCTGCTTATGATTCTGTCCAAACAGTATATTCTATTAGAAAAGGTAATTTCTTTGAGACCCCCAGATTTATTAACATTTACCATTGTTGTTTGCTCCTTGGTTTCTATCTGTGTCACTTATACAGTATTAAATATTTTTCTCTACTGTGCCAGGAGAATATCTGTTTTGCTTACATTTAGACCTACTTTCATTGCCACTGCTGCTGATGCTGGACTTAATTTTCTTAGAAGTGCAAGCAGGCCGAAGCAAAGACTACCTAAACGGCTATGTAATAGGTTCTATAGTACTTTTATTCAGCGCTGCTGTTTAGATTTTGCTGTATTACTACATCTCAGGAAGTGCAAGTGAAGGGAAATAGCAATCTTTCCTATATGATCCAGCAACATTTATCACTTTCATGCAAATGCTGACCTCTAAATTAAATATTTTACCAATAGCAGTAGTACAGACCACTTTCTTAGATAAAAACATACTTATTTTATATGGTCTAGACATATCTTAAGTTAATTTATAAGAATATGAGATGGTTTTAAAACATTTATTCCCCCAGGAGAGGGAAGCTATCGAATCTGTCAGGAACTATAAATTCGTTTGCCTCTGGTCTCATACTGGTTACATCACTTCATAGTACCACCTATCATGCTGGTTGTTACTTTTTTGCAAACTGCAAGCAGTTAAGGGCCTGTGACAGCACATTTTACCTGTGTGTGTTAATGTGTTCATGGCTAGAGACAGATCAAATGTGGCCAGTATGAAGCTGTCTGATGAGAAAGCACACATGACAAAGAATACAAAGGAAGTCAGAGAAAGGAACTGCTGTGAGAAATGTTCACTAATGAGCTTGTGAAGCAGGGATGACTCTAGCTGTGAAACTATACGTTTCCTATCGCTCACATTGCAGTGAGTTATTACTGTAGGGATGTCAGACGCTACTGGAGGGAGTGTGGAAAGGTGACAGTGACATAAGCTCATGTGCTTTGCTTCTGTCCAGTAAAGAACAGAGGTGGAAAACTATATTAACTCTGACATAAAGCAAAAGCAGTCTGTCTCTCAGGATTATGCTGTTTTTGCCACATCCCATTCATTTTAAAGACTGATTGCATTATGTCACACCTCCTTGCCTGTTGAATTACCTGCTGAATACATTCTTCTAAGAAGACAAATATGAATTCTAGTTTAAAGCTAGAACAAGAGTTACCATCACTGGCAAAAGAGCATTGTTTTAGTTATCTGCTAAAAGAAAAAATGTGCAGAGTGATGAGCACTGTGAAACTGAGAGGACATGTATTTCAGATGACAGTGGCGCTGGAATATCATGCCTTACATGTAGGATGCTCTTCTTGGAGGAAGAAATGTAAGAAGAGTTATAAGAGGAATAACCTCTAGCAAAACATTTATTGTTTAGTTATTACATTTATTAACTTAGAATGCCATTCTGGGAAGTCCTATTTTCAGAGCTGCCCTGGAATGAAAAGGTACAAGACAGAACACAAACATAGAATGAGCATTAAATCACTGCAGAGACAGACCATGTTATAAAGGAAATTATGGACAATAATGATGGTGTAAAGAGAATTTTTCTAATATGTTACTTGCACATGTACTAATCACATGATAAACTTACTTTCAGGTCAGTTCACTTGCAGTACACATAAATGTATATAAAACAGACTAATGCAAGGATTTGAGACTGGTAATAATTTTATATATACCTTATTATATATTTGAAGAATATTGTATGTTGAATTAGTCATCTTGCACATTTAATTAGTTTATATTGTATAAAATATACATTTCCAACAAATATCACAAAGGAAGGTAGCGTAATAAAATAACACTAAGATTACTCGGAGACAAAAATCCTAAACTGTGTAGACAGAGAACTATATGTGTGCATATATATATGTATGTGTAAATGTATATGCGTGTGTGTGTTTGTACATTTCTGTATATGTCTGTATATATATATATATATATATATATATATGGGTCTACTTTTCTTTGTCAAAATTTCATTATTTTGAAAAAGAAAAGTAGAGGACCACTTACGCGACAGTGCACTTAAACAAAAGTGCACTTTCGCGAATAACGGTTCAACAAACCGCTAAGAAACACTGCGGCACCGAAGCACACTACAGTGGAGAAAAGGGAATTTACCAGTTTCCGCACTGTAGTGCAATCTTGGAGTTAGTATATTTAAGTAGCGGGGGTGTGGGGCTACTTCATATACCTGAAATACCACATAACCAAGATGAGAACACTAAAACTCCAAATAAACGAGCATCCACACAGCCGACAAGTTTGCCAGAGTAAGTAACCACTGGGCAAACAAGGGTAGATTTACTTCTTTCCTACTGTAGTGCAATCCCAGAGTTGATATATTTAGTTGGGAGGTGAGGGCCATAACCCCCCACCTGAGTAGGTTGTAGATGGCATGGTGTGTTCTCCATGAGTTTTGGCCCAGTGGTTACTTACCCTGGGAAACTTGCCGGCCATGTGGATGTTCGTTTATTTGGAGTTTCGGGGTTCTCTTCTCGGTCATCGGGTCTTCAGTTATGTGGTATTTCGGGTATCTGAAGTAGACCCATAGATATCCAATAGTTTACAAGACAGTGAAAGTCCCACTGTTACTGTAAATAGTTTGTAGAGGAATTTTAAAAACTCATTTTCAGATGTGTACATTAGAATACACAGGAGCATATTCTGGAGCTAACCGAGGAATGCAGGATAATTTCTGTCACGATATTTATTGCTCATTATAGTTCTAGAGATGTTTAGACTAGCATTCTGGTCTAGGTCCTCATTGAGCATTTCATCACATAAATGCTTTGGTCAGATGAAGATGCATTGGTGAATACGGAAGTTTATGTTCAAATCACATCTGAGTAATATGTTCGACCTCAAGCTATTTATGGTTATGATGAGCATTACAGAGATGTGTCCCAGAAAGGTGTTCTGCAGTGTACCTTGCTAGCCTTTTGTAAGACTGCTGTAGTCTGTGTAATAATTGAGACTGTAAGTTAGATGAAAAATGTGCTGAGTAGAAATGTTTGAAGTAAATAGTCAGCATTATGTGAGATGAACACATTAGCCCTGAAGAGTTTTTCAGTTTTTCTTAAAGAATTATGTTAACTTTCTTAAATTGATTTACAATCAGCAGAACAGATTAAAAAAAACAGCATTACCTTATATTGGAATTTAAGGGTCATATTAACTCACTCCAACTTAGTGTCCTAATGTCATTGGAAATCACTTATTTTGTACATAGGTAACTTTAAAGCTGACAAGCAGTGAAGGAAATAACGTTATTGATAAATGTGACGTTGGTGTGTCATAACAACCTGAGTTAATTACATCATGTAATTAGTTCAAAAATCTTGTTTACTAAAGGCAGAAAACAATCCTAAGTGTGACAGAATTAGTGAAAAGAATAGGACATGGCCAGGCTTTCAGTTGAGAAGAAAGCCATGAGTTTTCCATTCCACTTATATGATCCACTGAACTGAAAGAGTATCTCTTTCTAGAGATTTTTTTTTAAAGAAACTTCCTTTGGACCATTGTCATAATTACCCTGTTTGAATCTAGCAACCACAGTTGTTCATATCGTAGTACTCAGTAGATACAAAGGAACTAATCCTGAAAAGAGTATACACACATACACACACACACACACACACACACACACACACACACACACACACACACACACACACACACACACACACACACACACACACACTCACTCATATGACATGCATACCTACAGGAAGATTGGAATAATACTAGTTCAGCTACGGAATGTGGGAAGAAATGGTAAAACCTAGAAAAATCCCACACAGACATGGGGGGGGGGCTCAGTCTCTGTATAGAAGGCACAAAGCTGAGAACTGAACTGGAGAGCCATGTGTTATGAGACAGCAACAGTAAATATTGTGCCATTGTACCACTCAGACCTCCCAATTTGTCCCTATTTTTGTTGAATGTTACTATTTTCTGGCTTGAATTACCCTTGTACAGGATGTCCCTATTTTGGAAGTTTTTTCCTATTTTCAGACTTGATTTACCCCTTCACAAAATGTTCTGAATCCCTCTCAATGCATGTGATTTTTGAAGTTGTTTGGTATAGAAAACTGCTCTACATAACCAAAATACTACTGGCAACAATAATTTAAAGGAAGAAAACACTCATCTTACACATACCATCTTCTGAAACAAAATAAATGATCTTGTGTGGTAGAATTTTGAGATATAGTTAATCAAAGTCTACAGATTTTACACTGTGTCTTTCATAATGTGCTTGTGTTTTTCCGTCATTTGTGCCACTCTGTTTGTTTTAAAACATGAGTAGTGTACCAAATTCCTACTGGAACCAGGAAAAGTTATGAGCTATTTAGTATCCAAATGTTATGCTAATTAATGCCCAGTTTTTTCAATGGCCTTTGTCCTTATTTTCAGTGTCTGCAGATTGAGAAGTATGGTGCCACCCCGGCAAACACAATCAAAAAGATACCCCTGGCACTGAAAAAAGGGCCTTCTGCACTGTAACTCTGTCCTCTGTTAAACTGGTACTAAAAATAAATAAAATAATATGCTCACTGTAAGGGGAATGTGCTTCCTTACTAACCAGGCACCATTCTCCAGATGGTGATGAGATGCAGCTTATTGCCCACAATTCCTGTTTTTAACAGTGAACATGGATTTCTGCCTACATACACAGAATGAAATTAACCTTCTCTACCCAATGAAGTCTGTCACTTGTACCAATACAAGACCTCCTTCACAGATTAATAGATTCATAGGAGGTTACTAGGCTAGTGGACCTAGAGCCCTTACAGGCCTAGCCATATTTATCCCACGTTGCCCCAATTGTCGGTGGTTAGGTGAGTTAAGTATGCAGAGGTAAAGGTCTATGGTAGTTAATACCGACTTCCTCTATCCAGCAGGGATATGGGCACCACCCCAGGAGTGAATTTGCTGTCACCCATCCATTGATGTAGGTTGCGTTTGAAAATGGTCAGGGAGGGGCTCTGTTTCCCAAGAACTAGAAGCTTGTTCCAGAGAAGTGGCAATCTCTGGGAGATGTAGCTATCTCTCTCTCTCTCCAGCATGACCTGCTCATGTCAGACTCTAAGTTAAGATCCCTGGAGCAAGTGACCCTCCTGCAGTTTAATTTACAAATGTGTAGCATTTCTATCAGGGCCAAATCAGAGACTGGCCTGTAAGCCAGGCACAGGTCACCCCTTAGCAACCTGTAGGAAACAAAATACAGTGACAGGGTTTTCAGTCTTTCTGCATAAGACTTGTTTTGTGTAATTTTTTGGTGAGAAACTTCTGTGGTCTCTCCAATTGTTGCAGATGTCTAGGTGAGGTACATACAAAAGAGAACATTGTACTCAATTACTGGTTTGATGAGGGCCGAGTACAATTGAATTATAACCTTTGATCTAGATGCAATGGCTTTACTTATAAGATGTGCCACATAGAAGGATTTCCTTACTACTATGGATATGTGGTGGTCAAAGTTCAGCCTGCTATCAACCTGACTACTCAGATCACATACCACTGGGTCTACACTTAGGGGGGGGTGGTGTCTATAATGTAATTAGAAGGGATTTCAGCACTCCCAAAGGAAATAATAATGCATTTTATTTGCATTTAGCTTTAATCTATGGCCTTGGCACCAGTCATTTGTCTGTGTTAACCCTCTCTGCAGTATATTAACATTGTTGGGAGACTCAGTGATTGTTTCCAATTTGCAATCATCTGCGAGCTTGGTCTGCCACAGGCCATCCAAGTTTGACTGCACTTATGAGAAATAAATTCCAAACAGTAAGGGGCCCAGCACAGAATCCTATGGTAGAACACTGGAGAATGGTCTTTTGCTAGAGTTGAAGTCACCCACTTTGACAGTATGTGTCCTGTCGGTGAGCCAGTTGGCTATCCATTTGGTAATGTAGGGGTTAATTCCCAATTGGAAGAGCTTCTCTATAATAATTGAGTGGTGAATTGTATCAAATTCCTTGTGTAGGTCAAGACAGGCAGTATGCACTGTCTTTCCTTTGTCCAGGGCCTTGGTGACTTTTTCGAAGAAAACAACCATGTTTAACAGGCATGAGCTACTTTTAATGAATCCAAACTACTTTACCTCAACTCAACCTTTAACTCAAACCCCTCCCCCTCTCACAGACGTCAAGTCTATGTGTTAGTTTTTATTACTACCTTGCTGAGATTTGTTATTCCTAAGTCAGTTATCAATTATGACATTAACCAAGTTACTCGTTTTGATATAGCGGTGGTCTTCTATCTGATGCTTGATTAAGTTTGAAAAATGAACTGATTTGAACTTTGAGGAATTATGGTTCATTTCAATAGAGCTGAGCAGTAGTACTGATCCCTGAGGTACGTCAGAAACCATAGATGGAGACCAATGGCAATGTTTCATTTAACACATCAGTGCCAGGTTTTTAGATATGTAATGAACCACTAAGCATCACTGAGACACAAAACAAGTGACATAAAATAGCTCAGGTGAGAGTACAGTTACCCAGGATCTTGAGAGGTATAATGTGATCTGTAGTGTCAGAGCTTTATAACTGTCCAAAACAGTGTTCCATTTTTGAATCCATGATCTTAATGACTGCAGATGTAGTTTATAACATTAAGATGGGCACAACTGGTGCCTTGATTAGGCCTGAAAGTGTTTTGCAAGATGTAGATTATGAGTGAATTTCAGTACGTGTTGAAGTTCTAAGTGCATACATTTCTGTGGAATTTTGATATATGGTCAAGAGAGTGATGGAACACTGATGATGTCAAATAACCCCTTCTATATATACAGGAAAAATTAATGCATTTTTCCAGAAATTGGGAGCTTAGTCATGATATTGACTACTGAAATGCATTAGCAGAAATGTTGTTAATCTTCAAGGCTTAGGTTATTATCTGTCTCTGACTCTGCTTTTAACTTTTAAAGAATGTGTATGGTAGGTTATGACTGTTAAAAAGGCAAAGGAAAGGCAGCCATGTTGTGTGGAAGGAAGACATTCATTAGGCCATTGTCTACAAATGTCTTTACTAGGTTATGAAATTATATTTGAAATTCAGTCACATCTTCATTATCATATCATTTATATGGAGGAATGAGGTGGGAGTGTCACTATAACCATAGTTAAACAGCTTGCCAAGTCTGTCCTAAACATCTTGGGACTATTACCTTGTAGATGCTGCTGTTTCAGACCAAAGTTATATTTTTCTGGTGAATATTAAATCTTTTACTAGATGTTGAGGTTCTTAAAATGTAATCAGCTCAGTTTCTATCCTGGACTGGAGGTAACAAGATGACACAAGGACCCTATGGGACATGACCTTTATTTGTCAGGTTATCGAGTTTACTGCACCTTCTTTGGAAAGGGGTGATTATATTTAAAGTATTCTGAAATGCATTGAAGTAATGTACTGAATCGTGTAATAACAACTGGTATATTAGGCTCCAAATGATAGATACCCAAATTCCAGTGAACCTACTGGCATCAAAGTTCTTTCCTGTTTCTTTGATAGCAAAACTATTGTAACTTTTGGATTTTTATATATCCAAAAAGAAGAAACATTCATGGTTAAATCTCTGTCAGACCACATATCATATCTGCCTGTATAATATAGTTATTAGCAGTTTTGATGAATGAATCACAAATACTCTCATAACCAGAATGTTTTGTACATTATTTGCAAGGCTTATCTATGAGAGGCCATATAGCTTAATAGTGGGATAGCTATATTCTTCCAGTGAGTAGTTTTGATTTACATTAAAGTCACCTGTAGTGATGAACTCAGACTTAGACGTGACCCAGTAAGGCATATGTTCTGTTACTGAGACAGGTTTCCCTAGAGGGATTGTATAAACAAGAAACGGATGGTGGTCTTACCTTGCTGACCCTTCATTTTTATTTAAAAATGAATCCACTCGTACGGGACTTGGTTGTCAGACAAGAAGCAAGTGAGATTGTCATGAAATAAGCTGTCATCTCCCTAACACCTTTGTGTCCTCCTCTTTATGTTAGGAGACTGTACCCAGTAGGTAAGATTTCTCTGAGTTGTGAATGGTCTGTTTTAATCTTGTCTTAGTTATTAGAATAGCAGGATAATTATGAGATGACTTCTGTATGGATTAGATGTGTTTTATTAAATTTTGAGAGCACTGAGAGCATTTGCTTTCATGTGTACAGGCTTGGGTCCATTTGCTTTCTGGCATTCAAACTTACAAACTTAGTTCAGCCAATAATGGCAATGTATGTCAGACAAGGTCTGGGAAACGCTGAGCAAAGGAGCTCTTTTTTTTTGTAATGCAGATTCTACTTCCATTTCTTGCAGACCATCAGACCCTTTCTTAATTAGCCCATTTGTTCCCTGCTAGGTGAGAGCAGACTAATAGGAGGTCATCATCTAGGCAGCAATCAGGGCTGGTTCATATTTTTTCCATTTTTGTCCCCCTGGCCCTAACTGAGCACACACTTAGCAAAGCACCATAGAAGGAATGTGCAATGGCCTAACCACAGTGGGTGTTGCTTACTTCAACAAGGGGTGTTGCCTCTAAGCATCCCTGCCCCACCTCTCATAGCATAGGCAGTGGTCTCTCTGGTCTCCCCAGAGAGATCAAGCCAGCCTATGTGCCCCGAAAACATTTAGACCTCCCACTGGGAGAGATGAATGGATAATGACTCTTCACTCATTCCTACTTCTTGCCTGTTTCCCCCATTGCTGTGGGACACTAACCAAACCCTATTTGTCTGGGTCTTGGTCAGGGCTTCATCTCTCTCTGCTATGGAGCCAGGCTAGAGACCAAAGAAGCTCATGCATTTGATACAAAAGAAGGGGCATAACATAGTCCAGTTGTATTTAAAGCACTTTTTTATAGTGGGCTAGAAAACTTTGAGAATATTATGCCTATTATATATCAGTTTATTTGCTTATTAGAGTATCGACAAAGAATATGACCTGATATATAATTGTCAATGAGATTAGAAAAGCACACTCTACCCAGAAGGTACTGAATTATTTATGGTTAAGGAGGCTAATCTGGCTGAATAGCAATAAAATAAATGCAAGGAATGAAAAGAGTTAGGAACATGAAAAATAGATTGTAATAGTACTGCATTTTCCTGTCTGATGATTGATCTTGGGTCATGGTTGGAAATGCCATCCGCAACTGTAGGCAAGGTGGATATTTAAGACAAATACAGATATGAACACTGAAACTTTGTGATAATAAGTAAAGTGACAGTGTTAGAATCTGATGATATTGTGAATATGTATTACAGCCATTGTCACTTTAAGTTTATTGTAAAGTATAGCTGTTTTAAGAATTATGCATCCTATAATGCACTGTATCTTGAGTCTGGTGTAGTGTGTTTGGGATGAATGAAGATCATTTCTACACAACTGCCATCTAGTACAGAATAAGTTAGCAGTTTGACTAAAGTGTTAGTTTTTCCTGATATTTCTGACACTGCCATTTATTATTGCTGAGCCACCAGAGTTGCACACCGTGATATATCAGAAACACGATCTTTATGAATAAAAAATGAAAATGCCATACCAGTTACACTTTGATTCATTGACATTGTTTTTTATCTCCCAAGATCAGAGTAAACGTTTTTACCTGAAATAAGCCATTGTACCTTACAAAGTGGTTAATTTACCAATATTAAGCTATTCAGCTAAAGAAAACTGAATTTTGATAAAATCTAACAAATTTAGCCTAGCTGAGCTATTTGACTTCTCAAAACTATTTGACCGGTCTGCCTGGAGCCAATGTTTGTATGATTTAGAGTGGTGTTCCATGTTACATAAGAAACACAACAAGAAAAAATCTTGCAAAGCTAGACTTCTAACTGTGTGATAGCTTAAACTGCTTGCATCAGAGGCCTCATGGGATATATGCAAATTACCCTTTAAGGATATCAGGTGTTTCAGCTAAATGGTAATTCTGAATGTCCATGACTTTTTCTTTTACTTTCATTTTTAAGTCTACTTATGGACAATTTCAGGGTATTAAAGCCAAACCCTCTGTGGACATGCATGTTTCTGCCTTCCTATGATGTCATCAACACAGCATAAGAGGAAGTTCAACCTTTGGAAACACAGGGTTGTCATACCCAGCTGATATCCATAAAAATTAGGGTATCTACAAAGTATACCAACTAACAAACTAAAACAAAGAGTAAAAAGGTCACACAGATAACCAACTGGTTAAAAAGCACAAAAAGAAAAATCTAGCAAAGCTAGACTTCTAACTGTGTGATACCTTAAACCTCTTGCCTCAGAGGCTTCATGGGATATATGCAAATCACCCTTTAAGAATATCAAGTGTTTCAGCTAAATGGCAATTCTGAATGTCCATGACTTTTTCTTTTACTTTCATATTTAAGTCTATTTATGGAAATTTCAAGCCATTAAAGCCAAACCCTCTAGTTGTGGACCTGCATGTTTCTGCCTTCTTATGACATCATCAACACAGTATAAGAGGAATGTTTGACCTTTGGAAACACAGGGTTGCCTTCTTATGACATCATCAGCACAGCATTAGAGGAATGTTTGACCTTTGGAAACACAGGGTTCCTCTTTGTTTTAGTAAGTTACATAAGAATCAGAAGAAATCCAGGTAAACACCTTGTCAAATTCAATGGGCAAATAGATAGAGGTAATATACAGTTCCTTTTTATTATCAGCATGCCATAGGATTGCACATGAATCAATAATCCGTAAGCTCAGTTGACATTTTTTGCCAAAAAGAAATATAACGCATGAAACGGTATGCTTCCAGAGATGCATACAAGTCAAAGTGAATGTGTTGAAGCTTTTGTAAAGGGTTTGTATGAAGTGTCTGAAAATTGTGGGTATAACGGCAGAAAAAAATGAAAAAATTTGAGACAGAATTGTAATTGGATTGGCTGATGCAGAAGTGTCTCAAGAGTTATATCTTAAAATAAATTTGACTGTAGAAAAGGCAATACAATTTTGCAGAGCGGCAGAATTAGACAAAAAGCAAAATGCTGATTTAAATACAGCAAATTATGTATTTGAGTAAAACACAGAGAAAAAGGCAGGTTTAAAAAGTGGTAGAATTCTGGTCAAACTAAGTGAATGAACAAGAAGCACAGTGAGCATAGGCTTGGTAAATGCACAAGGCTTGGCTGTTACGCTGAGTTAGAGCATGTTGTGTGTGGTAGCAGGTATAAGAGATGTAAAAAGAGTGTGTCATTTTGCTGCTGTTTGTAAGACAATGTTGATTTCTGAAAATAATGTTCATAAAGTCTTTTTCCTGAGTTCAGTCACTGCTGTATCCCATACTGAAGCAGACTGGTATGTGAAACTTCCCATTGCTGGAACTTGAGTGATTTTTAAAGATTGACACAGGAGCCAACGTTACCATGATATCATCTGCTACCTATAGAAGCTTCTTGAAGTGTTCAAACTGCATGAAATGGAGCTTGAAATTCATAGCCCTAATGGGAAACCCACATTTCTAACCATATCTGAGTGGAATACACACAAGTTTGAGCTTTGGGTTTATTTGTTGGATAGTCCATAGATGAATAATCCGCTCAGCAACACTGTGAAATGGGCTTAATTGCCAGAAAAAAAATCTGTATGGATGTGTTTAGTGAAGTTGGTTTGCTTAACTAAGAACCAGTAATGATTAAGTTAGAACCAAATGCTGTCTCATATGCCTTGATCACACCTAGGAGAGTGCCATATCCTATACTGTAAAAAGCACAAGCCGAATTTAAAAGGATAACAGGCCTTGGTATAATAGAAGACATATGTGAAATGACTGGTGTGTTGCAGTGGTCACAGTTATAAAGAAAAATGTCCATGTATAAATATGTGTTGATTTAAAAAGTCTTAATGATGCAGTTGTATGAGAAAGATTTTTTTCTACATTAGAAGACATAAACTAGTCAAAGCAAAGTGTTTTTCATGTTAGATGCTTCCAGTGGGTTCTGGCAATTGTCCCTAATAAAGATAGTCAAAAGCTGACAACCTTTATTACCCCATTCAGAAGGTTTTGTTTCAAGACACTGCCATTTGGCACCTACGTAACTGAAGTCTTACAGTTTAAAATTATTGATTTTCCCCAATGGGCGTGATGAGTTTGTTGTTATGCATGAGCTTTTGATATTTGGTCTAGATAAAAAGGCACCTGATTTGAGGTTAGAGGCAATGCTCCAAATAATCAGTAGCTCTGGGTTAAAGTTAAACCAAGAAAAGTGCTGTTTTATAAAGCCTGAACTCCTGTACTTTGGACATAGTGTAAGTGCCTTTGGAATCTGACCATGTGCAAGCAAGGTCAGAGCAATAGGCAAGTATGAAACCCTTCTTGTGTGATTAAGTTAAAGCAAGCCACAGGCATGATTAACTGCTTGGGCTAGTTCATGCCAGATCTATTTCCGTTAACTGACCTGTTAAAGAAAGAAATACATTTAGCATGGAGAAATGCTCAAGCCAAGCTTTCAACAATGTAAAAGAAATGTTAACAACCATTCCACTGCTAGCATAACTTGATGTCACTAAAATGAGAATAGTGAGTGGAGATGCTACTAACGATGATCCAGGTGTAGCATTGCTGAAACAAATGATGAAGTGTTATGTCCTGTTATCTATTGCTGCAGAATGCTAACTAAGGCTGAACAGAGATATTTGCAGTTCAAAAAGGTATCTTGCAAGTGTTTGGATATTTGAGAAATTGTCTAGATTCTTGTTAGAGCATGAGAGGTTCTAATTTCATACTACCCCCAAGTCATTCGCTCCACTAATTAATTGTTATGGTCTCCACAAAATGGCACCTAGCTTAGAAAGATGGTTAATGAGACTTTAAGTTTAATGCCAGAGCAATCCGTGTGATTGGAAAGCAGTTGGTTGCTGCAGATGCCTTATCCAGGAATACTGTACATGGCCAGCCATCACCCAGTACTGAAGAAAATCTGGCCACCACTGTGGAAAACAGAATGACCACCAGACAGTTAGTTACCAAGAGACAAGCAAAGCTCAAGCAAGCTACCCAAAATGACCTTGTGTTACAATATGTTTGAAATGGATGGTCAAATCCTGACATTTCTGACACTGCCATTTGCTATTTGTGGGTAACCAGAGGAGGTAACCACAGATGTCCATTGTGATAGGCCTCAATTTACTTTTCTGCATAGTAGGTCAAAAATGGATATGTAGTATCAAGAGAACTGGCCAATGGCAATTGTCTGTATTTTTGGAGACTAGAGAGACAGGGCAGGTAGTAACATAAGTGCTCTGTAATCTAGAGGGGTCTAGAGCTTACCTTGAGCCAGATGGATTACAGATAGGCAAAGTGTAACAGGCTATGGAGAAAAGGATGCTGGCTAGATGCATTTCTTAAACTTAGGATGGGTCACAGGTGAGCTTAGCATAGCTGTAAATGACCTTCCAGATAAAGTCCTTCCCTGTCCGAGACAATGACCTCCTGTACACTTTTCAGTTCCTGTTGTCCAGCAGATCTAGCCTCTGTTGAAAGAACCTAATTAATATCTACTGGTAAGACCTGCGTATACTGAATAAATATACAAATTTACATTAATGCCAATTTAGCAACTGCAGTGATGACAAGCAAGGAGAACTGAGTGGTATGGCTGTTGATCAGAATGAGGACACTAGCTAATTAGTTACTATAAGTAATACAGAGCCTAGAAATAATCAACTTGGCAAAATGATAGTATGGTAGGAAACAAACAAAGACAATCTTCAAGATTACATCCAAAGATCAGTCAAAAAAAATTAAAAATATAAAGACAGCTCTTGCAAGTCATTTTATTTTTTTATTTTATTTATTTATTAAATATTTGTTGACCAGGAAAATCTGACTAGGACAGAACCTATTTTCAGCAGAGGCCCAGGGAGAAATGCTCCAGACGTATGTCTTTAGAATGTGGGAGGAAACCAGAGTACCCGGAGGACACCCACACGAATACAGGGAGAACATGCAAACTCCAGACAGAAGGCACCCCAGACGAAAATCGAACTGGAGAACCTCTTTCTGTGAGGCAACAACATTAACCGCTGCACCACTGCGTCACCCAACGTTGCCAGTTGTTCAGTCAACTGTTAGCAATACATGCATACAAATATTTCAAGCACGGGCATTGATGCCTTCTAGCTTGCCAATATATCCAGGCTATTCTTAAAAATATCTAAACTAGTACTTGCTTTAATGTAATTTGGTAATCTGTTCCACGCATCAGCTACTCTGTCAGAGAAACAATTAGTGCACTTCTCATTCCTATAGAATCTTCTACATAGGTTATCTGATGATTCTCTAGTACTTTGTTAACCCCAAACATTCCCAGAGATAGCTGTCACTAAATGCCATATATACCTGAATAAGATCTCCTCTTAGATATCTGTAAGAGACACTGTACAAGTTCAGATATTTTAGCCTTTCATAATAACTTAAATTTTCACATCCATGGATACCCTTGGTATATTATCGCTGTACTATTTCCAGTTTACTCATGCTTGTTTTCTTATAGGATTTCCATATTGTTATCCCATACTCAAGCTTGGGTCTAATGTAACTAACAAACAATGACTACATTATTTTTTGATTTCCTAGACAGTATAAATCTTTTTATACAACCTATACTTCTATAACTATTATTAACCAATTGCTTGATATGATTAGAAAAACCCATAGCTGAATCTACCCATATACCCAGGTCCGTAAATGAGTCTACAGTTTCAATCACTGTGTGCTGTATTAAATATTCACTTTTCAATTTCTGCCTACCAAATCTCATATGCTTAGTTTTTGATGTTTTTATCAGCATATTATTCTCCTGTGCCCAAATGGTCAATTTAGTCATGTTATTTTGCAGACATGCCTTATCTGTAACACATGTAATCAGTTTACCCAATTTCAGGTCGTCTGCATATAGACTGAAGAACACCTCAGATGAAAAAGTTAGGTCTGCAAGATACAATCTAAACAAGTAAGGGCCTAAAACAGAGCGCTGTGGGACACCATGACTGTAACCAAGGATTTCACCTGTCCAGTTGCTATATGATACTTGCCATGTCCCATTTGTAAGCCATGGAGCTATCCATCTTATCAATAGTACATCAATACCTAGTTGTACTAATTTATTGATCAGTGTTTTGTCCATGGCCCTGTCAAATGCAGAAGCTAAATCTATATAAATTACATCACAGCGCAATTTTTCATTCATAGCTATTATTATATTGTTACAGAACATCATATAACAAGTGGTAATAGATCTCTATTCAACATATGCATGCTTATATATTGTTTCAAGTCACAACCTATCAATTTCTGACAATAATATTACCTTCTCCATTATTTTTCCACAATATGAAAGTAGACTTAAGGGTCTATATAACTCCTGGTTTGTCCTACTCCCCTTTCCCTTAAAAGCAGGTTTAATAAGTGCATGTCTCCAGTCTTGAGGAATCTCCCCATATTTATATGACCTAGTGAATAATAGATATAATGGTACTGTAAGTTCTTGCTGAAGTGTTCTCAGGTCATTTTTTCCTAATTCCATCTACTCCCTGTGCTTTATTTGGATCCAGTTTGCGCAGTCCTTTTTCAATATAATCGAATTTGATTCCAGTATCTGGGGTTACCTGGATGTCACTAGGACAACTTACCACCCCTTTTGTGGAGCCAAACTGTTTTGCATAAGATTTTGTAAATATAGCTATAATCTGTTGCATCTGAGAATAAATTTTATAATCTGTACACAATTTATCAATTTGTGTGTCTTTACTCCTTCCACATCTTATGTATCTTTCCTATTATGCTCAATTTCTTTATATAAATTTTCTTCAAATTTTTCTTGATCTTGTCTCACACTATGCTTAATCTGTTTGTCCAGCTTGTTTATTTCAGTTTTCAAAGCTGTAGTTTGACCTCTCTTCTGTTTGTTATATTTTTTGTCTCTCACCTTAATCAGATATTTTGTTCTTATGGAAATATATCTGACTGGTGTTGTATGCCTAGATCCTGATGTTAAACATTTTTTTTGATTTTTTTGCACTCAAACAGCTTCTCTTTCAAAAATGTTCATATTCCATCTTCAGTTTTTCCACTGAACACCTCACTCCAGTTAGTTTTACATGGTGACAATTTTGCTTACATGTAATATGTAGTTAACCTTGTAGGCATTAGCTTAGATTTCAGTTTGTCAGAATAATCTAGCAACAAATTAACGTTTATAACCCCATGGCTGAAATGGGTCAATAGACAATTCAACTTATCTAGTGAACAAATGGTAAATATATAAATAAATAATAAGGTAAATGCCTGTTAAAAGCAGTTGGGCACTTCATTCTGCCACATGTTCTGTTTAAGTGTAGCACAGTGAAGTGCCAGCAGCCTCTCACAGCTGTTTTACCTTTTACCACATTTCTTTGCCAGCCAGGACTTTCCACCGTTAAGCTTGGGGCTTGTATTAGGGGCTAACAGTGGTTAAAATGCTCATAAAAAAGTTTTGTTAAGCATCTCTAAGCACTGTTAAGACTGGATCTTAAGTGCTTAACAAGTTTATCTTTTTCATGATTTTGGAGAGTAACTGCTGTAGTCCATTCACTACAGTAAGATTACTACTGTTACATTAAAACCTAGTGAAAGCAGAAAATACACTCTTTCCTAGATGCCCAGTTTATAGTCGTTAACATAAAATGTTTATAATACTGAAATTGTGAAGCAGAAGGTGTTTTTTTTTTTTTCAGTTAGACAACAAGAATGCTACCTTGGGTTAAAATATAAATGTGCTGGCAGTGGAGGACTCAGACTCATTTAAAAAGGGAAATCATTTGATTTTAACAGGGAAGAAATGTTTAAAATTCTGTCCTTATTGCAATGCATACAATATGCTCTTTGCCTAAACACTGGGACTTGGGGTAATTCCCACACATGGGTAAGAATGAAAGCCCTCTGTACTGGAATGTTCAGCAGCTGTGTAACAGTAAATATTCAGTTGGCTGTATTTTATGGACGTAAGCATTTGTAAAGGCTTCACGGCTGAATTTAATTAATACTGTCCTTCTTTCTTTTCCTGGATTCAGTATTTTTAAATGGCCATTGTGAATCAGCTTTTGCAGTTTTTTTCAGGTCTCTAATATTATTTTCAAAAAAATAAAAACAGCTGCTAGAAAGGAAAGTGTGGACCTGTTCAATTAGCTTGCAATTAGATGAGTAAGAATAATGCCTTCATCTGCAGGTGTAAAAAAGAAACTGAATAGGAGCCCAACACAGAATTTTGGAGTCAGCATTCACACTGAAGCAGGTGTTTTAGTATTTTTTACATGAGACATTAAATGACTAAAATTATATGTGAAATATGTACCTAGCCAGCTTAAAAAATGGTTCATGCTTAAGATAAAATGTAGTGTTTGTATATTTACTTCAGACTGCACTTGCTAAATGGCAAGCTGATATATAGAAACAATAATTAGTTAACCTGAGCTAGTTAAGGCATGTTGTATACATGTATGGTTTCTGCTACCAACATAATTTTGAAAATAACTATAGCAAATGTTCTGAAGTCATGCACCATACGGTAACTCACATAGGAAGGAGCATTTCAAGGTGTTTTCCTAGCTGCTGTGATTTTTAAAACTGTTAAGTGGATTACCTACCTGTAGGAATAATACACTTTTTGGATTTAATATGATTAAAATATTTCTGCTCTTATGGGTAGATTTCTTGCAGTTAGCAAACTTACATTATCTCGTACAATTCTACATCCATCGGTAACATTTTAACTTTAGCATTTATCAACATTAATTTTTTGGCACTTTATTTGTGTCATATCATACATATTTTTTTATTGTCAGAAAGATGTTGTTAAAAAATAGTATTGATTGATCGATTGTAGGGTGGGAGGTACTATTCAGTGCATGTAGCACAATGCAGGGATGACATTAATGAGAAATGTTCAATTTCATGGTTATGGCTTAATCTAATAAAATCCATGGATTTTGACACAAGCAATTATACTTTGCAGCTGAGAGTTTTGTTGGATTTTGCATATAATACAGATTATTTTTTATATTTAGATTTTTTTGTTACCAAAGGTGGAATTGGAACAAACTAGAAAGGTTGAAAACTTTGCTTATTAAATCTAGAAGACATAGTATGACCACAACAGTTACAGTAGGAGGATTTTGCATTGGGTAGTATCACTCAGGAAAGAGAAGACCAAACCTCTGAGTACTGAAACAGGTCAGTCTTTGAAACTATTGATCTTTATCTGCCATTTGATACTACAACAGTAACTGAACATGCACATTTTGACAATTCATGTATCCTTTACAAATTTATTTTCATGTAAACACTCAGAACATATCATAGAATATATACATTGTAGAATATGTGTCTCAGAAAACAAGACTGTGTACTTGAAATTCAGGTTTAATTTAATTCATGTTTGCATAATGTATAATACAATATAATTTAGATTTCCCACACAGGCTCTCTGTGGTCACTTCAGATTGCATATTACACATTTCTGCAAAGGCTGAGATCATACTAACCTATACCATCACGATGGCCCTGAAAATACATCCATCCGTACAGCTATTTTGGGGAAGGTGGTACCCATGCCTTTGATTTGCACCGGTAACTGCACTCAAGTGGTCATTCCTTCTCTTATGCCAGACATTGATGGGCTGACCTACAGGGGGTGCTGCACTGCCTTGACTGCACATGTAACACTAACTTGTTCTCCCTGTATGGTATGTGTCTCTTGGGACATTGTACTTCCTGACCATGCCAGCTGTTCATTTCCATCGTCATCAAAGTCAAATGATTCTTCAGTATCAGGTAGTCAAATGAGTTTCCAACAACAGATGGTGGAAATTCAATGGCAGTGGTGCAGGAAAGCACAAAGCCCAGTACAAAAATAGCCCATCGCCCCCACCTTACTCCTAGTGCAGACTTAATACTACAGTGGTTACCAGCAATACTGGGCACAATACCTTACCTTGTGCAGGTGCCCTGATGTATCTACAGTATCCACACCATATGACATCAGTGGGATGTTCAGTACTTGTGGCATCTCCGTTAGATATTCTTATGGAAAGTACATTGTAGCTTGACTATGAGATCTAACACCCAACCCTGGTTCTGTGAGGACTATGTTCCCCCTTGTTATAGATACCATAAACACATCTATCTCC
The DNA here is from genome assembly GCF_019279795.1 of Protopterus annectens. Classification (NCBI taxonomy): domain Eukaryota; kingdom Metazoa; phylum Chordata; order Ceratodontiformes; family Protopteridae; genus Protopterus; species Protopterus annectens. The sequence continues at coordinate 83,707,557 of NC_056742.1, forward strand.
ATCAAAGGTGGTTAAACCAATCCCTCCTCATTGCCTTAAGTTCCTGTGCAAGGTGTAGAACATCTTTTTCCATGTCACTGGTAATGTTGGTGGTAGTATGTCTGACCTGCTAGTAGTTGTGGTCCTGGCCACTAAAAGCATTAACATCAACAACAAAATCCTTCCAAGCAGATTTGTGGTAGAACTGGACAGCAGTCCTCTGGCCAAAGAGACACTGGCCATAAGGATAGAGGGCCTTAGGCAACATTTCATTCCCTACATCAGAGAATTTGCTGTTATGAGTCTTTCCCTTACCAGGAATATTTCTGTGGGAATAAAAATGCACCATGTGAATATACCACTATGGACTGTTTGTTCACCTACTCTGTGTACAGTATAACATACTGTTTATGCAACAGTACAAACAACCTTTCCTATAACATACACACAAGTGTAACCCCTACAGGTTACAAGTCCGACAGTTGCCCCTTCCCCTAAACATCACATTACATTTTTGTACATAGTCTGGAATATGTGCCCTTGCATAAGAACATCACAGAGTACTACTAGCTGTAGTCACCTTCTACAGACACATAGTCACCCACCTGCACAGTACTATGAAGGGTACAGCTGTAGTGGTATCATGTAAGTGTGACAGTACCTAGTTACTCTTATACATACCCATGTGTGTCTTACAAAAAAGCCTTTCATGTGTGGCCCATGCTATCACAAGGCAGCACTGGCCTACCTCCTTTAGGAGCTACACTTTACAATACTTTAGGGTGTGCCTCCCACTTGTGTATACACTCTCTGTGTTTCACTCACTACCTTTTCTTTGTTAAAACACTTAAACAGGCACTGCATGTTTACACACAGCAAGTATTTCTACACAGAAACAAGTAGTAGTAATGAAAACGATGCGCATGCCTTCAGCGAGTAGCATTTCAGCTCTCCACATTGTTGAAAACATTCAACAGGTGTACCTTGTTTGCAGAATGTAACTCTATGTCTTCTTCCTTTGTACATTGAGACTCCCTGAGGCTACTGGGTTTATGTCTGGCTGGCTGTAAAGAAAAATTTGCCAAAGTCTCCTAGAACTCACTGTAAAATATCTCTGCCTCCGTCACACAAAGAAATACCTTTTTTAAACACCTTTATTGAATTATTACTTGTGATGCAGGCAAGCTTATATTTATAGAAAAGAAAACAAAGCATGTTTACTCTTTCATAGTTACAAACATACAGATATATTCTTTTGTACAATATAACCAATCCAACATTACATAGTTTGTCAATGTCTGTCTTCCCTTAAAGCTTCTTCCTACTCCAAAACATTTTTCTGCATGTATTGTTCCCAAAATTTCAATTTTTTATGTAATTTGCTCCTACTCTTTTCTAAAGATCCCACCTTCAGTTCTTCTATCTGTGTTAAAATATTCATTACTTCAAGTATGGTTGGTTTAGACTTTGATTTACATTTTCTAGTAATTGCTTTTTTGTCAGTCACCAGAATTAAACTTAACAAGGCCTTACTAAGTCTAGTCAATCCACATCCTATATCCCCCCCCAAAAAATTTCATCACTTTTTTCCATTGGCTCACTCAATATTTCTGAGTACTCTTTTCCAACTCATTACAAAAACATTTGTTCCCAGTTACCTCTTCCTTTTCCATCAAACCTTCAAGATTTGCTATCTACCTGAAGAAAAATTATTTGGAGTCTACTTGGGAATAAAAATACCTATGCAACCACTTATATATATATATATATATATATATATATATATATATATATATATATATATATATATATATATATATACATACACACACACACACACACACACACACACACACACACACATATATATATATATATCCTCCCATTCTTTTTTGAGTGAATTGCTTATCCAGTCTCTTCCCAATTTTTTCTAACCTCCTTTGATAGATTCCTATACTTATCATGCAATATTTTATATACCCTACTAATTATCCCTTTTTTAACAGCAACTAATGTTCTAGATTTGACTAAAAACTCTACCAGTGCAGGTCTTTCAATTAGAAATACCCCATCCCTTTCTGTTTGTCTATACTCTGATATCAGTCATTATATGGAAGGCAGTCTCCAACCTGCAGTACAAATGTCTTTTTATCCTTTTCCCATTTTATGACCTTTCCCTCTCTATTTGTTGCCAATACCTTGGTTCCTTTGCCAGTTTCCTTCAATAAATTCCAGCCCCCTCTTGTCTATTCTCTGTACCACTTATTGCAGTAATCCTTATTAGCAGAATCTCTTTTCTTTATTCTCATGTTGGCTTAGTCCTTAGAATACTTTCTGATATTTTATAAATATAATATTCTGTATGACTGTTGTTGTTGTTCTTAAGGATTTGCATCCAAAATCTTACCCTCCCTGCATTTCTTCAATTTCCTTCCTGCTTCATCATTGTCTCTTTCCACATTAAATTGTAGCTTTCTGCCTGTCTAGTGTATATATATATATATATATATATATATATATATATATATATATATATATATAAGAGCCTTAAATGTGCAGCTCTAAAAATCCCTTCAAATCAGGTAATTCTAAATCACCTTGTTCTGTTAGAAGGACCATCCTATCCCACTTGACTCTTGCCCTTTTTCCCTCCCAAATAAAATCCTTTAACTCTTTATTAATTACTATCCACAACTTCTCCTCTGGTTGATAAAAATATGCCTGACCTGTATATAAAACTAAAGGGACTAAAACATTTTTTGCTGCTTGTATCTTGCTACCGATATCCATAAACAAGAGCTTCCATTTTCAGTTTTTGTATTATCTTTTGTTTAGTCTCTACTCACATATCCTCATCTGCCATAACGACATCTCTTTTAACCCATAATTCTACATATTTGATTTTATCATGTCCCATATATATATGGCTGAGGTGAACTAATTCATGAGTGGGAAGTTTTCAGTTATAGCCTTTATTTTATCTTCATTATTTTTATATCCTGAAAAAAACTCAATACTGTCACAGAATATTCCACAACAATGAGATGTCCTTTTTCTGGCTTTATCAGGTACAAAATAATATCGTCTGCAAATAAAGCCAAACTACCAATTATATCCTTGAATTTCTAAGTCCATTATTTACTTTGCTCATAGTTCTAAATATAATGCAAATAAAGGGAAAGAGGACACTCCTACATAGTTCCTCTGTTCAGATACAACTCATCTCATAGTTCAGGAAATGTTATGGCAATATCACCAGCAAACTACTTTTAATGCAACACTGGCAACTGATCCTTCAAGGATAGCAGGCACTACATTTCTAGATGAAACACTTAAATGCAAACTTGTTTACCGGCAGCAACCTCTGCATTAGTAATAGCTGTCTTTAATGTGCAATTATTCAGATGACTTTTACTACTGCAGAGAGAAATATTGACTTAGCGTATGTTATTAGATGTTTGATATTTTTTGTACTCTTATAAATACTCTTCTATTTAAAATGTGCTACACGTGGCTGGGTCTTATGCTGTGATGCTAGTGTACTTTACACAGTTTCATGTAGGTCATTCAAAGCTACCAATAAAGTATGCATAATTTATTTCTTCGTATCAGTAATGCATGTGCACAACCATTAAAGTGGTTATAACTGCTGGTGGTGATGGGGGTGGGGTGGGGGAGCTCCCTGTGGATGAAAGTACCTTATCCTCCTATCATCTGGTAATTTTAAGTGGTCAGTTTGGCTTTGCCATATTTATGTGTGCATGTGTGAGAGAGACAGAGAGAGAAAGACAATTAAGCTGAAATACTTTGGCTATTGTGTGTTTGTGTGAAACAAATTTGAAATATGACTTTGGTCATTATTATTGTTAGTTTTTTGACACCGACATCTGAGAAGGATTTAGTTAAGATGTCTACTGTTGCTCATGCTAAATCTGTTTTTAATTTGAAACTATTTTATTTTGTTTTCCTAAAGAAAAAGCCATCAGTGTTTGTGCTATAAAATTTGAAATAAAGGTGTTAAATCAAATCTTTGTAAGGACTGTAAAAATAAAGACGGAAATAGTAGACACACTGACAGGTAAGAATAATATTTATTTATTTATTTATGGTAACTGGGGAGAGACAGCCAAGTAATGGGACACTAGAATGGCTTTGGGGAAGAGAGGGGTTCCTTGTACATTACCTTACCCAGGGCCCCATTTCACAATGATCTGTCTCTGAGTAACAGTAACTCACCTAGCTAAAATAATGCTCTGATACTACTGAGAGCAGTTAAAATTCAACCACAGTATATAAAAAAAAATGAAGTACAGTAATCACTAGTTAACTGCAATAAATCAGGAACAGAGCACTATAGACAGTAACAGCAATGAAGTTTGATTAGATACTAGAAAAAATGGGAAGGTACAATTACCTTGCTTTATGAAGCTTTGCGAAAACACAGCTTTACCCAGGTAAGGTACCGTTACTATAAGGGGCAGAGAATGAGATGCATCGGATCTAGAGTTTCAAGCAATGAAATGGGTAAATGCATATGTGGAAGGTGCTTACTGCACTAGTTTGTTGCTGAAACTGTAATGTTGTACAAAGCGCAGCTCATATTCCATGGGAAAAGTGCTTTAAAATGTTTTCTACTGTTCAGTCTCTTTATCTTGGTGTTATACTAGCTTATGCAGGGATAATCAACTCAGCAGAAGCGAATGCACAGCTGCACATCTGTCCTCTGTTCATAGCAAGAGGGTTACCACCAAAGCATGATTCAGCCAATCGGCATGCATACTCAAGAGCCTACAAAGAAATGTCCAAGACAAGACAGCTACTGTTCCTCCTTTCTCCATGAAAAATAAACAAGTACAGTCCCAACAGAGATCTAAGCAACAGGGTCCTGTATTTAGCTCAGGTGTTACTCAGGTCCAATATGTTAAACGGGCTTGATAGAAATTCTTTTCTCCTGCCACTGTCTCTTTATGGTGTCACTTTGGGTTGTGCAGTGATCAGCAGCTATCATTGAAAGAGAGCCTGTTTACAACAAGAGTGTTAATTCTCTCTAGATGAATCATATGGCTTCGGTCTCTTCATTACCCTTTAGTAATCTAATAGCTTATGAGTATTATGTCTTATTTTACAGATCCTCAGCTACGTTATCAACACATTTGGACCATCTGTGCAGTTCATTATTTGAAATAAGAATACATCATCTATTGTTTCTGTCACTTCTGGCAAAGTACTAGAGAGGTTTATTTTTTGGAGTTTCTCATCTGATTTGGCAGCAGTTTCTTTGATGAAAGTTGTATCCTGCAAATACAGAATCTGATATCTGATAGAAGCAGGTGAAGAATGTAGAGATTGCTGTATTATAGAATGTCCCATTAGGGAAGTGGGTTATTCAGCCATTTCCAGTCTCCATGTGGCTGGGAGACAAGCTATCGATCATTTAGAATTAAGTGATACAACCGAATACAATTATGACTACAATGGTCATATGTTTTCAATAGTTAAATTACTAATATTCCTATATCTTTAACATCAAGAATAGAGTTGGACAATTATAATTCATTATTTTCCCCCTTGAACCCGCAGAGTTAATTGCTTATTTTTTCTCTGACATACACTGTCATCTCTCATCTCTGCTTCCCTCTCATAAAGACCATTTGCTTTAGAACCATTTTGTTCCAATTCTTTTTTCATATGAATATGTCTCAGTTACACTTCTTATGTCTGTTCCTCTTTTTACCATGATAACGTGGAGCAACTCATTTTGTTCTTAATGTTCTTAACATCACATATCACTTTCCATTCTTTAACTGTGTTTCTCTTCAAAATATCCTTTTTGCGTTTATTCACTATCCTTCTCTTTACTTTTTTGTTATTCTGGCTAGTCACACTCCTTTTCATCATCACTTTAAAAGTGAGACTATCTCAATTCACTTTGTATACACTTCCCTCACAATCACAGCTTCATGGTCTCTGGTGGGCTGATGCATCATGCTCCCCTCTCTCTCTTCCTCTCTCAGCAGTTCCTCATTCTCTTAGGTTCTCCCCACATTACTCTGTTCTGGTCCCAAGTTCTTTAATTGGAGCTTTTTCCTTCTGTGCTGCACTTCTTAGCTCTGACTCTGGGCTCCAGAAGGACCTTCATAAACAGCCCATCATGTTCATAGGTAAGTACTAAGCTAGCTACCCTTGTGGGACATTTTAAGCCTAGCCAATTTCCCTACCAAAGTCAGAATCAAGCCTGTATCTTAAGTCTACAAAGTAAATACCTTACCATTATACCAGCTCTATATGTTGAAGCAACCTATGTGGTTCTTTATACAAATGTTTTCTGTAGTTGCATCTGCCAAGACAAGGCTCCTCACAATGTATTATGGGCCAGAATCCAAAAGAGTTGCTCTCCATGGAAGTCTGCACTGATCTGAAAGACTTGTTCTCAGTATAAGTGACTTACATTGGAGTAATGCCTATTTATATATAGGCTTACACCAGGGGGCCGAATTCCAAAAGGCCTGCTCTTAGTATAAGTGATTACAGTCACTGAGAGCAAGTCTTTTGGAAATGGGCACAAAATGTAAGTGCTTCCTCTCCCACCTGCTATTTCTATACTACATGGTATGCCTTGCTTAGTATTAATACAGGAGCTATCTCAGGATACACCAGGCTGCTTTGAATAAAAACTCAGATCTGATTACCACTTATATTTTTGTACCCCAGCAAGCATAGTAGATGCATCAGTTTTCAAATCCTGTTTAAGATTCTATTTAAAGATAAAACCTCACCTGATGTTGTCACCTCAATGAAACTATTAGGTGTTATTATAGACTATGACCCAAAGATGCAACAATTTTTTGGTTTAGTTTTTTTTGCTCACCAAAAGCAACACCTGCTGTACCATGTGCACCAGTTTGTAGTTCTATAGGAGTATCTTGGCACATGCCAAACCTTCCTATTTCAAAGTCTACTTTATAGCTCCAACATACCCGCCAACCTCCTTTCTGCTTAGACAGCAAAGATAAAAGAGGTGTTAAACCAAGGCTTCATCTCCTTGAGCTGGTGATAGCTCAGGTGGATGTAAAAGATTCAATGGCACCTATCAAAAAGTGTAGGGGCCCTTTATTGCATATCATATCTACCATATTTATACATTATACATTTTTTACAATTATTTACATCCTTTTAATCTCATTTTCCATCACTTGCATAACTTTCTACATACATTTCATTTTCTTTATTTTAATTCATTGTCTTTCCCCACGCTTTTTTCCACAACCAAAATCTTATTTTTTTATTATCTCTGGCAATATCCATTTCCCATTAAATTTTATGTCATTCAATGTTTTGTACCATATAAGTCCATATCTTTCTATGTATTTTCTTAACAGATCCCCCTCTTTTATTACTATAGTAACCATATTTCAACATATCCATACTTGTATCCTTCATTTGCTTAATACCTTCCAGAACATTTTCATATATTTTTTTCTGATTTACCTTTAAAACCGCAAGTTGCAGAAGGGTGAACAGCACATTTCCGAAAGGCAGTTTGCAAGGTTTGCAAACGCCGAATGGAAAAAGGTTTGAATGTGCAATGAGCGAATGCACAGTGAGATTCTCTCATTACACATTCGACATTCAGGGGCAGATTGCACTATAGTAAGGATTAGGAAATGGTTCCTTTCCCCACTGTAGTGCGATCTCGGAGTTAAAATAATAAAGTAGGGGGGTGTGGGGGGTGCAGTGGGACTTGCCCCCCTGCTTTACACTTTGTTTTTTTTTTCTTTGACTTTCATGTTCGAAAAACAGCCAATCTGCTGTTCGATTTGCTGTTTTTTGAACATGTAGGTTTGTTGACATTGTCAGTTTCGTGGTTTCGAGTCGCTCATGTGAGTACTTGAACCAATGCAATTTGCGGTTTTAAAGGTAAACCTTTTTTCCTATAATTTATTCACAGTTTTACATTAAAAACAACATGCTCTATGTTTCAACTTCACCACAATAATTATATATTCTTTCCTCTTTTTTATATGGCATATTTGCTTTCACTGGTAATTTCTTTATTGATAATCTTCATATACCATGCTTTCCTATATTTTTCTTACATTATAAACTGTCCTTCGGCTTTTCCTGGTTAGAGGTCGCCACAGCAGAACTCTGGTCTGGTAATGATTGGCAGTGAATTTTTACGGTGTCGAGTTGCCAACCCAGTGCCCAATCTTCAAAGAAGGCACACTCACACACGCACACACCTACCTGCATGTTTTTAAATTCACTCGACCGGGGGGAGGACATGCAGACTCCTCATAGAAGGTGCTCCAGCCGAAATACTTATTAACGACTTGTTTTCCTCTTTTAACCATGTCAACACTTTATATAAATTCAATGAAGCTGCCTAAACAACCAGATTTACCAAACCCAACCATCCTTCTTTTTATTTAACATATAACACACCTCTTTTCACTGGATTTAATATGGGTCCCCATATTAATGAAAACACAATAGACATTAATTATTTCATATTTTATAAATAAACATAATAAACACATTTGCTAAATATGCAATTTTTCCCAATAATACAAAATTTATTAAATATACTTTCTTTTTTTTTAATTTCTCCAAGTCTTTTGGGTTTCTAATACCATGACGGGAACGGATGCTACTCCTAAGTCAAAGTACGATTAAAGTTCATAAAATTAATATTGTTTCAATGTTTGATGTCAGCCAGAACTGCTCTTTGCAGCACCTGCAATGTGCCCAGTAATGATTCCTTCTGCAATTCATATGGGGTTACATGTACCAGTAACATATCTAAATACGACTGAAGAATTTTTTTTATAAGACATGTTGCTCCTACTACTATTGCAACTGTCTGGGTATCTTTCTTCTACATTGCTCTCGTTTCTGCCCTGCAAATCCTGATGTTTTATGACTTTGTGTCTCTGTGTACACAAGACACTATAGTCACTGGGTGTGCAGATTTCAATGATCAATGCTACTTTTGTCTTTTTTTCATGGACCACTATATCTGTTTTTCTAGCATCCATCTTTTGAACTGTTGGTAATGGGTGATCCCATGTGATGTAGACCATCATTTTCTGTGATGATTTGTGGCTCATGTTTCCAGTGTTTTTCAGCCACTTCAATTCCATAATGTTTGCACAATCCCCAGTGCAACAGTCTTGCCACATTATTATGCCTTTCAATATACAGTCTTTCTGCCATTAGTATTTCATAACCAGCAACAAGGTGTGCAATTCTGTTTTACAAAACCTACATTTGTATGTTTCTCCCACATGTTCAATGGACTTTGTAAACCAACATGTATATAGTCCGCTATCTTGGGCTGCCAGTATTAACCTTTCATCTCTTGGTTTGAATTTGCCTCTACTTGACCATTCCTGTATTTGATCCTGATCAACATGAGGTTCTTCCAGAAGATTTCTATACTTGCAACTATATTTATGCATTTTCCATATTGATTGCCTTCTCATCTGGTCCTTCACCTTATATTCTTTCTTTTGTTTTTTTTTTTTTTTTTGGCACATTCAGTTACTGCCTGATTTTTATCTACTTCAGGTTTGATTTTCATTCCTGCTTCATGCCAATATGCTTCTGTTAGATTAAGCAGAGAAGTAATCTTAGATTTATTCTCCTCATGTTTCAAAACTTTCACTATATTTGGGTCTTGTGAGGTCAACAAATATGTGTGCAGTCCCACGATTGCAGATCTATACATGCAATCAATTTCAAGGAGGCCTATCCCTCTTTTAGAATGGGGAATATATAATCTTGGTATGCAGTGATTTTTATAAATAATTTGGTGAGCATGAAGCATCCTTCTTGTTTTCCTGTCTAATCTTTCCAACACGTTTTGGGGGCAGTCAATCACTCCAGAACTGTAAGTTAGGACAGGAAGAGCAAATTGGATTATAGTTTGAATTTTGGTTTCTAGATGTCAATGCTGTTTTCAGGATTAATTTAAATGTTCTAAAGTATTCCTTACTAAGTTTTATTTGCATTTGTTCATGATTTATTGCTGATGTTTCATCACTTCCCAAATATTTATACACTCCCTCTTACTCAAGTTCTTTTATATCACATTCTTGTCCCAGACTGATGTTTTCTTGTTGCTGCAGTTTTCCTGCTTTAAAAGTTGCTTTTACACATTTATCAAGACGAAATGACATTCTTATATCATCTGAAAAAGTTTTGACAGCCTGCAGTTATACTTTCAGTTCCTCATTTGATGAGCTATACAATTTTAAATCATCAATAAAGAGAAGATGAGAAGTCTTTACACTTTGTTTTCTAGGTGTCAAATTACAGCCATGGCCTAAGCTGTGAAGTAGAGACCTTAATGGGTTAAGGGCAAGGCAGAATAGCAGCGGTGACAAAGAGTCACTCTGGAATATCCACCTTTGAATTTTTATCCCTAGGATAATAATTTGTCCTTTATCATGGCTTAATTGCAAAGCGGTCTGCCACTGTTTCATGGTCACTGTAATGTAATCGATCGGTGTAGGGTATATCTTATACATTTTTAAGCACTCTTTTATCCATGAATTTGGGATACTATCAAATGCTTTTTTGTAGTCAGTCCATACCATACTTAGATTCTTCCCCGTTTTACAGTTCTCCACTATGACTTTATTTAACAGCAAATGATCCTTTGTTCCATATGTCTTTCTTGTATTGCCCCTTTGTTCTATTGCCATAATTGAGTTTTCTTCTAAATGACTATAAACTCTGTCAGCATCATTTTCAGTGTATAGTTTATATGTCATTGGGAGGCAAGTTATTAGCCTATAATTTTTAGGGTAGGTTGCAGGTTCACTCTTAAGTAGGAGCATTGTTTTTCCTGTTGTTACTCAGGTTGATGTCTGTTCTGGGTGCGCATATAAATAGTTCTTACTCATGGCTAGATCTTCATGCAAAGATGTTAATACTTTTAACCTGAAGTTAGGTACTACATCTGGGCCTGGGGTTTTCCAATTAAAGGCTTTTCATAACTTTGTTTCAATCTCTCTGGATGTTACTTCATCCCATTTTGTATCCTGTACCTTTAAACTTCTTATTCTTTCTTTTACTTCTTCTGTCCATTTAGCATCTTTGTTATGTTCCACAAGATCTTCATAAATATTTCTCCAAAATATATCTATTTTTTTCCTTTTTGTTGATCTTTCAGTTCCTTTTACCTTGCTTCCCAATTCTCTATAAAACTTTTTTGGGTCATCAATAAATTGCTTATTTTGTACTTTTCCTTTATAATTATATATGTATTTTCTAAGCTTTTCCACCTGTGCTGAGATTTTTAGTTTATTTCAGATAGTGCATGATAGATCCCGATCTGTTCTAATACAGCTCATTGCTTTTATCATGTCTATCTTTCTAAGTATTTTTGTTGATCTGTTCCCTCTTCTATACTCTTCTAACAGTGACACTTCTTGTCTTAATTGCTTTACAGTTTTCTCTGTTCAATAGTTCCATGATGGTATTCGATTTTGCCCCTTTCTTTCCCTGACTACCCTGTGTTCTTGTAGTAGAACTTCATCAGTTATTAATTTAGCTGCATAGTAATATAGCCTGTTTACCTCTGTTATATTGCATGGATCTCTAGGGACAGTCCTAATTACTGTGTTCATTTGTTTTATCAAACTTCTGGCTTTTTGGGTTTTATTGACCTTCTGCGGTCTATTTCTTTCATTGATCTTAATATGTCTATCTATCTGTATTAAATCAAGCAACTCTTCTCCTAGCTCATTTTTTTCTAAACTGAGGGCAGATTTTTTGGCTTCCATTTCCTGCGGGCATTCCATAGAAAGTTCTGTAGCATCTTCCTGTGGCACATTCTCTTCAATTTCATCCTGTGCCATCCATTGCTCTGTCATATGGGAACTTACCGGCCTATCACTCCTCAACACTGACTGCCTCAGAGTTTCCATAATTTCTTGTTCCTTCATTTGCTGTCCAGCTTCAAGTGAACATTCATACTGCTTTCCTGTGGAAGGCTTCAAAATATCTTCATATGGCACCTTACCAATTGCTTCCTTTTCCACTGGTTTCCCCTTAATTTGGATGTCCATTGCTCTATCCTGTTATGATGCTTCCTGAATTAGATTTTCTACAGTGAATCCTTCACTTTGCAGGTTCATAGGTTCATAGGTTCATACTAGGCTATCTGCCCGAGGGCATTTATAAGCCTAGCCCATAGTTTTGTGGCTTACGCCACCCCTTTAGTTTGGAGAAACTATGCCCATTATTTTGCTGTGCCTCTGTCGAGCAGTGACACTGAGGTAACCCCTGGGGTGTATCTGCGATCTCCCATCCATTGGTCAAGATTCCTCTTGAACAAGGCCAGTGAGGTGCTCTGCCTCACATAAACCGGGATTTTGTTCCACAGCATAGGGAGTCTTTGGGTGATGAATCTATCCCTCCAGCACGTCCTATTAATAACCGTGTCGAGGTTTAAGTCTCCCGCCCTTGTGGCTCTGAGGGATCTAGATTTTTTGAGATGAAGCATGTTCATCAAATCTGGGTTTGACATGGCCTTGTATGTCAGGCATAGGTCACCTCTGAGCAAGCGGTAAGCAACTGAATATAACGGGAGTTCTTTCAGTCGGGCAGCATAAGACAGATTTTTGAGACCCTTTATCCTTTTGGTGAGGAACTTTTGTGGCCTCTCCAGCTGCTGCAAGTGTCGGGTCAGATACATTCCGAATGGGGCATTGTACTCGATCATTGGTCTGATGAGTGATGAGTATAGGGAGACTGATGTCTGTTCTGGGTGCGCATATGTACTCCATAATCTCAGTTTCTATTTCTTTAACTCTCCATTACTAATCTCTTTCTTGGTTTCCCCTTAATTTGGATGTCCATTGCTCTATCCTGTTATGATGCTTCCTGAATTAGATTTTCTACAGTGAATCCTTCACTTTGTAGGTACTCCATAATCTCAGTTTCTATTTCATTAACTCTCCATTACTAATCTTCTTTTCTCCTTTTCCTGTTTGTCTTGTTAGTTTCTGTATTGTAAAGTTTTCCATTTCCGGATTTCTTTGCCTGTATTTTTCTTCTAATATCTTTGGTGCTGCTCATTTTGTATCATTTAGTTTTGCTTTCTCTTTGCATAGATATTATACCATATTAAATCTCTTTTTCTTTCCCATGTCCATATTTCTTCTTCAGACGTCTCCCGATCTTCCTGTTTCTCCTTACTTTAGGGACTTGTTCCATCATGCTGTGATGTAACCTGTGTTAGAACTTCTACACCAAACCCTTCACTTTGCAAGCACTCCATAACTTCAACTTCTATTTTTTTTTACTTCTACTTTACTAATCTTCTTTTCTACATTCCCTCTTTGTGATATCATTTTTTTTTTATTTTGAAAGTTTCCATATCTGGATGCTTTTGCCTCTATTTCTCTTAGAACATCTTTGGGGTGCCTTTTTTATATTGATTAATTTGGCTTTCATCTTTGCCTAAATATTGCACCATATCAAATATCTCTTTCTTTCCCATGCCCATATTTTTTACATTTTTTAAAAATCTCTAGGTTTTGTTGTTTATATTTTCAAACTTCCTCAGATGCTTCTTTTTCCAAACAGATCAACGTTTCTTGGTTTATATACTGTTTTTCACAAATCTGTTGTATTAATGAGCACACATTTTTATTTGAGGCTTCTGACAGTTTTTTCTTGTGGAAGTATTTTTCTTTCCTCTAATTTCTCTCTTAATTTTTTGTATATCTTGTGTCTGGAAATTCTGGGCTTTTTGCATAATAGTAACAATACATAATGTCTTTCTTATCCTCAACAGTCCACTCTATCATCTTTATAGTTCTTCTTTGTCCTATCAGTTATTGTGATTTTTGTGGACTGCTACTTCTTTCTACAACAAGGGAGACATCCTTCCCCTGGGCCTGGCCTGGCCCCATTGTAGGAATGTTTCTGTATTTTGAGGATTCTACACTATCATTTTTTTTTACATTAGGCTAATCTTCTAAAACAAATGCTGAGGATGCAAAAATGCTTACAGAAAATGTCATATAAGTCTAACAAGACTGTTAACATAACAACGTCAACCAAAATATCACTTTATATAACTATTCACAATGACTACACATTTCTGTTGCCTCGAAGAAGGAGCAACTTTTCAAAGTGTTCGTCAGTGAGTCTATTTCTTCTTGCAGTCATCACTTGTCCACCAAAACTGAACAGGCATCCAGCAGATACGCTAGATGGCAGAGCTGTATTAGTATTCGGAAATATCTTCTTGACTATAGGATAACTGTTGAGAGGAGATATTTCTCTGGAAGAGTCAGCCAGATACATGTCCATCTGAGAAGATATGCTGACGTTGGCTGGCGTGAATTCTTTGAAGCTGAAGAAGCTGTCTTCGGCAGTGAATGCAGAAGCTTCAGATGACCCATGTGCAGGTTCATCCAGTTTCTGCACGGCATCAAGGAGCAGAGCTTTGCCTCTGAGTTTCTGCTCTTCAGTCTCCATCCATTGCAAATGGAACTGTGGATGTACTATGCTAGCCAGAATGAGCTCTTCATGCTACAGAAGGTGATTGAACCAAGGCTCAGTGCCTTTAAGATGAGCATCAACTAGCAGCACAACAAGCTTCACAGACTGCCTGACTTTGGACTACTTGTTTTTCAGGCATGTAATGGTGGGGATCAGGATTCCCATGAAGCTTTTCAGCTCTGACTGCAGGATGTTCAGAACCATTGGCAGGGGCTGCATTGCTTGCACAAACTCAACAACAATGGTAATTTCTGCAGGCCTGAAGATGGCAATTCCAGTCTGTTCAGATATCTCATTCAGCAAGCCTTCACCCTGAGTTGCAATGAGGTGAATTCTCTCCATCGCGTAGAAAGTGGGATTCCATCATGTTACATTGGGAATAATCAATGCCAGATCACACTTATTTTGGGTCACTGCAGTGGCTTGGGTGCTGTGACTAGCCTTGTTCCAGGCAGCATAGCATTTGGCCATGGTGCTTCACATGATCTTTTTATACTGTGCATCATTACAAGCAGATTCAGCATCTTGCATGGCAACTAGATTCAATGTGTGCTGCACATCTCAGATGGGGAGGCAGTAAATGGGTGTTCTTGCTTTGCCCTGACTGACTCAGCATGGCTGTCATGCTGTTATAAATCACTTCACCATCATCATCCTCATCTTGGGACAGAATGCTTGTAGTCTCAGATCTCTCACATTCTGAAAAGACAGTGAAAGCCTTTACAAAATTGCTGCCATTGTCAGTAATTGTTGCACACACCTTTTGATCTATCTTGTGCTTGATGGGAACGCTCTCAACAGTTGATGCTATGAGATCATATGTATGCCTTCCCTGTAATCTGTAGCATGACAAAGCAGCTGACTTTCTTTGAAGTGTGTCATAGTCGATCCAGTGGGCGGTGACACCAAAGAAACTACGATTCTGATGGGTCCAAATGTCAGCCGTAGTCTGCTGCATACTATCAACATTCATGCTGGAAGAAGCTGCAAGCATGTTATTATCATTCATAAGCATATTCGTGTACTTTTCTATAAGATCATATATCTGCCAAATCTCTGTGTTTTTGCTTAAAGTTAAATGACTGTCTCAAAGCAAAATCTTTCTCACTGCATCATTATTAACACCACACACAAGCTTGTCTTTTATCAACTCATCTCTCAGATCACCAAATCTGCATGTTTTTGACTTGTTCTTCAAGTCAGTTATATATGCTTCAAAAGTTTCACCGGGGGGGGGGGGCGTGGCCAAGGATGAACACAGGATAGCAGCAGATTTCTTCAGCTCCACCAATTTCATTATACTGACAGGAATTAATTACTTAAAAAATTAATTTTTGAAGTAATTGTCTTTCTAAATACGTTTGTTTTACATAGTTCTTGAACTATATCTAAAAAAGAAAGGAAATCTTAACAATATTCCTGTCAGAAATCACTGTGGAAATTTTCCTGTCAGTTTATCAGTCTGAAATGAGTTCCAGTAAGACAAATTCTCAAGACTCCAGCATCAAGAAAGAACTTCAGTCTCTGATAATTATAATCCAGCAACTTACTGATAAAATGGATAAAATGGATACTAAAATAGACACCTTCATAGAAAAAACTACAAAACAAATAGACCTGTTACATACAGACTTGCAACAACAGAAGATCCAGATGACAGGCATAGAAGAAGCTGTGAATGACATGGAAAATAGAATCCAAGAAGAGGAAATCAACATTGAGTTTCTGCTGAAACAAAATACACATTTACAAACAAAGCTGGATGACCTGGAAAATAGATCTAGGCGCAATAACATTAGGATTTTTGGACTGCCAGAAAATATTGAAGGTAACAATATTACTTCTTTTTTAACAACTTGGCTCCTTAAAACTTTAGACTTACCAGAAGCATTCTCTTTTGGTATTGAAAGAGCACATAGATCTATAGCTAATACTAACTCTAACAAAAAATATCCTAGATCAGTTATAGTTAGATTTCTATCATCTTTTGATAAAGAGATGGTTCTTAAATCTGCTTGGGCTAAAGCTCCTGTTAAGATTAATGAGACAACTGTGCGTTTTGACAATGACTATTCTTCCATGGTAATAGCTAAAAGAAAAGTTTTTCTGCCACTAATAAGGGAGCTTAAAAAAGCACAGTTTAAAACATACCTTCTGTTTCCTGCCAAGCTTAAAATCTTCCTTCCTGATGGTCCTAAGGTTTTCGATGATTTAGACTCTGCTTTACTGTTTGTCAAAGAAAAAAGGATTTTGGATAAAACAGAAGAAATGGAATGGGCTAGTTCTTCATTAAAGAGATTGGCAACTGAAGCTTCGTGGAAGACTTCAGAGAAGAAAAAGAGACTAAAAAACAAATGATTTGTTATATGTTTTTGTACTCTCGCATCATTTTAGTTCATTATTAATCGTTTTGAATATAGTTCCTGCATTTCCAGAAAGCCACAAATATTTTGGAAAAGATTTAATCAAAGTTATTCTCTATGTGCAAAGAAATGTTTTGTTTCATAACCAGTCAAAATACCTGAAGATTTAATGGCAAGCTGTGATTCAATTTGTTTCTCTTTCTGAAAAGAAGTAAGGTTAGTAATTTGATACATTTTTTATCTTTACCTTTTTTTCCTTCTCCTTTTATTATTTTCTTTGTTTAAACAATTACATTCTATTTAGATTATGTAGTGGGTAAAGGGTGGGGGAGGGCAGGGAGAGAACAGTAATGAAAATATCATTAATAGAATAATAACATATTTATTCCTTGTAAAAGTTTTTATAAGTTCTTCAAATGCTATTTCTAATTATACTTTCTTGATTATACTGCTTATGCTTGTTTGTAAATAATCTGTTATGCTTTAACTAATAATAATCAGAACTAAATAAGAGTAAATAATATGTTTTATTTTTAACTCTATTAATATAAACAGTAAGTAACATTCCATTGTATATACTTCTTACAGCTTTCTCTTACATTTTTTTATTTCTGCCTCACTCCCTTTTATTTTCTACTCTCTTTCTCTTTTCTTTATTAATATATAGAAATGCTTTTGACTGTGTGGGCACAGTGAATAATAGGATTTGTATGAAAATTGAGTTGGGAGAAGAATGTTGAGTTTTATTGCTTGTTGGTAATTTTGGGCTTAATTTCACTTACATAGAGGCTGTAATGATCTGTGGAATACATTGTGAAGGTTTTGTCATGTTTAGATGCATTTACACTGCTAAATGAATGTTTGTCACTAGTTTTTAATAAGTTTCCCGCCAAAATGTTAAGAGAGACAATCTGAGATGTGGGCTGTCTCATGCACAGTGTTCATGAGTTACTTCAGAAGCTTCAGCTCACAGAATTCTCACAGAGAAACTGAAAGCAGTTAGTATAACCTTTGACATAGTTATCACACTGAAACACCACAGATTCAGGAAAATACTCTATTCATAAAATATGTCAGTTATAATGTTTTGTTTCATAACCAGTCAAAATATCTGAAGATTTAATGGCAAGCTGTGATTCAATTTGTTTCTCTTTCTGAAAAGAAGTAAGAGGCTGTAATGGTCTGTGGAATACATTGTGAATGTTTTGTCATGTTTACATACATTTACACTACTAAATGAATGTTTGTCACTAGTTTTTAATAAGTTTCCCGCCAAAATGTTAAGAGAGACAATCTGAGATGTGGGCTGTCTCATGCACAGTGTCCATGAACTACTTCAAAAACTTCAACTCACAGAATTCTCACAGAGAAACTGAAAGCAGTTAGTATAACCATTGACATAGTTATCACACTGATACACCACAGATTCAGGAAAAATACTCTATTCATAAAATATGCCAGTTATAATGAGTCTAAATGATGTAGTTTCTTGTAGTAAGTAAATGTCTTATTTTAGAAGGCATAGAAAATGAAACATTTATTTAAATGTTTTTGAAAATCTACTTAGCAGCATAATAATCTGTGTTAAAAATTTGTGTTCCAAACATATACTTTACTATAACTCATTTAATTCATCTGATTGACAAGCATAAATAATCTTATAACTCTATTCTGAAAGAAATGTCATGTGATATATTTTAAAGCAGTAGGTTAGCATGATTGTAAAATCTGGTTACTAAAATGTGTTTGCTGTGCATTATTTTGTATAAAGCAGACAGATTTATTCTAGGGACAGCAAGTAGGATAGTGCTCAACAAAGACACAACTCAGTGAGATCATATATATATATATATATATATATATATATATATATGTGTGTGTGTGTGTGTGTGTGTGTGTGTGTGTGTGTGTGTGTATGTATGTGTATGTGTGTGTGTGAGTGTGATGGCTTTTTTTTTTATATAATAATGCAAGTGTTTCTGAGAATCTGCATAACTATCCAATATGATTTATAATAATTTCTATGAATACAATATTTTACTCTATTGACAAAATGAATGTTTGTCACAAGTTTTAATAAGTTTCTCGCCAAAATGTTAAGGGAGACAATCTGGGATGTGGGCTGTCTCATGCACAGTGTCCATGAACTACTTCAAAAGCTTCAACTCACAGAATTCTCACAGAGAAACTGAAAGCAGTTAGTATAACCTCTGACCTAGTTATCATACTGACACACCACAGATTCAGGAAAAATACTCTATTCATAAAATATGTCAGTTATAATGAGTTTAAATGATGTAGTTTCTTGTAGTAAGTAAATGTCTTATTTTAGAAGGCATAGAAAATGAAACATTTATTTAAATGTTTTTGAAAATCTACTTAACAGCAGCATAATAATCTGTGTTAAAAACTTCTGTTCCAAACATATACTTTATTATAATTCATTTAATTCATCTGATTGATAAGCATAAACAATTTTATAATTCTATTCTGGAAGAAATGTCATGTGATATATTTTAAAGCAGTAGGTTAGCATGATTGTAAAATCTGGTTACTAAAATGTGTTTGCTGTGCATTATTTTCTATAAAGCAGACAGATTTATTCTAGGGACAGCAAGTAGGATAGTGCTCAACAAGGACATAACTCAGTGAGATCAGATATATATATATATATATATATATATATATATATATATATATATGTGTGTGTGTGTGTGTGTGTGTGTATGTGTGTGTGTATGTATGTGTGTGTGTCTGTGTGTATGTGTGTGATGGCTTTTTTTTTTTAATAATGCAAGTGTTTCTGAGAATTTGCATAACTATGCAATATGATTTATAATAATTTTTATGAATACAATATTTTACTCTATTGACAATAATGAGTTTAAGTAAATGCTCATATACAAACAATTCAAGATTTTTTTTGGAAGCTGTTAATAGTATTCACATGACAGAAAATAGATGCATCTTAATATATGTAATGTCTGAATCATATTAGCCAAAGTTTTTGATTTAAATGAATCTTAGAACCTAATTTTCTCTCCTCTTGATTTCTAACATCAAGATTATGTGAATGCTATTTGAATACAAGTGTTATATATTACATAGATCTATATAGTAGTATGAACAGTTTAAAAAAAAAAAAAGTTTATTTTAGTTTATATGATGCTGTTTTACCAAATGTGTAGTTTTGTCTTGATAGATAATTGAATTGAAAACTGTTAACCTCAGTTAAATATAACTAGTATTAAATTGATAAGGTGGTAGCTGAGGTACTGCTGCTTAGGGTAGGGGTTAACTTGAGTAGTAAATACTACTCTAAGTTGGAGTTTTCAACTCCAGGCTGGATGCAAGGTTTAATCCTTACATTATTTTCACTTGTTCATTGTTATATGTATATAGTTTTGACATCCACAATATATTTTGTACACTCATTGTCACTACAAACAAAATTGAATCCTATACAAAATCCCATAAGAGATTTAATAAATACAGCTATATTTAAAGGTACACCTAAAAGAGGAGATGTAACATTATTTATCTTGTTATTTGTTATTTCGATCATAAGATTCTTGAGTTTTAAAATGCCAAATGACATCTTTAAAAGGAATTTCTTTAAACATTAATGGATTGAATAATCCGTGTAAAAGGGCAAGCCTAATAAGATACATTAATTTACACAAGGCCAATCTAGTCTTCCTGCAAGAAACCCATCTCTTGAAAAAAGAAATTGATAAACTAGCCACTAATAAGTATACAGTATTGGTTAGTTCAGAGCACACTCAGAAAAAAAGAGGAGTGGCTATTTTATGGAATAAAAGTATGCCCATTCCTAAAACCATTAAGTCTTATCAGGATGACAAAGGAATGTTTTGTATGGTTACAATACAAATTAATGGGAAGACTTACACTTTAATTAATGTATATTGGATACCTGGAATTGGTATTAATACAGTGAAACATCATATTGATAAGATCATATCATTCTCTATAGGGGATAATATTTTAGCTGGTGATTTTAATTGTATACTACATGAAAGTGATACTACCACTATAAGGAAAAGAAGAATTACATCTAATGCAAAACATTTAAATGATTTTGCTAATTCTTATCATTTGAATGATATTAATAATCAGATAGATTCAAAATCATTACCATACACCTTTTTTCTAACAGATACAAAACTTATTCAAAAATAGATAGGGTCTTTATTTCTAACCAGATGGTAACAGATTTAATTAATTCCAAAATCATTTCATGTCCTATATCTGATCATAACTCAATTGTTTTTGAATTCATGATAAAAAATACTCATAATGTTCAGATCAAAAGGATACCAGCATACTTAACTCAGCTAAAAGACTATAAAGAATATATACTTTCAGAAGTACAACATTTTCTAGACATAAATAATACTCCTGAAATCTCCATTGTCTATGTTTAGGATGCCTTAAAATCATATATATATATGGACAAAGTATCAGATGGTATAATAATAAAAGGAAATCTTGGGATAAGGAATTGTTAGATATTCAAAGTAAATTAGACTCTTATAAACATAATAATAAAGAAAATATTATGGACAAGAAAGTTATTGAAGAAATAAACAAACTAAATGAGAAATACAAAGAAATTTTAACTCATAAAGTTAAAATAACTTTAGAGAAATATAAGTTTTTGTCTTATTCAATAAGCCCCGAATACTTACATAGACTTAAAAATAAAACAAAAAGATTGAATAAACAAAACCATATCAAATAAATCTTTTCTCTAAGGAAAAAGAAGAATGTTTCTAGTATACCAGAAATACTGGATGAATTTAGAAATCACTTTCACAAGATTAACCATAACAACATTAACATGGAACCTAAAGATAAAATAAAGGAGTTTATAACCACAAACATGAATAAAAATCTTAATAAACAACAGATTAAACTATTGGACAAGAGTATTTCATATACAGAAGTTATTACACAAATAAATAAGCTTAAATCAAACAAAGCACCGGGTAATGATGGTATTATACCAGAGATATATAAAATCCTTTCTAAAACTACATATTCATTAATACATAAGGTTTTTTTTTGGCCCAAACTGAGTTAATAACCCCCATCTTGGCAATATACATTTATTTCACCAATTTTAAAACCTAATAAAGATCCAACTAGATGTTCTTCATATCGACCCATCTCATTACTTAATGTTGATTATAAAATGTTTATGAGTATTTTTGCTGATAGATTGAAGACAATCATCCCCGGCATTATAGATATAGATCAGACGGGCTTCATTGTAAATAGAAATACTTTTGATAATATAAGAAGAACTTTAACATTAATTGATTTTGCAAATAGGAAAAAGAAAGATTTAACACTTATTAGTCTTGATATAGGTTCAGCATTTGATTCAGTAAGTTGGGACTATCTGTTTTCCTTACTGAAATGCACAAATATCTCTGATGCATTTGTAAATTTAATTGAGCATTTATACAAAGGAACGCTGGCTTATATTAAGGTAGGAACATATGTTTCACAAAAAATACCCATTCTTAAATGTACAAAGCAAGGATGTCCACTTTCTCCACTATTATTCACTTTAGTAATGGAGCCTTGGGCTAATTTGATTAGAAAAAGTACTGACATAGAGGGTTTTGAAATAGACGAAAATACAACATCAAAAATTCAACTTTTTGCAGATGATGTTCTAATTACATCAGCAGGATCTAATTCTTCTATGCAGTCTTTATTTGATAAAATGATGAATTTTAAAAGTATTTCTGGTTTAATATTCAATGAAGAAAAAACTAAAATACTACCTATATATACAAGAAAAAATATTCTCATTAGTGATTTTACTAAATATGTACCCAATTCAGGTCAGATAACTTATTTAGGTATAATACTATCTAAAGATATTAAATCTATTATATATAATAACTATAATACCTGTTTTCTTAATATACAAAATCTTTTAATACCTGGAATAATATGTTTTTACTATGGAGGAGAGACTTACAATTATTAAAATGATAATATTCCCCAAGATTTTATACTTAATACAATCAATAATACTTTCACCTACAAAAATAATTATCAAGAAACTGAATACACTAATGTTAAATTTCTTATGGGCACCTAATAGACCTAGGATTGCATTAAAGAAACATACTAATAGCTGGTCTCAAGGGGGTATTTCTTTTCCAGACTTTAATTTATATATTATCTCTTCTATTATAAAAGTTATTACTTTATTAATAGATCAGTCATATATCGCAAAATGGAAAGATTATTGGGAGCTAATTAGTATGCACTTCATGAAAATATCCTTAACATATAAAAATATGATTGTAAATAACTCCATGTTGTGGTTGCTAAAGGAATTTTGTACTTCACCTATTACACCTAAACATATGGTTTGTTACCCATTAAATATTATTATTAGTTATCGTAACTTTATATTCATGCACCCTAAGTATAGGGAATGGAATTTTATTGTATTCCCTATAATGTATACTCAGGGTATGCTTATGTCATCTACTTCTGAAGGAGCTCATTTAGCTATAGATAATGATCTAAAGTACTGGTATCAGCTGATATCTGATAATAAAGTTAAAAATCTAGATTTCTTAAAACAAGAATTTGATCTAAGAGAAACTTGCTGGTTAGAGGTTCAGATCTTTAGACAACATCTCATTGATAGAATAGATCTAATGTCTATAACAGTTAAAGAATCTATTCCAAAACTGATTGATTACTTGATATTAAATTTACAGCATAAAGTTTCTGATAAAGGAAAACTTTCATATATACATAAAATTATCAGACAAGAAACTTTTTACAGTGTAGATTCATACTGGAATTATTTCACCTCTATTAATGGGGACCCACCAACTCAACAAGATAAACAATATATATTGGAATCTGCTTATAGAACTACATCTTCCATTGTCTGGAGAATTTATACATGGAAATTTTTACATAGATCTTTTTATACACCTTTGATGATGAATAAAATAAATAATAAAGATAATCTATGTAAGAGATGTAATGTAGAAATTAATGCTGACTGGGCTCATATGTTTTATGACTGTATGAAGTTGAAAGAATACTGGAAGTCAATTAATGAATTTTTGCAGGCTCTTTTACAGATAATTTCATTATTTCTAAGTCTCTTATATTATTCAACACACCTGTACCTCAATGTGTTAAAAAGATTAAGCTTCCCTTGTTATGGTCTATCCTAGCAGTGGCCAGGAAAATAATAACTAGAAATTGGATTTCAGATACACCTCCTTCGTTCAATGAATTTAAAAATGTCATGAATATAATGTGCCATATGGAAATAAGCACAATTAGAATGAGAACAACTAGAAAAACATCATATTATATTGTATGGGATAATTTACAAAATTTGTTAAAAAAATTCTAATTTCAATAGCACGGTATTTTAGTTTAATTAATTGATCTGATTGTAGTGGATGTCTTTGTAAATACTTTAGTTGTTTTGTTGAATATTATAATAATACCTATTTTTAATTACTTGTTTAAAATTGTTATGATATTTCTCTTATATGTTAAAACAATAAACCTGTTTTGAAAAAAAAAAAAGTTTCACCAGGCATTTGATCTCTTGTGTAAAATAATGCCTTTCCACTATAATATTCGTTTGAGTGTTGCACATTTCTCTAAATTTACATTTTAAGCACTCAGAGTCTTCCCATGTTTTAGCCTGTATCACAATATGGCAGTCTTCCCCCTTCTCTGCATAAACAGCAGGTACATACACAAATAAATGTTCTCTCTCAATGGCTTCTGTACCAGCTAAATCGAGCAGAATAAATGCTTTTGTATGTGCGTCTTTATCAGAAAAAGCAGCCTGTATGAAAATATCATATTCTTACTCAAACACTCTCCACTTTTCAGCAATATTATTATTAAACACAAGCGGATCAGGTCTGTGAAATCCCTCTACCGTGCCAAATATGTCAAACACACACCAAGTGCTTGTAATTATATTCAGCTGTACAACAGGTTCTTTGAAATAACTGTACTCTTTGAAAAGACTGTACTGTAATACTGCACACACTGCCAACACTTTGCACACTTTAAATACTTTGAATGGCTTTCGTTAATGTGAAAAAGAAGTACATTGTGAAAATAAAGTTCTTTTCTCTTTTTTGAACATTTTATATGATTCTGATATTGTTTCAAATGTTTTTTATTTCAAGTACTTTTTTCAGTATGTCGCAATTTTGAACATTTTGTTTATTCAGTAATTTGTTTGGAATGCTTTGCTTTATATTCATTGAGGGAAAAATCATTTAAATGAGTTTAAGAACCTGGAAATATTTTCTTTTTTACTCATGAGTTTTTATTGTTTTTCTTGAAAAATTTAACAATTAATGACTTGTAAATTATCTAAAAGAAATATTAAAATGTAAATAATAACAGAAATAACTAAATATTTATATTATTTACATTGGCCTGAGTATAAATTATGAAATAACCCAATCCAAGACCATTACAAATGGTGTTTAGACAAAAGTTTTTTTTTCCTCCTAATACAGTTCCTTCAAGAAGAGTTTGAATCCATTCTCAATGTTTCTATAAGCTGGGTTACTTTGGATTGTTGCTCCATATCTTGGGAGCAATCCTTAGTTCTTTAGTTTTGACTTCTATCAACGCAGTTTCGTTCAGTAGGTTTAAAAAATTCTTCAAAGACTGGTTCAGAATTAGAATTCCATTACCTAGAAATACATTTTTTTGGCCACCACTAGAATAGTCCCTGGAAATATTTTCTGTCCTGTTTACGAGTCATTTGCAGTCATTTGAGCCACTCTTGTTTATTCCTCCATTTCTGACTGTGTACCTCATGATTTTACGAAGTTTTGACTTCGGATCCCAGTCTGAGAACATGTCACTTGTCTTGTGTATTCAAATACGATCCAAAAATCGGCCTCGGTTGCAACAAGATGAAAAAAGATAAAAAAATTTAAATAAGCAACTAAGAAGTGCTTACAGAAAGAACTTTAATTTAACAAATAAAAATAAAAATAAATCAGATACATCCAGTGAATCAAGCGCTTTCGTCTCCAACCATTTGGAGACTTTTTCAAGACAGAGCTTGCCCCAACTGGCAGCAAATTTATAATATAAAGTTAATTACTGAACCAGTCAACATCCAGGTTTCATGAATAATTCATGAGCAATGACTATTCCTACAATTTACATCTAATAATGTCAGATAATCACACATAAAACATCCATCATCCTAAATATTACCCACTATAATACATAACTATAAAATACATTATTAAAATAAAATTGAATATGTGTAAATAAAATCTAGTAAAACCTCATTTCCTATATGTTGTACACTTCAAATAACCCTAATATATTGTAATATAAATGAATAAATACATGTATAAATAAATACATAATAGATACGGTATAAAATTCACCAATGTGTATATATATATATATATATATATATATATATATATATATATATATATATAAAACATAAAATTAATGCATATGTTTCAACTATTAAAAATTACAAGAACATTTCTTTAAAAGCATCATCTGTCTAAAGCTTTTAATCTTAAAAAGCAAGTAATTGCAACAGATTCAGTTAAGCCTGGCCATTGAGTTGCATTCGTTTTCAACTGCCATATGGCCTCACTTTTCCCCAAATATAAAGTCCAAGGTCCACCTCTTGGGTCTAGTTCAACAACTTCAATAACAGTGAATTTAAAATCATGTCCGGGCCATTCCATAGAATGTTTTGCAAGGGCATTGGTTTCTTTTTGCAGTCTGATATCCCTCAAATGTTCATAAATATGGTTTTTAAGTTTCCTTTCTGTCTTTCCAATATAAAAACAAGCACATTTGGAACAGAAAGCACAATAAACCACCTTCTCAGTATAACAGCTGCACTTTTTTTGTAAATAGACCTTTATACCATTTATGTTAAATTTTGACCCTTCCTTAATATGTTGGCAATAATTGTATGTCCCACACTTCTTCATATGGCCCCCATTCCGAATCTGGTAACTCCTTTCAAAGATGTTCTTTAAGGTTTGTCCCTTTCTATATACCACAATAGGCTTCTCACTTATGCATTGTCTAATGTCATTGCTTGAGGTCAAAATTATCCAATTTTTATCCAAAATCCTGAACATTACTTTACTGTCAAGATTATAAGAAGCGATAAAAGCTGAACAAAACTTCCCATTTGCTTGCACTTGTTCAACAGGTGTCATAACATTCACATTAACATTGCTGTCCATATTAACGGAACCAACATTCAAATTTAAAACCATATAACTGTTCCCTTCATTGCCAGAGTGCACCATCTCCAAATTCAATATAGCATGATAAACCCCTCTCTCTCTCTTATTAACTACTTCCAACATTAAGTTGTTAATTAAGTCCAATGGGTATTCTCTTTTAATAAACATATCTTTCAACAGTTCACATTCGTCCAAAAAAGAGTTGAAACTAGACACCATCCGAGCAGCTCTAACAAACTATCCCTTAACAACTGCTCTTTTTTGTTTGAAGGGATGGCTACTTTCAAAATGTAAAAAACTGTTTGAATACGTTTCCTTCCTATAAATACATGACTCAAAATTCCTTAAGACTGTATTTTTTTGTCAGTTTAACATCCAAATATGAGATTTCATTGGGATCGATATTATGGGTGAACCTTAAAAAGGCTGTTGAATTATTCATGTGAGTTAAAAATTCATTAATCAATTCACTTGGTCCATCCCAAAATATAAACATATCATCCAAAAATCTCACATACATTTTACAATATTGATAATAAACTGAATTAATAACAAACTTTTTCTCCCATTGTAGCATCACCAAATTAGAGTACAAACCACCACATGGAGAAACCATAGCAACACCAACTGCTTGGATAAAAAATTCATCATTAAAAAATATACAGTTAATTTTCAACACAAGTTCAAATAGTTGTTTGTATACATTAATTTTGTTGTGATACTCCTTTTTCCAATAAATAGCCACATGCCCATTCAATACCAGTATCATGGGGTATTGAGGTGTACAAATCCTTCACATCAATGGTGATGAATACACCTGTCTCACTGTATTCTAAATTATTAACCCTTTCTAAAAAAAATCCCATGAATCCTTACAAATAATAGTTTCTTCACTAACAAAACATTTCAAATTAATATCCAAGTATTTTGCAATGGGATAAGTGATAGAACCATGCCCATTCACTATAGGGTGCATAGGTGGATCAACCATATTCTTGTGCAGTTTTTGTAATCCAAATATACAAGGAGTTTTTGGATGGTGCACTGACAGGTAATTGTACTCATCTATAGAAAATGAGCCTTCAATAAAGAGGTTCATTAATTCATTTTTAACTTTGTTATAAATGACATTTAACTCATTAATAGAGATTTTTTTCTATATGCATCACTCAAGACAATATTGTTCATCCTTGTGTTATAATCATCTAGGTCCATAATGACAATACCACCACCTTTATCTGGTTTTATAATCCACACATCTCTATTAGACCTAAGTTTGTTTAGACCATCCATCTCACTTTTACTTAAGTTAGGTGAGCGTGCATTTCTCTGCATATTTCTGACATCTATTTCACACATTTTATCAAACATCGCTAACGCAGGGTGTAGGGGTGGGTTGAACTTACTTGAAATGTGCAAAGGGTTACTTACATATTCAACAGATTTAAAAAGGACATTTAAATTCAACTTTCAAACAAAATGTCTGATATTAATTAATGTTTGTGGAATGTTAAAATTTTTGGCTGGGATAAATGATAAACCTCTAGAAAATAAATCACAATCATTAACATCAAAAATACATGAAGAAAAATTGTATACATTAAAATAATTTCTTGAATTTCTTAAAATAACACAATTATTCAACATATGCTCATTCGAATTCAATTCCATTCCCAATATCCCATGTCCCCCTCACTCCCCCCCCTCTGATAATACATTTGTCCCCCTCGACCCCTGTTTGCAGGAAAAGTCCCTTGATTCTGCACGTTCTGGTTGTTTCTATCTCTCAGTCTTTCTGATCTCCTCAGTGGGGGAAAGTTGTCTTGATCTAAAAAAATGTTCCTCATTATTCCCAGAGGCTCCATCATTATAGTTATGGTTTTCCATATTCCAAGCTTGTGACCGAGGAGGGTGGGGATAAGCTGTGTTTGAACAATATTGAGCCCTATCCCTCTTTATTTTCTTCATCTTCCTAGCTTTAATTGAAACCATTTCTTGTTCAATAGATTTAAATATTCTGTTGTAGTCAAAAATATTGTTGTCATGAGCCACATCTTGCACAATCCTGTTGTCTAGTTCAGTTGCTTCTTTTATTAAATCTTTCAAAATTAGTTCATTATGTTTGATAACTAGCTCCATGTACTCAAAGCCATGTCTTTCAAACATACTAATCAAATCCTTATGGAAGCATGAACCAGCTATTAGCTCTGTGGGAAAGCGCCACATGCGCAAACCCTTAGGCAGAAGTTTGAGCTTTAAACATTCTTTAAAGTATACATTATCAACTTGAATCTTCTTAATTTTAAGTAAAATGCAGTCTAATTTGTACAAACTGTTGTTGTAAGAATCAGTACTTACAGGTGAAGGTGTAGAAAAAGCCATCTCCTCTCCTAACCAGTCAGTCATTCTTATGGGATTAAAGTTAACTTGAACATCTTCACGAGCATTTCTTCTTACATTTGCGCTCTGTGATGAACACTGTTCTCCATCCATTAAACTCGTACCAGCAATTCTTCCTGAATGCTCCTCATTACTGGTGTTGTTGCCGTTGTTGTTGTTTAAACTTCTGTCTCCACCAGGTCTAATGTCAGCATTTTCAGAGTCTAAAAAAAGAGAAACAGCACTCGTTTCCTCACCACGACTTCTACTAGAGCCAGCAACTTCCTGGTTTGGTCCTCCCTTCGGAGCTGACGTCATACGGGCATGCTCTATTCTGTCTAACCTTTGAGTGATCCGTTCCAAATGCTGCAAGATATCCTCAATTGAACTGTTCCTTTGTGGTGTATATACTGATTGTGAAGCCTCCATCTCCTGTGCCTCCTTTGCCATAAGAAACACAAATAACTTCAAACTTTTGAAAGTCAAAAAACAAACCACAATCCAAAAATTGGCCTCGGTTGCAACAAGATGAAGAAAGATAAAATATTTTTTAAATAAGCAACTAAGAAGTGCTTATAGAAAGAACTTTAATTAAACAAATAAAAATAAAAATAAATCAGATACATCCAGTGAATCAAGCGCTTTCATCTCCAACCATTTGGAGACTTTAACAAGACAGAGCATGCCCCAACTGACAGCAAATTTATAATATAAAGTTAATTACTGAACCAATCAACATCCAGGGTTCATGAATAATTCATGAGCAATGACTGTTCCTACAATTTACATCTAATAATGTCAGATAATCACACATAAAACATCCATCATCCTAAATATTACCCACTATAATACATATAAATACATAACTATAAAATACGTTATTAAAATAAAATTGAAAGTGTACAACATATAGGAAATTTTGAGTTTTTATTAGATTTTATTTACACATATTCAATTTTATTTTAATAATGTATTTTATAGTTATGTATTTATATGTATTATAGTGAGTAATATTTAGGATGATGGATGTTTTATGTGTGATTATCTGACGTTATTAGATGTAAATTGTAGGAATAGTCATTGCTCATGAATTATTCATGAACCCTGGATGTTGATTGGTTCAGTAATTAACTTTATATTATAAATTTGCTGTCTGTTGGGGCATGCTCTGTCTTGATAAAGTCTCCAAATGGTTGGAGATGAAAGCGCTTGACTCACTGGATGTATGTGATTTATTTTTATTTTTATTTGTTAAATTAAATTTCGTTCTGTAAGCACTTCTTAGTTGCTTATTTAAAAATGTTTTATCTTTCTTCATCTTGTTGCAACTGAGGCCAATTTTTGGATTGTGGTTTGTTTTTTGACTTTCAAAAGTTTGAAGTTATTTGTGTTTCTTATGGCAACGGAGGCACAGGAGATGGAGGCTTCACAATCATTATATACACCATAAAGGAACAGTTCGATTGAGGATATCTTGCAGCATTTGGAACGGATCACTCAAAGGTTAGACAGAATAGAGCATGCCCGTATGACGTCATCTCCAAAGGGAGGACCAAACCAGGAAGTTGCTGGCTCTAGTAGAAGTCGTGGTGAGGAAACGAGTGCTGTTTCTCATTTTTTAGACTCTGAAAATGCTGACATTAGACCTGGTGGAGACAGAAGTTTAAACAACAACAATGGCAACAACACCAGTAATGAGGAGCATTGAGGAAGAATTGCTGGTACAAGTTTAATGGATGGAGAACAGTGTTCATCACAGAGTGCAAATTTAAGAAGAAATGCTCGTGAAGATGTTAAAGTTAACTTTAATCCCATTAGAATGACTGACTGGTTAGGAGAGGAGATGGCTTTTTCTACACCTTCACCTGTAAGTACTGATTCTTACAACAACAGTTTGTACAAATTAGACCACATTTTACTTAAAATTAAGAAGATTCAAGTTGATAATGCATACTTTAAAGAATGTTTAAAGCTCAAACTTCTGCCTAAGGGTTTGCGCATGTGGCGCTTTCCCACAGGGCTAATAGCTGGTTCATGCTTCCATAAGGATTTGATTAGTATGTTTGAAAGACATGGCTTCGAGTACATGGAGCTAGTTATCAAACATAATGAACTAATTTTGAAAGATTTAATAAAAGAAGCAACTGAACTAGACAACAGGATTGTGCAAGATGTGGTTCATGACAACAATATTTTTGGCTACAACAGAATATTTAAATCTATTGAACAAGAAATGGTTTCAATTAAAGCTAGGAAGATGAAGAAAATAGAGAGGGATAGGGCTCAATATTGTTCAAACACAGCTTATTCCCACCCTCCTTGGTTACAAGCTTGGAATATGGAGAAGCATAACTATAATGATGGAGCCTCTGGGAATAATGGGGAACATTTTTTAGATCAAGACAACTTTCCCCCACTGAGGAGATCAGAAAGACTGAGAGACGGAAACAACCCGAACGTGCAGAATCAAGGACTTTTCCTGCAAACCGGGGTAGAGGGGGGGGGTGAGGGGGACAGGGGATATCGGGAATGGAACTGAATTCGAATGAGCATATGTTGAATAATTGTGTTATTTTAAAAAATTCTAGAAATTATTTTAATGTATACAATTTTTCTTCATGTATTTTTGATGTTAATGATTGTGATTTATTTTCTAGAGGTTTATCATTTATCCCAGCCAAAAATTTTAACATTGCACAAACATTAATTGATATCAGACGTTTTGTTAGAAAGTTGAATTTAAATGTCCTTTTTAAATCTGTTGAATATGTAAGTAACCCTTTGCACATTTCAAGTACGTTCAACCCACCCCTACACCCTGCGTTAGCGATGTTTGATAAAATGTGTAAAATAGATGTTAGAAATATGCACAGAAATGCACGCTCACCTAACTTAAGTAAAAGTGAGATGGATGGTCTAAACAACTTAGGTCTAATAGAGATGTGTGGATTATAAAACCAGATAAAGGTGGTGGTATTGTCATTATGGACCTAGATGATTATAACACAAGGATGAACAATATTCTCTTGAGTGATGCATATAGAAAAATCTCTATTAATGAGTTAAATGGCATTCATAACAAAGTTAAAAATGAATTAATGGACCTCTTTATTGAAGGCTCAATTTCTATAGATGAGTACCATTACCGGTCAGTTGTTGTGTCTTTCAGCTTTTTCCCAGTTAGGGGTCGCCACAGTGGAACGCCAGTCCGCTAATGATTGGCAGTAGATTTTTACGTGCCGAGTTGCCAGCTCTGATGCACAACCTTCAACGAAGGTACGCCCATTCATGCATGTCTCCACACAGAAGACGCTTTAGCTGAGAATCGAACAGGACGACTTATTACTGTGAGGCGACAACGCTACCGCAGCACCACCACTGCAGTACAATTACCTGTCAGTGCACCATCCAAAAACTCCTTGTATATTTGGATTACCAAAACTACACAAGAATATGGTTGATCCACCTATGCACCCTATAGTGAATGGGTGTGGTTCTATCACTTATCCCATAGCAAAATAAGGGTTAATAATTTAGAATACAGTAAGACAGGTGTATTCATCACCATTGATGTGAAGGATTTGTACACCTCAATACCCCATGATACTGGTATTGAATGGGCATGTGACTATTTATTGGAAAAAGGAGTATCACAACCAAAAATTAATGTATACGAACAACTATTTGAACTTGTGTTGAAAAACAACTGTATATTTTCTAATGGTGAATTTTTTATCCAAGCAGTTGGTGTTGCTATGGGTTCTCCACGTGGTGGTTTGTACTCTAATTTGGTGATGCTACATTGGGCGAAAAAGTTTGTTATTAATTCAGTTTATTATCAATATTGTAAAATGTATGTGAGATTTTTGGATGATATGTTTGTATTTTGGGATGGACCAAGTGAGATGATTAATGAATTTTTAACTCACATGAATAATTCAACAGCCTTTTTAAGGTTCACCCATAATATCGATCCCAATGAAATCTCAAATTTGGATGTTAAACTGACAAAAAATACAGTCTTAAGGAATTTTGAGTCATGTATTTATAGGAAGGAAACGTATTCAAACAGTTTTTTACATTTTGAAAGTAGCCATCCCTTCAAACAAAAAAGAGCAGTTGTTAAGGGACAGTTTGTTAGAGCTGCTTGGATGGTGTCTAGTTTTGACTCTTTTTTGGATGAATGTGAACTGTTGAAAGATATGTTTATTAAAAGAGAATACCCATTGGACTTAATTAACAACTTAATGTTGGAAGTAGTTAATAGAGAGAGAGAGGGTTTTATCATGCTATATTGAATTTGGAGATGGCGCACTCTGGCTATGAAGGGAACAGTTATATGGTTTTAAATCTGAATGTTGGTTCCGTTAATACGGACAGCAATGTTAATGTGAATGTTATGACACCTGTTGAACAAGTGCAAGCAAATGGGAAGTTTTGTTCAGCTTTTATCACTTCTTATAATCTTGACAGTAAAGAAATGTTCAGGATTTTGGATAAAAATTGGATAATTTTGACCTCAAGCGATGACATTAGACAATGCATAAGTGAAAAGCCTATTGTGGTATATAGAAAGGGACAAACCTTAAAGAACATCTTTGAAAGGAGTTACTAGATTTGGAATGGGGACCATATGAAGAAGTGTGGGACATGCAATTATTGCCAACATATTAAGGAAGGGTCAAAATTTTACATAAATGGTATAAAGGTCTATTTACAAAAAAAGTGCAGCTGTTATACTGAGAAGGTGGTTTATTGTGCTTTCTGTTCCAAATGTGTTTGTTTTTATATTGGAAAGACAGAAAGGAAACTTAAAATCCATATTTATGAACATTTGAGGGATATCAGACTGCAAAAAGAAACCAGTGCCCTTGCAATACATTGTATGGAATGGCCCGGACATGATTTTAAATTCACTGTTATTGAAGTTATTGAACTAGACCCAAGAGGTGGACCTTGGACTTTATATTTGGAGAAAAGTGAGGCCATATGGCAGTTGAAAACGAATGCAACTCATTGGC
The DNA here is from genome assembly GCF_019279795.1 of Protopterus annectens. Lineage (NCBI taxonomy): Eukaryota > Metazoa > Chordata > Ceratodontiformes > Protopteridae > Protopterus > Protopterus annectens. The sequence continues at coordinate 83,742,117 of NC_056742.1, forward strand.
CAGGCTTAAATGAATCTGTTGCAATTACTTGCTTTTTAAGATTAAAAGCTTTAGACAGATGATGCTTTTAAATAAATGTTCTTGTAATTTTTAATAGTTGAAACATATGCATTAATTTTATGTTTTATATATATATATATATATATATATATATATATATATATATATATATACACATTGGTGAATTTTATACTGTATCTATTATGTATTTATTTATACATGTATTTATTCATTTATATTACAATATATTAGGGTCATTTGAAGTGTACAACATATAGGAAATGAGGTATTTTTAGATTTTATTTACACATATTCAATTTTATTTTAATAATGTATTTTATAGTTATGTATTTATATGTATTATAGTGGGTAATATTTAGGATGATGGATGTTTTATGTGTGATTATCTGACATTATTAGATGCAAATTGTAGGAGTAGTCATTGCTCATGAATTATTCATGAACCCTGGATGTTGATTGGTTCAGTAATTAACTTTATATTATAAATTTGCTGTCAGTTGGGGCATGCTCTGTCTTGATAAAGTCTCCAAATGGTTGGTGACGAAAGCGCTTGATTCACTGGATGTATCTGATTTATTTTTATTTTTATTTGTTAAATTAAAGTTCTTTCTGTAAGCACTTCTTAGTTGCTTATTTAAAAAATTTTTATCTTTTTGCAACCGAGGCCGATTTTTGGATTGTGGTTTGTTTTTTGACTTTCAAAAGTTTGAAGCTATTCAAATAAGATGACAAGGCTTGGGTGTTCATTTAAGATATTTATTACACACAAACACATCAGGATGGATGACCGGAACATAAAACTTAAGGGAACTAGCTAACTGACTGACTGCTATACACATACATGCTTTCACTCCAGCTGCTTACACAAAATGGCACTCTGCTTGCACGTGCTCAGTACTTTCTGTGCATGTGCCCATCAACTACAGTGGCTTTAAAAGTACAACACACACACTATGATCTACACTCCCTGTGTTTGAGTGAGTTTCCTCAGGGTGTTCCGGTTTACTCCCACATTCCCAAGACATGCTGTACGTGGATTAGACATTCTAAATTGGCTTTAGGTGTGAGTGTGTGCATGTGTGTGCCTTCTGAAGAATGTTGAACGCTGGGCTGGCAACTCAAGAATGTAAACCTCCACTGCCACTTGTTCTGCAGACTGATGATCCACCGTGGTGATCCCTAATGGGCACAGCTGAAAGGAGAAGAAGAAGGCTAGTCTTTATAGGCAGAGAGTCACAGATAATAATTAAACCAAAACAGCCAACAGCACAAGACTTATAAAAACCTATTACATTTTGTCTATTTTCAGCAACTAAAAATTGAAACCTGAAAAGAATAAATAGGACATAACAAAATATTGTCAGGACAAAAGTTGGTTGATCATAAATCCACTTGAAGCGTCCTATAGCAAACTGAAACTATAGCAATCCTGCTAGCTGATAAGTTCAGTTCAAACTTCTCCTCCCATTACCTCCTATCACATCCACAGAAATACCCACAACCATCCCCCTACTGGCCATTATGAGGGAACAGTTCCTCAATGCACTTGCTAAAGTGGTGCAGTGGGTTGGGGCATTGGGTGCTCAACTGATGAGTTTGATTCCGACTGAGGGTGGTATGAAAAAACAATGCCATTTATTATACTGCAAGGTAAGGATATGATCTTTGGAAGGTGAGAATTGTCCAGTGTTAGGGGATGTTTTAGTGTGTGAGAGTCCCACAGTACCAGGGCAGGGCTGGAGTCTGGTCATCATTAGCTTTCACCTTCTTGCAGTGCTAAAAAATGAAGTACATTTTGCTCCAGACTTATTCTAATGATCTATTATGAATGCTACGTGCTATGAGTTGTGCCAACATTATGTTGCAATTTTTTATCCATATTGCCACTTCAAAGTGTCTATTACCTCCTAACATCTGATTACTATTCATAGTATATAGGGACCCCGGAAGTTTTACATCCCTCTTTAGGAGGCTATATCACCCACGTTGAGAACCACTGGTTCAAGCAAAAGTAACTCAAAAGTAACTCACATTTAAGTTACTAGTTACTAAAAAAGTAATATATTACTATTACTAGTTACTATTTTGAAAAAGTAACTAGTTATATTACTAGTTACTAGAAACTGAAATATGTTACAGTAATATATTACTTATTGTAATAGATTACTGCCATCACTGCATGTGTCTTACACTTTGTGTTTTTTTTTAGTGAGCAACCTCTGGGGCCACTCTAATTGGCATAAGTGCCTGGTTAGATACATGCAGAAGGGAGCATTGTTCTTGATTATGGACCTGATCAGGGCAGTTTACAATGGCACTATGAATTGCTTTGATCCTGATGCCATGCCTTTACTTATAAGCTGAGACACACAGAAGGATTTCCTCACTACTGTAGCTACCTGGTGGTCAAAGTTTAGGTTATTATCCAGTTGCGTTCCTAGCTCCCTCACCACTGGGTCTACCTTTAGAGGTGTGCTATCAATATTATAATTTGCAGGAAAATCTGATTTACTGAAGGGTATGATTGCGCATTGTTTAGCATTTATTCTCAAACCATGGTTTTGGCACCAGTTTTGTCATTTTTAGGGCTGTTTGTAAGATGTCAACATCATTTGGAAATTTAGTGATTGCTCCCAGCTTACAGTCATCAGTGAATTTGGTGAGCCAGAAGACCCCAACACTGGCCTTCACTTCGGAGAAGTACATACTAAGCCCTATGGGACACTGCTAGTAACAGTTTTCTTATCAGAAATGGATTCATTTATCTGGACAATGTGTCTTGTCAGTGAGCCAGTTGGCTACCCATCTGATGATGTAGGGGTTTTATGCCTAACTCAGTAAGTTTATCTATGATCACCAAGTGGAGGATTGCGTCAAAAGCTTTTGCCAGGTTTAGATAAGTGGTGTGTACTGTTTTACCCTCATTCATGGCCATGGTGACTTTCTTGAAGAAGTACACCAGATTAAGCAGGCAAGACCTCCCTTTGACAAAGCCAAGTCTGGTCTTTTTTTGGAGAGTCCCTATGTCATTATAGATCAAGTCCCTGAGTCAGTTGATGGGCCCCCCCTTCTGCAGAGGGACCACCATTGTACTTGCCTATTCTTCAGGGACAAAGCCCATTCAGATGCTGTGGTTAAAGAGGTTTTCTAGTGGTCGTAATAGATTCTGTTTTAAGAAATTTAAGAAGCATCTTGGAATGCATTTGGAACCCATGGAGGCCATGTTTTTGGCTTTAGCAAGTGCAGTGAGGAACTGTTCCCTCATAATGACCAGTAGGGGGATGGTTGTGGGTATTTCTTTGGATGTGATAGGAGGTAATGGGAGGAGAAGTTTGAACTGAACTTATCAGCTAGCAGGTTTGCTATAGTTTCAGTGTAGATGTTGCCATTCATGATTAACTCAGTACATTGCATTTCACCTGAGGTTATGAACATAATTAAAAAAAAAAGCCTTATGGTTATCTTTTACTTGGGAGGCTGTCTTTGCCTCATAGTTTACTTTGGCAGATTTGATCAGCTCTCTTATTTGTTTGTTTAGACTGGTGAGTGTCTTTTTGCACTGTTTTGCCTGTTCCTTCTTGGCTTTGGAGAGGATTTTTTTTCCTTTTGTTGAATAGCCTATTTATGCTAGGGGTCCACCAGGATGGTATCTTTTTGCCAGTAATCATTGGTTTAATGCAGACAGGTACTGCCTCCTGTATGCAGCTATGAATGTGGTTGCATAGTGCTTTTTTATACAGCTCAGAGTAGGCCTCAGGGATTGAAGGAGCATGGAAATTTACTAAGCTTTCACTTAAAGTAGCTGGTGTTAGCAAAGTTCTTAACAGGTTTGGAGTTTGACTGGGGCTCTAGGATAGTTTCAATACTAAAGGAGGTCATTTTGGGGACAGATCTTACCAGGGAGGAGTTAATGCACAGGAGGGATCAGCATCCCCACATGTGCATGTGTACTAGGTCTAGGATATTTGTACCTGTATCTAGTTGGGGAGCTAACTAGTTACTCCAGGGTGTTTGCATTGATGGAGTACAGAAACCTGTGAGCAAGTAAATTATGGGTCGTATAAGTAACCCAATTTATGGGGGGTAGTTGAAGTCATCCGTAAGTGTGGTGTTAGGCTGAATGTTAAGAGATTCCAGTAGGTTTAGGGGTCTGTAGCTGACAAGGATGTGATTAGGCATGGAACAACTCAAGTGAGTCATGTTGTCCGACCAGTCTAGCAGTGTACTTGTCCTTTATGAACACAGAGACACCTCCTCCATTTGTTTTATCCTGAGCTGAGGGGGATCAATATGTATGAAAGGCATTGTAGCCTTTGACAACTGGGGTGCTTTCTATGGTTCTGAGCCATGTTTCCGTGACTGCACATATATCTGCATTCTCCCAGGTATGGAGTGTTTCCAGGGAGTGTAGTTTTTTTTATTTAACCTCCTAGTATTGAACAGCATTACCTTTAAATAGTCACAAGTGAGTTTTGTTATGTTGGCGGGTTTAACAACTTGGTACACCCTAAAAAAAGGCTCTATGAGGATAAAGTTTTTGCCAGTATCCAAAAGCCAGGTGTTAACAAGTACAAACCATCTCAGGCTGACGGATACTGCATCCCCTTGTTGTGTCCCTGCATCATCCATTTTGTCCTTTTGCAAAGCCTTGACTGCCTTCGCAATACACATGACCTCCAGTTACTCTTTCACTGTGTTTTCCTCTCCAAACTCTTGACTCCTCTACAACAATTGCATATGCCATACTCCTTCCTCCTACTCTGAGCCATCACTGCACCTGGACAGGAAACAGAAAGTGCCACAATAAACTGCTTCCCCGCTCAAAAAGAATAAGGTAAGTTCCATGATGCTGTAGCCACATTTCCTCTATTAGTTTAATTACCACCTTGAGTCTTGCCTAAAAAGAAGCAACAAGCCTAGTGGGAATAACCTGGCCAAGAAAGGATAAATAATATAAGCTTACAGTAAAATTTCAAACTTTGCCTCAGAATGTTGCAAGAATGCAGTATATGATTTGTATGACTGACTAGAATATTCACCTATTACCTGGCAATGATACATGTAAGCACTTTGCATACAATACACGTAAGCACTTTGTATAAGTACTTTGCATACAATGCATGTAAGCACTTTGTATATGATACGTGTAAGCACTTTGCATATGATACATGTAAGCACTTTGCATACAATACACGTAAGCACTTTGTATAAGCACTTTGCATACGATGCATGTAAGCACTTTGTATATGATACGTGTAAGCACTTTGCATATGATACATGTAAGCACTTTGCATACAATACACGTAAGCACTTTGTATAAGCACTTTGCATACAATGCATGTAAGCACTTTGTATATGATATGTGTAAGCACTTTGCATATGATACATGTAAGCACTTTGCATACAATACACGTAAGCACTTTGTATAAGCACTTTGCATACAATGCATGTAAGGACTTTGTATATAAGTGTAAGCACTTTGCATATGATACATGTAAGCACTTTGCATACAATACACGTAAGCACTTTGTATAAGCACTTTGCATACAATGCATGTAAGCACTTTGTGTATGATATGTGTAAGCACTTTGCATATGATACATGTAAGCACTTTGTATATGATATGTGTAAGCACTTTGCATATGATACATGTAAGCACTTTGCATACAATACACGTAAGCACTTTGTATAAGCACTTTGCATACAATGCATGTAAGCACTTTGTGTATGATACGTGTAAGCACTTTGCATATGATACATGTAAGCACTTTGTATATGATACTTGTAAGCACTTCGCACACCTTCTGCCCAAGTAAGCATGTGCTTTAAAAAAATGACTACTGAATGGTATTTTCCTTCACAAACTCTCCATTCAACTAGTTTTCATGTAGGTCAGACCAATCCGCCCGGTAAGAATATTAGCGATTTCACTTTTGCAGCAGTGACTGCCAAGCTTGGAATAGTCACACTCTCTGTATAACACAGCATGCCCCTCACCTGTCCTCTCCCAAACACACAAGGTAGCTTGAAGACAGTCTGGTAACACTGTGCCACATTACAGAGTAGTAGCTGCAAAGCAAGTACTGGCTGAAGCAAACTACAAGTTCTTTCCTGTCTGCACTTGTCACCTCATTCGATGCTTTTTCCTAAAACAATGTCTTTTCTTAGCTCACATAACATTAGTCTTTAAATTAAGACTTGCAATACTGCAAGACCTTTATACTCTCCTCCACCACATTAATTCAATTCTGATAGTAGCTTATAGTATCGTCTGGTTTCATATATCAAATTAAATTATACATTATGTCCACTCAGTGAAATTCTGTTGTGCATGTTAACAAAAACATAATCTTGGTCATTGGCTACTGCCTTTTTATATTGCATTTGACAGTATGCTGGATTTTTTCTTTGCAGCATATGAAAATTCTTACTTGCTATGATTGTACATGTTAAATGTTTTTTTTATATTGTGAATACTGAGTGGTGAATAGTTCCAAAATGCAAACATCAGACTATGATTTGTTGGAGAGTCTGCTCTGTCCTAATTATCGTATATCTGTTGAACCAGTAGTACAAATAGAACATTTGTAATATTATGTGAAGCTTTTCTCCCTAGTCCTTCAATGAAAATGGACTGAACCCATTTAAAAATTCCTGGTCAGCAAAAATAAATAACTGCTTACATTCCTCTTTCTCCTGTCTCTTCTCATCTAACAGTCTTCAATCAATATCATCACACTGATTCCTTAAAATAATTGTTTTGTTTATTCCTTCCACTTGAAATTCTTTGGGGCTCCCTTTTGTGCCTGGCCTTATTTCCCTGATTGCTCCCTCTTTGGATACTTTCTCCCTATCCTGAATGCCAGCTCCATCCACCTTGACCACCCCCCCACCTTCTTCCTTAGTCCTTATACATTGTTTTATTGATGCTCTATCACTGTGTTTCCACTTTTTCTCTCCCCTCCCTTTGACCTTTGCTTTATCCTTCTTTCTGGACTTCACTGCAGTTCATGTGCTCATTCACTCTGCCCAAATATTTTCATCTATAATGGCTGCCATTTTCTCTCTCTCTCTCTCTCACAGCTTCTGCTGTGACTCTGCTCCTCATTCATAACTTGTCCCAGTCTGCCTGCATTCCCTCTCTTACACAGCTGAACTGGTATCCTTTCATATATCTGCTAATTTCCTTTATTCCAAAACCTCCATATTAAGCTTGCACAATCTCCATTAATCCACACAGCCACCTTCTTCTTAAAAACTTCAAGTCACTTTGCAAAACTACTACCTGCACGTGTAACCCATTTCTGCCCTTCCCTTCCTTCAGGTCTGCCCTTTTTTACTGCATTGCATTCCTTACCATGGCTCCCTCTGGGTCCCTGCTAGCCTTTGCCTATACA